>NC_045774.1:46284677-46592500 GCF_008692025.1 Phocoena sinus
TTATAGACACAGCCGGAAACTGGTGACCTCACGTAAGCCCTGAAAGAATTCCAGTGTAGTTGAAGAGATGACAAGTAAGCAGAAACTTTTGCTATAATAAGACAGGATGCTGTAAGATAAAAGGGTATAAGAGACATGATTGCTAATTTAAAAATATTTTTTGTTTAAATCCAATTTGAAGGATTTAATGGCCAGATGTAGGATGAACTAGGACCCTGGAAATAGCTAAGCATAGTGGTGAATCCTAAAGGACTCCGCCCTTCTGTGACTGAGCAAATTATTTTATTTGTAAAAGACTCATTATGTTTAAAATACAGGCACTTTCTTTTAAAATACATACGTCATATAGTAATTCTGAAGCTCAACCACTGTTACGTATTATCATGATTATATGCAATTATTAGCTATTGAACTAATACTATTTTGCCATGTTTACATAAAACTATGGAAAATAATTAGATCCAAGCAGTAGATCATAGAATGCTTTAACTTTATGCACTGTGGGTTTATGAAATACATGTTTAGTCTTCCAAAATATCCAGATGTTTGGCTTTTCCTGGAAAAATCGCTGCTTGTGTTTCTCTCTTTTCATTCAGATGCTTTGGCACCACATAGACTTTAATGTTTCTGTTGTCAAGATGTGATTAGAACTTTCTAAATTATTGTCTATGGTGTTCAGCATTATTTATGGTCGCATTAGATCTGACATCACACATTTAATAGTCGCTTCAGAGTTTTTAAGATTTTCGTACCATACAAAATTTGATGCCAAAGCTTTTATAGCAGATGTGTTCAATAGGAAAAACCTTTATGAGAAATTCCCATCTGCATATTAGTCATCTCCCATCAATGTGCTTCTTCCTGATCCAGTTTATGTCTGCCTTCTCCAGCCTCCAGAGTTAAGGCACCTTTGGCCAGTCATGGCCATGCTGGCTGCATTAGGAGTTAGGCATTACAGGGTCTGGCCCTGTCTTCGGGCTCACTTGTCACCTCCTCTCACAGGCTTTGGACTTACCTTCACCTCTCCCCAAGCACCTCCAGCTATGGCTGGGTCCTCTCTGGTCCCAGGGGTCCCAGGGGACCCTGTCCCGAGATCCTCCACCAGCAGTCCCACCAGCCTGAGTGCCAGCACTTTTGTTTTTCCTCTTTCAAACCCAAGTGTTCTCACATAAACCTTTATTTTTTTAATTTAATTTTTTATTTATTTTATTTCTTTGGAGGGTTTATTTTTGAGGGTTTATCATTTAGTGTTCTTTCCCAGGTTCTGTGGGAAATACATCCATATCTCTCAAATTTGTTAACTTCATTGGACTCTCCCAAATTTCTTAAAGACTCATTTTGTGTGAAAAAACCTTTTGGAGTCTCCCCTGTCCCTTCGGTGTGACTCATCAATGGAATCTCCCTGTTTTTCCTTGCCTGGATGTTAGAGTGTAGCATAAGCCCACCAGGAATTTCCATAACTTCTTGTCCACTCTGAGGCTTACCAAGTTGTTGAGCTCACTTCCTCATTTCAGGGATTGTGGAACTAACTCAACAAAGAGCCAAAATTTAGAGTGGCTGTCATTAGAATGATTTCCAAACAAAACTGTGAATGAGGTTGTTTGCCCTTAGCGATCTTATTCACCACTTGCCCCCAATATTTCCCATGTTCAGATCAATAGGCTTTCCAAACAAGTTTTCCCCTTTCATCCTCCCCTCTCTACCACATTTCCCATCAGTACATTTCAGATCTCCTTAGCAACTTTTATTAGTCCACAGGGCCTCTTCGTAAAGGTCACATTAAGATGTTAATAGTGGTTTAGTGGTTTCCCTGCTAAGGAGTCTTTAAAAAACACACACTTTTCAATGAGAAGTGAAGTGAACGGCCAGTGCTCTCCTAAGCAGGGGAATTTTGTGCATGGGGGTATCTAGATGAAGAGTGAGTGTAAGGGTTTAGTGCTTTCCTGTACTCATCAAAAATACCCCAGACGAAGTCCCACTGTTGTTTGTTTGTTTTGTTTTTTAAACTGGTGTGCTAGATATTTTATTTGTGCTTCCAACAGCACTCTGAATCTGAAAACTCAAACAATCCCCATGCCCGAGTAGGAGAATCAAGTCTGTTCAGCCCTGTCTCTTCCCCCAGGACTCCCTAGACATCGTTTTGAGTTTTGCAGACACAGCCCTTGACCCTTCCGTTGCATAACTACCCTGGAGGGAGAGACATTCTCTGCCCTTCGCATAACCTTGTTCTCTTTTAGACAAACAGCTCTGTAAGATTAAATACACTTGAGGAGAGTGACATTACTGAGGAGACGATAGTTAGTTGTTCCCTCAAAATCCAATGGGCCGAGATCCAGGAACATTTGGGGAAATAGAAGTAACTCATTGCAAGCTAGCCAACCAGTGGCTTAAACTCTTTTACTTGGCCATTTCTTCTGAGCGTGTAGTTCAGTTGCCTTAAGATTCGTCTTGATATTAACAGGCTATTGAGGAATTTTAACAAGATTATTTAGAGACTCCAAAAACCTTTCTGCGCTCATTTAACAGATGAATTCTATCAGGATGGGCAAAGTGTAAGTGGCTCCAAAGTGAGGTTGTACATTCCCCTTGATTTAGTGAGGTACAGAGGGGAATAATAAAAATATATAGATGAAAAAATAAATAAATAGATGAATCTTTAAATATAATCTTTTAAAACATTCTATTTTTGTGAATGCTTTATATTGTTCATAACATATTGGTAGTACAGTTATGTAACTCATAAATAAAAACAGATATATTGGGGTACATGCTTATTTTCTTTTAACTAGTAAGAAGGAGGGATTAGTAAGACAAGAGCGCCTTGCCTTAATGCCCAACCCCCTCCAATCCATGCATTATAATGAAGGTGGGCTCTGCATGTAAGCAGTCTACCCAAGAAAATGAAGAGGTAGTCGTGCCTCACTCAGAATCCAAAGTTTATCTCTGAATTCTAGCCACCTCTAGAAGTGGAAGCTGGGTACAGTTACCTAGAGAGTCCAGTATTAGTTTAGATAAGTTGAGGGCCGCTCTTGAAGGAAAACATTTCTTTTTTAAGCCAAGGCACTTTTTTTGCATAATCCTTTAGTATCATGACAGTCACACATCCCCACCAGATACTTATAAGTGCTCACAAGGGAGGGATTTGAGGAAGCCAGATGGGTGGAAATCAGAGTGCGGAGTATGGATGTTCATGAAGATTACCTACAATCTGTCCTCTCTAGGGGAGGAAAATTAGAGCTTGTCCTTCTTTAGACATCATAAAAGGGGACTCCCTGTGAGAGAAGAGGTTGCCTGCTTTGAATTGTCACAGAGGATGTTCTAGGCATAATTCCTGCCTGTCTGTTCCTTCAAAAGTTTCATCCCCAAGGGACACAATGTGGAGGGGAGGGGAAGAAATAGAAGCATTTCTTCTCTTTCTGCCTCAGCCCTCTTGAGCTGCAGAGGAAAGAACACGTTCCGGTTTTGAAGGCCTACATATCTGTTTTCAAATTGCTTCAGGGCTGTGTCACTGCACAACTTCATGTGCTTGTCGCCATCAGAATCTAGGTGACCTGTAGCCCCTGGAGCTGTTCTGAGTGGCTGTCCGGGGTGGGTGCCTGCCTGAGTCTCGATGCTCTGAGTTGCCGGGTGTGTGAGCTTGGATGCGTTGCTTATTCTCTCTACTGGTAAATGAGGTAATAATTCCTACTTCCCAAAGTTGTCACCTGCATAGTATCCCTTGATTATCTTTCTTCACATTAGGATGTCTCCTTTTGGACACCACCGATCAGGAGCCCTCCGTGGAGCCCCTTCCGTGTAACTTCTCCCCTTTATAGTTTCATTTCTTCCTCACTAGCAATTCACTAAGAATTATTCCTAAAGCACTAGTTGTGCAGGATTAATAGCTGTGATATGAAAAATAAAAGAGGAGGTCGCCAGTAACTTTGGGATGTGTTGAGTCTGACAGATACGCCCAGGTCTCGCCAACAAGATGGGTGCAGCGCAGGGGACATCACACTTCAGGGTTTCCAAACTGTCTACTTTGGGGCATTAAACATTTATGCACAATAGCTCATGGGCCTGGAGTTCTGTGGAACTTACTTGAAGAAATAACATTCTTGCCCTAAAAGCATTAGAAAGATGCTTCCTTTCTCTTAGTTTTTCAGGTCCAAAGACTTGCTTTTTCTAACGTCAGTTGAAGACTGATGTTAAGTCTACAACTGATGTTAAGTTAACCAGATTTAACTCTAGTTTCATTTCATTATTCCAAGTAACCTCACTCTAGTTCCTTAATCAAAAACCACCAGTGTAAGACCATATCTATCATCGCCTTTTGGGACTGGGAGAATTTTAAACATCTTCCCTTCTTCATAATCACAACAATGTTCTTCTCTTTTCACTACCTTTAAGACATTAAACAAAGTAGAGAACAATCCTTGGAGCAGTCAAGAGATCAATTTTCCTATCGCATTCCATAAGTTCCTAGGATTTTATATATGCAGTGTGTAATTTTAAACTTTCTATGCCTTTGATCACAAAATAGCTCCTTGTTCAAACCAAGCAATTTCTAAAGACATCAAAGACCATGTAAAAAAAATATAATGTGAAAACTATTTGCCATAGATATGCCCTAGCTTACTAGCAACAAAGGAGAAATTACAGCATAATATATGCTGAAACCACAGGGGAAAGTGTGATTGTGGTGTCTATCTTTCATGTTTTTCTATTCTAGAATATGAACACTAATGTTGAGTAATTTAACCCCTTCTTTGTCATGTTTGCTGGTGTTTCCAGATAAGGAGACTCTTACGCAGGCATCAGTGAACAAGCTGTTGCCTGTCAGGACAAGCCCAGGGGTGGCATTATTTGCATTTGTTGATCGATGACTCTTGGGAACTGTAAAGACTCTGACTCACAGAGTGACTCAGAAAACCATGGACCCATGTCATTCTGCTCTGGACTCGGCCATGCAGTGTAGCAGCGTCGTGACTCAACAGCCCTGCAGCTCACTTAGCTGTCCTTTTCCTTGTCTTATGGTGCCATGAGTGAAACTCCTGGCAATTCAGAGTTCATACCCCAGCATCTCAGCATTTCCCCCTGTAGTTCTTCCTTGATCAGAGGCCGGGGACAACAGTATAGTGATTCATAGCGCCTGCCTCCTGGCAATTAATCATTTTCCCAAAGTGGTGTTTTATTCTGGGAGAGGGGTAAAAAGTGTTGATTTGCTTCTTTAAAAAAACAGTTTTAATTCAACCTTTCTGTTAACGTGGGGTTGGCTAGGGATACTTTGTCTCCATTTACAATCCTTCTAAAAATGTTTAAAAGCACTTTTGTTTCTTTAGCTTGGGATCCTTAATATATAATTATCCATTGAGAATGGAATATGATAATCCCATCATATTCTTTTTTTTAAAAAAGAAAAGGAAAACCATTTTGGAAGTTGCTTCCGAGAGATTGTTTCAAGATGGCAGAGTAGAAGGACATGCTCTCACTCCTTCTTTCGGGAGCACCGGAATCACAACTAACTGCTGAACAATCATCGACAGGAAGACACTGGAACTCACCAAAAAGATACCCCACATCAAAGACAAAGGAGAAGCCACAATGAGATGGCAGGAGGGGGCGCAATCACAATAAAATCAAATCCCGTAACTGCTGGGTGGGTGACTCACAAACTGGAGAACACTTATACCACAGAAGTCCACCCAGTGGAGTGAAGGTTCTGAGCCACAAGTCAGGCTTCCCAAACTGGGGGGTCTGGCAACAGGACGAGGAATTCCTAGAATCAGACTTTGAAAGCTAGTGGGATTTGATTGCAGGACTTTGGCAGGGCTGGGGGAAACACAGACTCCACACTTGGAGGGCACCACATAAAGTAGTGTGCGCATTGGGACCCAGGGGAAGGAGCAGTGACCCCATAGGAGACTGAACCAGACCTACCTTGCTAGTGTTGGAGGGTCTCCTGCAGAGGTGGGGGGGCAGCTGTGGCTCACCAAGGGAAAAGGACACTGGCGGCAGAAGTTCTGGAAAGTACTCCTTGGCATGAGCCCTCCCAAAGTCTGCTGTTAGCCCCACCAAAGAGCCCAGGTAGGCTCCAGTGTTGGGTCGCCTTAGGCCAAACAACCAACAGGGAGGGAACCCAGCCCCACCCATCAGCAGACAAGCAGATTAAAGTTTTTACTGAGCTGTGCCCACCAGAGCAACAGCCAGCTCTACTCACCACCAGTCCCTCCCATCAGGAAACTTCCACAGGCCTCTTAGATAGCCTCATCCACCAGAGGGCAGACAGCAGAAGCAAGAAGAATTACAATCCTGCAGCCTGTGGAACAAAAACCACATTCACAGAAAGATAGACAAGATGAAAAGGCAGAGGGCTATGTACCAAATGAGGAACAAGATAAAACCCCAGAAAAACAACTAAATGATACGGTGATAGGCAATCTTCCAGAAAAAGAATTCAGAATAATGGTAGTGAAGATGACCCAGGACCTCAGAAAAAGAATGGAGGCAAAGATCGAGAAGATGCAAGACATGTTTAACAAAGATCTAGAAGGAACTAAAGAACAAACAAACAGAGATGAACAATACAATAACTGAAATGAGAATACACTAGAAGGAATCAATAGCAGAATAACTGAGGCAGAAGATGGATTAAGTGACCTGGAAGACGTAATGCTGGAATTCACTTCTGCAGAACAGAATAAAGAAAAAGAATGAAAAGAAATGAAGACAGCCTAAGAGACCTCTGGGACAACATTAAATGCAACAACATTCGCATTATAGGGGTCCCAGAAGGAGAAGAGAGAGAGAGAAAGGACCCAAGAAAATATTTGAAGAGATTATAGCCGAAAACTTCCTTAACATGGGAAAGGAAATAGCCACCCAAGTCCAGGAAGCGCAGCGAGTCCCATACAGGATAAACCTAAGGAGAAACATGCCGAGACACATAGTAATCAAATTAGCAAAAATTAAAGACAAAGAAAAATTATTGAAAGCAGCAAGGGAAAAATGACAAATAACATACAAGGGAACTCCCATAAGGTTAACAGCTGATTTCTCAGCAGAAACTCTACAAGCCAGAAGGGAGTGGCATGATATACTTAAAGTGATGAAAGTGAAGAACCTACAACCAAGATGACTCTACCCAGTAAGGATCTCATTCAGATTCAATGGAGAAATCAAAAGATTTACAGACAAGCAAAAGCTAAGAGAATTCAGCACCACACAAACTGGCTCTACAACAAAGGATAAAAGGAACTTCTCTAAGTGGGAAAACACAAGAGAAGAAAGGACCTACAAAAACAATACAAGGGCTTCCTGGTGGCGCAGTGGTTGAGAGTCCGCCTGCCGATGCAGGGGACACAGGTTCGTGCCCCAGTCCGGGAAGATCCATATGCCGCGGAGCAGCTGGGCCCGTGAGCCATGGCCACTGAGCCCGTGCATCTGGAGCCTGTCTCCACAAACGGGAGAGGACACAACAGTGAGAGGCCCACAATACCGCAAAACAAACAAACAAACAAAAACAAACACAAAACAATTAAGAATATGGTCCATAGGAACATACATATTGATGATCAACCTTAAACATGAATGGATTAAAATGCTTCAACCAAAAGACACAGGCTTGCTGATGGATAAAAAAACAAGACCCAAGTATATACTGTCTACAAGAGACCCACTTCAGACCTAGGGACACATACAGACCTGAAAGTGAGGGGATGGAAAAAGATATTCCATACAAATGGAAATCAGAAGAAAGCTGGAGTAGCAATTCTCATATCAGACAAAAATAGACTTTAAAATAAAGAATGTTACAAGAGACAAGGAAGGACACCACATAATGATCAAGGGATCAATCCAAGAAAAAGATACAATAATTATAAATATATATGCAACCAACATAGGAGCACCTCAATACAAAAGGCAACTGCTAACAGCTATAAAAGAGGAAATCAGCAGTAACACAAAAATAGTGGGGGACTTTAACACCTCACTTACACCAATGGAGAAATCATCCAAACAGAAAATTAATAAGGAAACACAAGCTTTAAATGACACAATAGACCAGATAGATTTAATTGATATTTATAGGACATTCCATCCAGAAACAGCAGATTACACTTTCTTTTCAAACGTGCATGGAACATTATCCAGGATAGATCACATCTTGGGTCACAAATCAAGCCTCTGTAAATTTAAGAAAATTGAAATCATATCAAGCATCTTTTCTGACCACAACACTATGAGATTAGAAATGAATTACAGGGAAAAAAACATAAAAAACACAAATACATGGAGGCTAAACAATACGTTACTGAATAACCAAGAGATCACTGAAGAAATCAAAGACAAAATCAAAAAATACCTAGAGACAAATGAGAATGAAAACATGATAACTCAAAACCCATGGGATGCAGCAGAAGCAGTTCTAAGAGGGAAGTTTATAGCTATACAAGCCTACCTCCAAAAACAAGAAAAATCTCAAACAATCTAACCTTACACCTAAAGGAACTAGAGAAATAAGAACAAACAAAACTCAAAGTTAGCAGAAGGAAAGAAATCATAATGATCAGAGCAGAAATAAATGAAATAGAAACAAAGAAAATAATAGCAAAGATCAATAAAACTAAAAGCTGGTTCTTTGAGAAGATAAACAAAATTGATAAACCATTAGCCAGACTCATCAAGAAGAAGAGGGAGAGGACTCAAATCATTAAAATTAGAAATGAAAAAGGAGAAGTTACAACAGACATGGCAGAAATACAAAGCATCCTAAGAGACTACTACAAGCAACTCTATGCCAATAAAATGGACAACCTGGAATACATGGACAAATTCTTAGAAAGGTATAACCTTCCAAGACTGAAGCAGGAAGAAATAGAAAATATGAAGAGGCCAATCACAAGTAATGAAATTGAGACTATGATTAAAAATCTTCCAACAAACAAAAGTCCAGGACCAGATGGCTTCACAGGTGAATTCTATCAAACATTTAGAGAAGAGCTAACACCCATCCTTCTCAAACTCTTCCAAAAAATTGCAGAGGAAGGAACACTCCCAAACTCATTCTACAAGGCCACCATCACCCTGATACCAAAACCAGACAAAGATACTGCAAAAAAAAAAGAAAATTAGAGCAATATCACTGATGAATATCGATGCAAACGTCCTCAACAAAATACTAGCAAACAGAATCCAACAACACATAAAAGGATCGTACACCATGATCAAGTGGGATTTATCCCAGGGATGCAAGGATTCTTCAGTATACGTGAATCAATCAATGTGATACACCATATTAACAAATTGAAGAATAAAAACCATATGATCATCTCAATAGATGCAGAAAAAGCTTTTGACAAAATTCAACACCCATTTATGATAAAAGCTCTCCAGAAAGTGGGCACAGAGGGAGCCTACTTCAACATAATAAAGGTCACATACAGCAAACCCACAGCAAACATCATTCTCAATGGTGAAAAACTAAGATCAGGAACAAAACAAGGATGTCCACCCTCGCTGCTATTATTCAACATAGTTTTGGAAGTCCTAGCCACGGCAGTCAGAGAAGAAAAAGAAATACAAATTGGAAAAGAAGTAAAATTGTCCCTGTTTGCAGATGATATGATACTAGACATAGAGAATCCTAAAGATGCCACCAGAAAACTACTAGAGCTAATCAATGAATTTGGTAAAGTTTCAGGATACAGAATTAATGCATGGAAATCTCTTGCATTCCTATACACTAATGATGAAAAATCTGAAAGTGAAATTAAGGAAACATTCCCATTTACCATTGCAACAAAAAGAATAAAATACCTAGGAGTAAACCTACCTAGGGAGACAAAAGACCTGTATGCAAAAAATGTAGGACACTGTTGAAAGAAATTAAAGATGATACCAACAGATGGAGAGATATACCATGTTCTTAGATTAGAAGAATGAATATTGTGAAAATGACTATACTACCCAAAGCAATCTACAGATTCAGTGCAATCCCTATCAAACTATCAATGGCATTTTTTACAGAACTAGAACAAAAAATCTTAAAATTTTTGTGGAGACACAGAAGACCCCGAATAGCCAAAGCAGTCTTGAGGGAAAAAAACAGAGCTGGAGGAACCAGGCTCCCTGACTTCAGACTATACTACAAAGCTACAGTAATCAAGAAAATATGGTACTGGCACAAAAACAGAAATACAGATCAATGGAACAGGATGGAAAGCCCAGAGATTAACTCATGCACCTATTCTTAGCTATTCTATGACAAAGGAAGCCAGTATATACAATGGATAGAAGATAGTCTCTTCAATAAGTGATGCTAGGAAAACAGCTACATGTAAAAGAATGAAATTTAAATACTCTCTAACACCATACACACAAAAAAACCTCAAAATGGATTAAAGACCTAAATGTAAGACTGGGCACTATAAAACTCTTGGAATGAAACATAGGAATAACACACTTTGACATAAATCACAGCAAGATTTTTTTTTACCCACCTCCTAGAGTAATGGAAATAAAAATAAACAAATGGGACCTAATGAAAGTTAAAAGCTTTTGCACAGCAAAGGAAACTATAAACAAGACAACCCTCAGGATGGGTGAAAATATTTGTAAACGAATCAAAGGACAAAAGATTAATCTCCAAAATATATAAACAGCTCATGCAGCTCAATATTAAAAAAACAAACAAAAATGAGCAGAAGACCTAAATAGACATTTCTCCAAAGAAGACATACAGATGGCCAAGAAGCCCATGAAAGGCTGCTCAACATCACTAATTATTAGAGAAATGCAAATGAAAACTACAATGAGGTATTACCTCACACTGGTTGCAATGGGCATCATCAGAAAATCTACAAACAACAAATGCTGGAGAGGGTGTGGAGAAAAGAGAACCCTCTTGCACTGTTGGTAGAAATGTAAATTGATACAGCCACTATGGAGAACAGTATGGAGGTTCCTTAAAAAAACTAAAAATAGAATTACCGTATGACCCAGCAATCCCACTACTGGGCATATACCCAGAGAAATCCGTAATTCAAAAAGACACATGCACCTCAATGTTCATTACAGCACTATTTACAGTAGCCAGGTCATGGAAGCAACCTAAATGCCCATTGACAGATGATTGGATAAAGAAGATGTGGATACAATGGAGTATTAATCAGCCCTAAAAAGGAACGAAATTGGGTCATTTGTAGAGACGTGGATGCATCTAGAGACTGTCATACAGAGTGAAGTAAGTCAGAAAGAGAAAAACAAATATCGTATATTAACGCATATATGTGGAACCTAGAAAATGGTACGGATGAACCGTTTTGTAGAGCAGAAATTGAGACACAGAAGTAGAGAAAAAATGTACGGACACCATGGGGGGAAAGCGGTGGGGGGTTGGGGTGATGGTGTGATGATTTGGGAGATTGGGATTGACGTGTATACAGTGATGTGTATAAAATGGATGAATAATAAGAAAAAAAAAGTTCCTTCCTTATTTTGGCATGTGAGGACTAGGTATGCCTCATAGAAATTGAAAGAAGAGAAGCCTCCACCACAACCCCATTTTATAGATGAGAAAACTGAGACCCAGAGAAATTACATGAGTTGTCCATTTCCACGGAACTGGTCAGTGGCAGAGATAGATCAGGGCTGAAATCAGCTAAATTTAGACTACTATCTTTCCTGACGTTAGGCTTACTTATACCTGTCATAAGAGAAAATCTAGGTATAAAGAAGTCTGTGGCTTGCACAGTGAGTCACATGAATTAGGGGCAGGGGGTTGGGGCAGAAGTGCAGTAATTGGTATCACATGGGCCTCTGTTTGAATCTTGCCCGTGGACCTGGGTGGGGTTGGTTAATGTATTCCTTAATTTCTCTGAGTGTGTTTTCTCATCTTTACAGGTGAGAAGGGGATGGTTCATATTATCTGCTGTAAGGATAAGAGATAATGTATGCAAAGCTCCAGGCACACAGTAGGTGCTCAATAAATTGAAGCTCTGGTTATTGTTGAAGACTAAGAGGCATTTGCCCTTCCTTCCTGCTGCTCCCTTTCAAAGCAGCATTTGTGGTTCTCCACACTCTTAGAGTTCTGCCTTGTCAGGCTCAGCGTGGTTCAGCTCATTTTCTCAAGACACCGATGAATATTTTTTTCTTCGTAATTTGCATCAGTGTTGTCTCATTTCCCTGAAACCCTGTCACAAGCCAGGAGGTTGTTGCAGAACATGATCTGAAACCTCACTAGCAAGGGAAAGTCCCCTTCAAAAGAGGCATTTCCCCTCCTCTTGAGTTTTACACTTCTCTTTCAAATTGTGCAGGCAACCCCTCAGCCTGGTGGCTGACTGGACACAGAGAAGGACCTGCCCTGAATGTCCTGTGGAGCTTGAATGCAGTGGGAGGTGAGGGTCTGGCCACGGTAGCCCCTGGTGACTTCATTGCCACCATTTCTGCACCATGCCTCCCAGTGCTTCCAGCTTTCCCCTTTCACCAGGTCTCACTCTTGAAACCCCCGATGGAAATTTAGAGGCTTCTGTGGTTCGTAGGGGTTACTGGGGCTTTGCATTTTCTGTTTCCTCACTTCCTGTATAGCTCTCAGGGATTTCCTAAGAAGCCTCTTCTGTCCTAGTAGCCTAGGCTGGCTCCTCTCCCCTGGGATGGGGGAGCTAGCACGTAAGTGCATATGTCTTCTCCTTTTTTTTTAAAACACAGTTTCAAAAATATGCTTAGGTTCAGGTCTTGTAATGAAAAAGAAAAAGTTCTCCAGTCATTTTTGTGACATTTTTCTCTAATTCAAATACTATGTCCATATTATGATAAAATATAGTCTATTTTATCAAATGGATTCATCCTTTTATCCCAAATGTGTGTGTATATGTGTGTGTGTGTGTGTGTGTGTGTGTTTTCAGTGCCCTACTTTCTAGATATTTTGTCATCAGGGAATTTTCCCACTTGAAGGTATGTAACAAGTGAAATATCTACAATACTTTTAAAAAAGTACAGATCTGTGTTAATGCTTTGAAAATAGTTTACATAACTGTAAACATCATACAGGAATTTTTCATGAAGAGAAAATAGGACTCTAATCCTTTTTGCATAACAACTCATTTCACTTTCATTAACTTTCATTTTTTATTCATGTACTATTCATGTGTATGGTTTCATTAGGGCAGGCTTTAAAAATTTGTGCCATAAAAATAAAGTTAGATGTTGCCTAAAATTTATTGCAATGGATCTGCCCACTTTTCTGATTTCTTGGCGCCCTGTCTTCTTCGACCTGCAATGTACCACTTAATGTTGGAGCCAACATTCTCTTGTCCTGGGGGTTGGTCCCCAGTGGGGTCTCTGGATCAAGCTCCATTTTTTGAAGTTTCTCTTCCTTGTAAGAGTGATAGAGAAAATTCCAGCATTTTTTATTTCATTTCTTTCACAAATATCTACTGAATACCCAGTAAGTATTGAGTATTACTATGTTGCTTAGGACAAAAGTTGTAAAATCACTTTGACCTGTTCAAGATGGGAGTGAAGAGCATGGAAGGACCTTACAGTTTGGCGTTTGTGATTCTGCAAGTGGCTCAGGGCCAATCCGAGTGGAAAGATATTCTCTGCATCATGTCCCACAGCATAGGAAGAAGTGGATGTGGTGGTGATGAAATAAAATGAGAGAGCATCGTAAGCCATGGGTTGATGGTGGCATTGAGTTTGCATTTGGGGAAGTATAAAGCAGTGGGCTCTGAGAGTAGTAGAACTAAGCTACATCAAAGACCACGGACTGGAGAGCTAAGTATGTGGGAGCAATAAACTAGTGGCTTGGTTTGTTTGGTTGTTTGTTTGCAGGGAGTATTTAAACTGAATTAACTAGTTTGATTCTCACTGAAAAGGAAAGACAATTCTAACAGTTTACACAGAAACTGAAATTTATCACACATGTAACTAAAAAATCCTATGCTAGATTTGGCTTCAGCTTTGGATGAAATTATGTCTTCCAACAAAAGTTGTTACAGTTTTGTCTTCCTCCAGCTTTCGACTTAGCTTTCTCCCTTGTTGGGTTCCATCTTAGGCAGGTTTCCCAATATGTTGGCAAAGATGATCGTCACCTGCTTGTGGCTTATGTTCTACAAGTTTTGTAGCCCTGATGGAAAATGTATGCCTTTTTAATTTTGATTGCCCTGGTTTGGGTCACAGGCCCGCCCTGGAGCCAGGTGGGGCGATTAGCCCCATCTAAATCATATGGATTGAGAATGGCAAAGTGGTCCTTCTCCAAAGGGAAGGAATTCATTTTGTTACTAGCAGAAGGGATGATGCTGGGCAGGCAAACACCAAGAATGACCACTATACAGATCCCTATAAGTGTCTGAGTATCTGATGAAAGGATGAACCTTCTATTTCTAGAAAATCGCTCATAAACTCATCTCAACATGAAACAATTCTCCTCATAATTACTGGAGTTCAGTAATTCTGCGTATAATTACAGAACTTCTGAAATTGCATACCTGTACCCTAGAGTTCCATAGATCCCAGCTTCAAAAAAACTCTATAGTATGAAATAATTGAGGGCAAGCACCAGGACATTTTGGACATGATCTCTCCCACACTTAGTAGACAGCCTTGCACATGTTGAGCCCTGAATACACCGGGTGAATGAATGAATCAACCAAATAGCATTTTTTGGTGATCTGTTGTACTGGTAGTATGCTAAGTGTTTTATAAAGATTATTTCATTTCATTCTTCTAATATTATTCTATGGATGAGGAAAGTGAAGCTAAGCTAGAAGTTAAAGAAGCTGAAAACCTAGAATTGACAAGCATAGAAAGGAGATGAGAGCAGATCTGAAATTCAAGGGGAGAAATCCTTGATACTAGGTTATTAGTCTGGGTAGCAAGGAATGTTGTGGGATTCACTACTGTGGCTCAGATGGTCCTAGTCCCAGCTACAGCCATGGGGTCATCACCTCTGAGGCCTTCTCAGGCCGCTATGTGGCTGGTGACTCCTGTCTAGCACTTGCTGTCAGTGGCCAAAATGTACTTACTATTTTCTTGGTATAATAGGCCCTTAAAATAACACTTGAATCTTTCTCATTTTTAGCTTCAGCATCAGAACCTACACTCAAACTAAAACTTTTTTTGTTGTGGTTGAGATTTATTTGCAATCCAGTTGTTGGATTGGACAGCCACTTACTGGCTGTTTAGGAGCCCCATAGATAATTGCTCCAATGAGTCCATACTCACTGTTGGAAGTTCCCACAGAATTGTTCTTTTGGGGAAATGATGAAAACTATAGGTCAGTTGCTAGAGTGCCAGCAAATTGAACAGCCCATAAAAGAAAATGCCCTCAGTCTGTGGCATTGTAGGTGCTGGGTCAACAGAGGAAAGTGGTTAAAATAATTACCATGGAGCCTTACCATGGAGTCGTGGAATTTGGCAGATTTGAGAGATCACACATTTAAAGGGGGCTCTTTTACTCTGTTTTCTTACCTCGGGCCCATGTAAATTGATGAATATAAAGGTACCAAGAGAACAGAAATAGGAGTTATCCTCCTCAGACCCTGAACTGAGAAGAATGAAATAACCAACTCTATCTTTCAGCAAATCCTCTCACATAGGAGGAATGAGGGACAACTAATATGCAAATTACAGTAGAAGACATATGGTTATGTTCTGATTACTTCCTAGTGATTTGAATCCATGCATATGTATCAACTGCTGATATATGTATGGACAATATATGTGTTTGAATAATTTTTTTTCATTTTTCTTAAGGACCTAGTACTGAGTGCCAGTATGAGAAGGTATTTTATTTCATTTTTCCATTAATTTTGATGAGCCTCAATCAAGCTACTTTCTTTTCTCCTATTCTTGCTTTTGTGAAGGATCTTTTTCTCTCCTTGTATGTTTGTGTGTGTAGCTTTACTAACCATATTGTTTGGGCTCTTGAAAAAAGAGATGTGATACAGTGTACATATGAACTAAACATTTGTTTTATTCAGCAAGGACTTCTGTTTAAGCTACACAGGGTGAGAAGCAAAATAGGACCAGATGATTAAAAAACACTTACTGTGAATGTATCTGATATGTCAAAAGAGTCTTCGCAGATATTTTTAAGTTAAACATCTTGAGATGGGACAATTACCCTGGATTATCCTGGTAGACCAAATGTAATCACAAGGGTCCTTATAAGACAGGGGCAGGAGTTCAGAGTGAATAGTAGGAAATGTGATGATGGAAAAGAAGGTTGGAGTGATGCTCCTTGAAGATGGAGCCTCAAGCCAACGAATGCAGGCAGCCACTAGAAGCTAAAAAAGACAAGGAAACAGATTCCTTCTGAAGCTCCAGAAGGAGCACGGCCCTGATAACACTTCGATTTAGGCTTGTGCTCTTCAGAACTATAAAAGAATAAATTTGCATTACATCGCTATGGCTGTTAAAATAGCAATAGGAAACTAACACACGTTTCTCTTAGTCTCATGGAAAGAAAATTCCAGTAGACATTTATATTTATTTATTTATTTTTTGGCAATGAATAAGCAGATTTCTTTCTTTTTTTTTTTTAACATCTTTATTGGAGTATAACTGCTTTACAATGGTGGGTTAGTTTCTGCTTTATAACATATTGAATCAGCTATACATATACATATATCCCCATATCCCCTCCCTCTTGAGTCTCCCTCCCATCCTCCCTATCCAACCCCTCTAGGTGGTCACAAAGCACCGAGCTGATCTCCCTGCTCATTGCAGCTGCTTCCCACTAGCTATCTATTATACATTTGGTAGTGTATATATGTCCATGCCACTCTCTCACTTCATCCCAGCTTACCCTTCCCCCTCCCCGTGTCCTCACATCCATTCTCTACATATGCATCTTTATTGCTGTACTGCCCCTAGGTTCTTCAGAACCTTTTTCTTTTTTTTTAGGTTCCATATATATGTCTTAGCATACGGTATTTGTTTTTCTCTTTCTAACTTACTTCATTCTGTATGACAGACTCTAGATCCACCCACCTCTATACAAATAACTCAGTTTCGTTTCTTTTCATGGCTGAAAATATTCCATTGTATATATGTGCCACATCTTCTTTATCCATTCATCTGTTGATAGACACTTAGGTTGCTTCTATGTCCTGACTATTGAAAACAGAGCTGCAGTGAACATTGTGTTACATGACTCTTTTTGAAGTATGGTTTTGTCAGGGTATGTGCCCAGTAGTGGGATTGCTGGGTCATATAGTAGTTCTATTTTTGTTTTTTTAACGAACCTCCATGCTGTTCTCCATAGTGGCTGTATCAATTTATATTCCCACCAACAGTGCAAGAGGGTTCCCTTTTCTCCACACCCTCTCCAGCCTTTATTGTTTGTATGGTTTTTGATGATGGCCATTCTGACTGGTGTGAGGTGATACCTCATTGTAGTTTTGATTTGCATTTCTCTAATGATTAGTGATGTTGAGCATCCTTGCATGTGTTTGTTGGCCATCTGTATATCTACTTTGGAGAAATGTCTATTTAGGTCTTCTGCCCATTTTAGTATTGGGTTGTTTGTTTTTTTGATGTTGAGCTGCATGAGCTGCTTGTAAATTTTGGAGATTAAACCTTTGTCAGTTGCTTCATTTGCAAATACTTTATCCCGTTCTGAGGGTTGTCTTTTCGTCTTGTTTATGGTTTCCTTTGCTGTGCAAAAACTTTGAAGTTTCATTAGGTCCCATTTGTTTATTTTTGTTTTTATTTCCATTTCTCTAGGAGGTGAGTCAAAAAGGATCTTGCTGTGATTTCTGTCATAGTGTTCTTCCTATGTTTTCCTCTAAGAATTTTACATTGTCTGGCCTTACATTTAGGTCTTTAATGCATTTTGCGTTTATTTTTGTGTATGCTGTTAGGGAGTGTTCTAATTTCATTCTTTTACATGTGGCTGTCCAGTTTTCCCAGCACCTCTTATTGAAGAGGCTCTTTTCTCCATTGTATATTCTTGCCTCTTTATCAAAAATAAGGTGACCATATGTGCATAGGATTATCTGTGGGATTTCTATACTGTTCCATTGATCTATATTTCTGTTTTTGTGCCAAAACCATACTGTCTTGATTACTGTAGCTTTGTAGTATAGTCTGAAGTCTGGGAGCCTGATTCCTCCAGCTCCATTTTTCTTTCTCAAGATTGCTTTGGCTCTTTGGGGTCTTCTGTGTTTCCATACATATTGTGAAATTTTCTGTTCTAGTTCTGTGGGAAATGCCATTGGTAGTTTGATAGGGATTGCATTGACTCTGTAGATTGCTTTGGGTATTATAGTCATTTTCACAATGTTGATTCTTCCAATCCAAGAACATGGTATATCTTTCCATCAGTTTGCATCATCTTTAATTTCTTTCATCAGTGTCTTATAGTTTTCTTCATACAGGTCTTTTGTTTCCTTAAGTAGGTTTATTCCTAGGTATTTTATTCTTTTTGTTGCAATGGTAAATGGGAGTGTTTCCTTAGTTTCTCTTTCAGAGTTTTCATCATTAGTGTATAGGAATACAAGAGATTTCTCTGCATTAATTTTGTATCCTGCTACTTTACCAAATTCATTGATTAGCTCCAGTGGTTTTCTGATACCATCTTTAGGATTCTCTATATATAGTATGTCATCTGCAAACAGTGACAGCTTTACTTCTTCTTTTCTGATTTGGATTCCTTTTATTTCTTTTTCTTCTCTGATTGCTGTAGCTGAAACTTCCAAAACTATGTCGAATAATAGTGGTGAGAATGGACAACCTTTTCTTGTTCCTGATTTAGAAGAAAAGCTTTCAGTTTTTCACCATTGAGAACGATGTTGGCTGTGGGTTTGTTACATATGGCCTTTATTATGTTCAGGTAAGTTCCCTCTATGCCTACTTTCTGGAGGTTTTTTTTTTTTTTTTTTTTTTTTGCGGTACGCGGGTCTCTCACTGTTGTGGCCTCTCCCGTTGCGGAGCACAGGCTCCAGACGCGCAGGCTCAGCGGCCATGACTCACAGGCCCAGCCGCTCCGCAGCATGTGGGATCTTCCCGGACCAGGGCACGAACCCGTGTCCCCTGCATCGGCAGGCGGACTCTCAACCACTGCGCCACCAGGGAAGCCCAGGAGATTTTTTATTATAAATGGCTGTTGAATATTGTCGAAAGCTTTTTCTGGGTCTATTGAGATGATCATATGGTTGTTCTCCTTCAGTTTGTTAATATGGTTTATCATATTGACAGATTTGCATATATTGAAGAATCCTTGCATTCCTGGGATAAACCACACTTGATCATGGTGTATGGTCCTTTTAATGTGCTCTTGGATTCTGTTTGCTAGTATTTTGTTGAACATTTTTGCATCTGTGTTCATCAGTGATATTGGCCTGTAGTTTTCTTTCTTTGTGACATCTTTGTCAGGTTTTGGAATCAGGGTGATGGTGGCCTCGTAGAATGAGGTTGGGAGTGTTCCTCCCTCTGCTATATTTTGGAAGAGTTTGAGAAGGATGGGTGTTAGCTCTTGTCTAAATGTTTGATAGAATTCACCTGTGAAGCCATCTGGTCCTGGGCTTTTGTTTGTTGGAAGATTTTTAATCACTGTTTCAATTTCAGTGCTTGTGATTTGTCTGCTTATATTTTCTATTTCTTCCTGGTTCAGTCTCAGAAGGTTGTGCTTTTCTAAGAATTTGTCCATTTCTTCTAGGTTGTCCATTTTATTGGCATAGAGTTGCTTGTAGTAATCTCTCACTATCCTTTGTATTTCTGCAGTGTCAGTTGTTACTTCTCCTTTTTCATTTCTAATTCTAGTGATTTGAGTCTTCTCCCTTTTTTTTCTTGATGAGTCTGGCTAATGGTTTATCAATTTTGTCTGTCTTCTCAAAGAACCAGCTTTTAGTTTTATTGATCTTGGCTGTTGTTTCCTTCATTTCTTCTTCATTTATTTCTGATCTGATCTTTATGATTTCTTTACTTCTTCTAATTTTGGGGTTTTTTTTGTTCTTTTTTCTCTAATTGCTTTAGGTGTAAAGTTAGGTTGTTTATTTGAGATGTTTCTTGTTTCTTAAGGTAGGATTGTATTGCTATAAACTTCCCTCTTAAACTGCTTATGCGTCATCCCATATGTTTTCGGTTGTTGTGTTTTCATTGTCATTTGTTTCTAGGTATTTTTTGATTTCCTCTTTGATTTCTTCAGTTATTTCTTGGTTATTTAGTAGTGTATTTTTTAGCCTCCGTGTGTGTATTTTTTACAGACTTTTTCCTGTAATTGATATTTAGTCTCATAGTGTTGTGGTCAGAAAAGATACTTGATATGATTTCAATTTTTA
This sequence comes from Phocoena sinus, assembly GCF_008692025.1. NCBI lineage: Eukaryota > Metazoa > Chordata > Mammalia > Artiodactyla > Phocoenidae > Phocoena > Phocoena sinus. The sequence continues at coordinate 46,304,942 of NC_045774.1, forward strand.
AAATTTACCAAGACTTGATTTGTGACCCAAGATGTGATCTATCCTGGAGAATGTTCCATGAGCACTTAAGAAGATAGTGTATTCTGTTGTTTCTGGGTGGAATGTTCTATAAATGTTAATTAAGGCCATCTTGTTTAATGTATCATTTAAAGCTTGTGTTTCCTTATTTATTTTCATTTTGGAAGATCTGTCTATTAGTGAAAGTGGGGTGTTAGTGTCCGCTACTATGATTGTGTTACTGTCGATTTCCCCTTTTATGGCTGCTAGCATTTGCCTTATGTATGGAGGTGCTCCTAGTTGGGTGCATAAATATTTACAATTGTTATATATTCTTCTTGGATTGATCCCTTGATCATTATGTAGTGTCCTTCTTTGTCTCTTGTAATAGTCTTTATCTTAGTATTTATTTTGTCTGATATGAGAATTGCTACTCCAACTTTCTTTTGGTTTCCATTTGCATGGGATATCTTTTTCCATCCTCTCACTTTCAGTCTATGTGTCCCTAGGTCTGAAGTGGGTCTCTTGTAGACAGCATATATATGGGTCTTGTTTTTGTATCCATTCAGCCAGTCTATGTGTTTTGGTTGCAGCATTTAACCCATTTACATTTAAGGTAGTTATTGATATGTTTGTTCCTATTACCATCTTCTGTATTGTTTTGGGTTTATTATTGTAGGTGTTCTCCTTCTCTTGTGTTTCCTGCCTAGAGAAATTCCTTTAGCATTTGTTGTAAAGCTGGCTTGGTGGTGCTGAATTCTTTTAGCTTTTGCTTGTCTGTAAATGTTTTAATTTCTCCATCGAATCTGAATGAGGTCCTAGCTGGGTAGAGTAATCTTGGTTGTAGGTTTTTCTCCTTCATCCCTTTAAATATGTCCTGCCACTCCCTTCTGGCTTGCAGAGTTTCTGCTGAAGATCAGTTGTTACCCTTATGGGGATTCCCTTGTGTGTTATTTGTTGTTTTTCCCTTGCTGTTTTTAATATTTTTTCTTTGTATTTAATTTTTGATAATTTGATTAATATGTGTCTTGGCATGTTTCTCCTTGGATTTATCCTGTATGGGACTCTCTGCACTTTCTGGACTTGATTAACTATTTCCTTTCCCATATTAGGGAAGTTTTCAACTATAATCTCTTCAAATATTTTCTCAGTCCCTTTCTTTTTCTCTTCTTCTTCTGGGACCCCTATAGTTCAAATGTTGGTGCATTTAATGTTGACCCACAGGTCTCTTAGAGTGTCCTCAATTCTTTCATTCTTTTTCTTTATTCTGCTCTGTGGTAGTTATTTCACATATTTTATCTTCCTGGTCACTTATCCGTTCTTCTTCCTCAATTATTCTGCTATTGATTCCTTCTAGAGAATTTTTAATTTCATTTATTATGTTGTTCACCATTGTTTGTTTGCTCGTTAGTTCTTCTAGGTCCTTGTTAAATGTTTCTTGTATTTTCTCCATTCTATTTCCAAGATTTTGGGTCATCTTTACTACCATTACTCTGAATTCTTTTTCAGGTAGACTGCCTATTTCCTCGTCATTTATTTGGTCTGGTGGGTTTTTACCTTGCTCCTTCATCTGCTGTGTGTTTCTCTGTCTTCTCATTTTACTTAACTTAGTGTGTTTGTGTTTCCATTTTGCAGGCTGCCGATTTGTAGTTCCCGTTGTTTTTGGTGTCTGTCCCGGTGGCTAAGGTGGTTCAGTGGGTTGTGTAGGCCTCCTGGTGAAGGGGACTGTTTCCTGTGTTCTGGTGGATAGGGCTGGATCTTGTCTTTCTGGTGCTCAGGACCACATGTGGTCTGCGGTGTCTGTGACCTTATTATGATTTTAGGCAGCCTCTCTGCTAATGCGTGGGGTTGTGTTCTTGTCTTGCTAGTTGTTTGGCATAGGGTGTCCAGCACTGTAGCTTGCTGGTCATTGAGTGGAGCTGGGTCTTTGTGTTTAGATGGAAATCTCTGTGAGAGCTTTGCTGTTTGATATTATCTGGAGCCGGGAGGTCTCTGATGGAGCAGTGTCCTGACCTCGGCTCTCTCACCTCAGAGGCACAGGCCTGACACCCAGCCAGAGCATGATGACCTTGTCAGCCTCATGGCTCAGAAGAAAAGGGAGAAAAAAAGAAAGAAAGAAAAAAAGAAAAAAAAAGTTAAAGTAAAATTATTACAATAAAAAATTGTTAAATATAAAAAAAATTTTTAAGGAAAGAAAAGAAAGAAGAAAGCAACCAAACCAAGAAACAAAACCACCAATGATAACAAGTGCTAAAAACTATACTAAAGAAAAAAAAACAAAAACAGGCAGACAGAACCCTAGGACAAATGGTAAAAGCAAAGCGATACTGACAAAATCACACAAAGAAGCATACACATACACACCCACACCCACAAAAAGAGAAAAAGGAAAAAAATATACATATGTATGTATGTATATATTTAAAATAAAAAAGGAAGAGAGCAACCAAATCAATAAACAAGTCTACCAATGATAATAAACACTAAGTACCAAACTAAGATAAACATAAAAACCAGAAACAAATTAGATGCAGAAAGCCAACCCCAAGTCTACATTTGCTCCTGAAGTCCACTGCCTCAATTTTGGGATGGTTCGTTGTTTATTCTGGTATTCCAGAGATGCAGGGTACATCAAGTTGATTGTCGAGATTTAATCTGCTGCTCCTGAGGCTGCTGGGAGAGATTTCCCTTTCTCTTCTTTGTTTGCACAGCTCCTGGCGTTCAGCTTTGGATTTGGCCCTGCCTCTGCATGTAGGTCGCCTGAGGGCATCTCTTCCCACTCAGACAGGACAAGGTTAAAGGAGTAGCTGATTAGGGGGTTCTGGCTCACTCAGGCTGTGGGGAGGGAGGGGTATGGAATGTGGAGCGAGCCTGTGGCGGCAGAGGCCAGCGTGATGTTGCAACAGCCCGAGGTGCGCCGTGCGTTCTCCTGGGGAAGTTGTCCCTGGATCACGGGACCCTGGCAGTGGCGGACCGCACAGGCTCCCGGGAGAGGAGGTGTGGAGAGAGAGTGACCCGTGCTTGCACACAGGTTTCTTGGTGGCGGCAGCAGCAGCCTTAGCGTTTCATGCCCGTCTCTGGGGTCCGCGCTGATAGCCGCCGCTCGTGCCCGTCTCTGGAGCTCGTTTAGGCGGTGCTCTGAATCCCCTCTCTTCGCGCACCCCAGAGGATGGTCTCTTGCCTCTTAGGCAGGTCCAGACCTTTCCCCCGGACTCCCTCCCGGCTAGCTGTGGCGCACTAGCCTCCTTCAGGCTGTGGTCATGCAGCCAACCCCAGTCCTCTCCCTGGGATCTGACCTCCGAATCCCGAGCCTCAGCTCCTAGCCCTTTCCCACCCCGATGGGTGAGCAGACAAATCTCTTGGGCTGGTGAGTGTTGGTCGGCACAGATCCTCTGTGTGGGCATCTCTCCGCTTTGCCCTCTACACCCCTGTTGCTGCGCTCTCCTCCATGGCTCCAAAGCTTCCCCCCTCCGCCACCCCCTGTCTCCGCCAGTGAAGGGGCTTCCTAGTGTGTGGAAACTTTTCCTCCTTCACAGTTCCCTCCCAGAGATGCAGTTCCCATCCCTATTCTTTTGTCTTTGTTTTTTCTTGTGCCCTACCCAGGTACGTGGGGAGTTTCTTGCCTTTTGGGAAGTCTGAGGTCTTCTGCCAGCATTTAGTAGGTGTTCTGTAGGAGTTTGTTCCATGTGTAGATGTATTTCTGATGCATTTGTGGAGAAGAAGGTGATCTCCATGTCTTACTCCTTTCGCCATCTTGAAGGTCTCTACTCCCAGTAGACATTTAACCCAGTACATAAATATGTGTGTTTTTCTGTCTGTGTTATATACATATGGTCAATCCAATTAACTGCTTTTCCAGGTGCCAGCTCCCAATATTTTGTTATTAGTTCTCCTAAAAAGTATGTATGTTTCTCAGTTTAGTAGTGAATTTAAGGAGAGAATGGACAGTACTTCGGGACGTGCTTAGGGAATCAAGGGAGCTTGCTGTGGTAGGGCTTGGTGTCTCTGTATTGGTTAGAAAGGCTAGGCCATGCTGTGGTGAACAACCCCAAACCTTAGAGTGACAGAAGTTTCTTTTTGCTTGTGCCAGGTCTGCTGCATGAACAGGTGACCCCCAGGGAAGCTCCCTTCCATGTGATGGTTCAGCATCTAGTTTCCATGTTAACATCTGCTTCCATGGTAGCCAGGTCAGGGCAGGAGAATGCTAGTGGGTCTCACACCAGCCATTAAATGCTTCTGCCTGAAAGTGACACTCATATCTCATTGGCCAAAGGAAGTCACATGGCTACATCTAATTTCAAGGAACTGGGGAAGTGTAATAATACTCCTTTGTGCCAGGGGAGGAAAGCTAGGAATACAGGGAAGCAGCATATATATCTATTCCGTGACCACAACTTTGTAGAGTATTTTAAATAACTTTGGAATTTACATATATCCCTCAAATATATAGTGATAAATCCATGTTCAAATTCAAGGTATCCATCTTCTTTCTTAGAAGTGTTTGTAAGTCCTGAATTTTCTCAGTATTGTCACAGATCCAGATTTCAGTTTAATAGTTAATGCTAAAAAGGTATCAATACTATAATTAGCAAACAGTAACAAATGAAGTTGATTTTTAATACTGTATTATTTTATTTTAAAGGCTTAAAAAAAACAACTTACAGAGAGCTAGACAAAATGAATACAAGTAAGCTAATCATAAAGAGAGAACCCAGGTGGTGCTGAGTTAAGTATTTGGTAACATTTGTAAAGAAATGGAAAATCATATCTAATTATTTCATCGTGCTTACCTTTCCTTGGTCAGAAAGCCTTTGGCATGCAGTGCGTATCTATAGGCCTTTCATGGTGATTTAATATCAATTAATATCTACTTGCAGCAAAATGTTGATAGTTTCTAAATTCACAAGCTTGACATTTTGCAGTTTAATTGGGCATAAATAAAGGAGCTTTCCAGGTTGCTGTTAATGGCACCTTAGAAAGATGGGAAGTGGATTTTAGCCCTTTACCGAGGAGGCCAGCTGAATCCACTCACTGCAGTCTAAGATATATTGCATCCAGGGATAGACAAAAGAATTGTGTTTGTATATTCATTTCTTTCATTTTTCCTTCTTACAAGTTGACTGGTGTCCCCAGCACACAGTAATTAGGCCCCATGTTTCTCACAGGAGCATTCTGCTTAAAGTGGCCTTTAAATGCCTCTTGGAGTTATTATCTAATTTAGACTTATTTTCTTGGAAAGGAGTCAACAGGTTTTATAGACCCTGCCAGCTAAGAGCTTTAGTAGTTTGCTTGTTTGTTTGTTTGCTTTTGACCTTTAGTTTTAATCACCTTCTTAAAAACATTCTCGGTAACTCACTCAGGGCAAGATGGTGGATTTCTTTGTACCTTGGTCTTTAACTTTGATATGTGGCTACTAATCACTAAATCGTTGAATATATTTTGTCTTTTCTTACCTTGCTCAGTGTCTGCTTGGAGAGGTGTCAAACCCAGAGTCCCTTTGAATTTAATGGGAGTGCCAGGTAGTCTGAGAGTCACATAAGAAACAGGCCCCTTTCGATGTAAAATCTGCCAAGTATGAGATCTGAATGACCATTATTATTATGTATTTAATGTGCGTAGAAAAACTGATCTGCAGCCTTCCAGAGTGCACCAGAAGTTTGGAATGTTCTTATTATTGGCTCCATCTCAGATCAGTCAATAAGTCAAAGAAAGTAACTTTGCAGGAATTAACTCTGCAAACTCTAGACTCCTGCTCCGTGTGGACCTCATGATGAAGGGGAATCTGCTCTCAGTGGACCCTAGAATCATTCATACCAAGGTCCTCTGTACATTTCCTACCTCTCCCTCACTTAATAAGAAAGTTGCCTCTTCTTGATAACTGAAACAACCAGTAAGGCTGGGAAAGGGGAAAACCCACTTCTGGCTTGAAATACAGGTAAGAAATATTTTTCTCATCAGTGTATCTCTCTCGCATTGAGAAAGTGATTTCATGTGATTTATCATGCGAGACACTCATCAGCAAATATTTTCTGAGCACTAACTATGTGCTAGGCATTGGCCCAGGCGCTGAGGATTAAGCTTCAAATAAAATCAAATCTCTGCCCTCCTGGGAGTGGCTAGTGCGAAATTCAGAACAAAAATTAGCCAAGGATAGCAGCGCACGACAAATGAGATAAAGGGAGAGCACATATGCTCTGGAAATACCAAGGAGGGGCATGTAACCTGTACTCAGGGGGCTGGGAAAGGCTTCTTGGAGGAGGTGGAGCCACAGTGAAAGATGAGCAGGAATTGGGGCAAAGCCGAGGCCTAGGCTCCGAAGACAGAGTGATAGGTCGAGGAAAGCGCAAGCCAGGACTCGAAAATGAGAGAGAGCATTTGAGGTAATAAGATGTTTAGGTGGGCTAGAAAGGTTAGGGTTGGGCTGACATGGCAGGGATGAGATTGTGTAGGAGTTTGTAAGCGAAATTAAGGAATTTTGCTCTATCTCTAAGAACAGTGAGATTTATGGAAAGATTTTTAGGCATAGGGTGACATGATCAAATTTATATTTTAGAAAAATCACTCTGGCTTCAGCATTAAATGACCTGGAGGACTTAAAACCATGCATGCATCTGTAGGAAGACCAGTTAGAACAGGATTTCAGTAATGTGACAGATGCTGTTGCCTCAACTATCCCAGTGACCAGAAGATAAAGAGGTGTATGGAGGAAGTAAACGTGACAGCCATTGATGATTGGTAGTTAGCTAGGTCAAGAGGTCTGGTTTAGGTAATTGGCTTGATGCTGACGCCATTTTTGGAGATCAGAAATATAGGAGTAAGAGCAGGTTTGAAGAGGGAAGATGATGATTGTGGTTTGGGTCATGCAGGGTTTGAGGTGCCTGTGGAGATGTCCAGGAGTGCAATTGGTTATATGGGTCCAGCGCTCAGAGGAGAGAGCTGGTCCTCAGATAAATTGGCAGTCACCAGCGTGTAGATGGTAATAGAAGATATTACCTGGAGTGATGGCTAAGGGAGCAGCAGTAGGCACAATGCCAAGGAGTGCCATAACCAAGGGATGAGCCCTGGGCAGGAACCCACAAAGGAGACTGAGATAGAAAAGAAATAAGGAGAAAGCCAGGGAGTGCTGATTGTACAGAATTATGACTCTAAGAAAAACCAAGATGGATTAAAACACAGGACCAATTCTTAATACATTTTATTGTAAGAAATCAGGAAAGGCCAAGAAAATTTAGGAATTGGGGCTAATGAAAATGAAAAAAAAAGACTTTCCTTTTAATATCTGTAGGAGTGGCGTGTGTGTGTGTGCGTGGTTGTTTGGGATTTAGAGAAGGAAACAGGGAACGTGGGGAATATTGTCAGCAGATATTACTTGTGTTCCCTTAGCTCAGTCATATAAGGATTGTTTAGTCACTTAACGTATATTTATTTAAAGCCTACATATACAGCATTTTTCCTAGGGCAGTGGAGGATATACTAGAAGTTATATCTACGCCGCCAAATCTTGTGATCTAGTTAGGGATGCAACACCTGTATAATAGCATCAATAGCAGAGACAGCATATGATGAGTAACAAGAGTTTATATAGAAAATAAAGTCTATAAGAATTCAGAGGAGGGAGGTATTAATTTTCACCATGAGTGTGGAACAGAAAGACAAGACACAGGGCTGGGCATCCAGTGCTGTGCACTGCCTAAAATTTTGCAGGTTTTGAATTTTTAGAAAACTACCTGCAAGGAAGATAGGCTCCTAGACTTATTCTCCAGCATGCTCCTTGCTGAACTCACCAGGGTTAATGCTCCATCTTTTCAGAAGTGCCTCTGACTTCTCAAAGCAACTTTCATTATGGGGAGGAACAATTAGTCTTTATCTCTCATTAGTAATAGAATCAACAGCTCAGAGAAGAAAAGCCAGCAGTGACTTCTCAATCACCCCTTCAATCCCCCAGGTTGTTCTGAGAAATCCCCAAATTTCTTGTAGGAAGAACATGCAGTATATTTAGCAACAAGTTCCTCCTTGCCCTGAAGTACGCTAGAAACATACAATTTGAAAGCTCACGGAAAATACAAAGAACTTGTGGGTTTTGTTACTTGGCAACTGAGATCTGAGCTGTTAAAATAAGAAATTTACATTATTTTATCATTTTAAAAATGCAATGCATGTTATTTTCCTATCTAGGTGGGGAAAAGTCATGTAGATTCAATATCTTATTGTTTCAAAAATCCACTCTTGTTGGATGGTCTTTCCTGAGATTATATCCTTGTCATCCGAATTGGATACGTCATGGGCTGGTGGTCTCCAGGTAAAGCAGCAAGTCTAGCTAGAATTCCCAGTAATGCCATGGGAAAACCAAGTCAGTAGTCAGAGAGTGAAAAGAATTTTATCAGAGATCAAGGAAAGCTCCCTTACATGTTGTGTTGGTGGGAGAGGACGTTGAAGAGACAGAGATCAGGGCAGAGATATCATCCTGAGATTATAGGAGAGACTCTTGCTTGCATCTGCTCCCCTTCTGGGAGGTACGCCTTCCCTCTTGCTTCCCTGCCTCACCTCACTTACCTCTACCCCTACACTTTGAGGTTGTCCTTAACTCCAATCCCAACACAGGAGAAAGTATCAGTGTGGCGCCCATACTTCCCAAACCACACTTTGGGACTAGTGCTCTGACAAGAGTAAATGAATGAGGAGAAAAATGGACAGAATATTTGACATAACTTCTTGGAGAAAATGGAATGGAGGATGCCTTTCTAAATGGATCAGACTTGGTTGAATTCTCTGCTTTGGGTCACCTAAACTCTAAGGTGTATTAGGTATGTTGAGCACTTCTGGATTCAAGGGTGCATCCTACTCCATTTCTGCTCCCATCCAGTGTTGTCATAAAAGGTTTGAGGTTGTTGAAGAAGAGATCCTGTAGTCAGACTGCACATCAGTGAGTCAGTAGGAGGGGAACTCCTGGGATAAAATGTTCTCTTTTTTTCCCTGGGCTTCCAGCTAATAACAACTTGGTGCTCTGCCAGGGGTAATTCTTCTGAGTTTAAAAAGCCGAGAAGCTAAATAATGACATTAAAATTTTGGTATTATATACTTGACAAGGAAGTGGTCTATTCTGCCTTTACTGAGAACTTCATAGAAAGCATTTCCTTCTATGTTACTTTATGACAATACTGTAGTAAACTCAGGAGGAGGTACTATTACAATATTGACACATGGGCTAAAATATAAGTTTTGCTTTATTTTCACTGATATATCCCCAACTACCTAGAAGAGTTTCTGGTACATAATAGATGTGAAATAAATATTTGTTGAATAAATGGATTAACTGAGTATACTATGCATAGATAGTATAAAATTGAGTATTTTTTTCTAACATTTCATGGGATTAATTCTCATTCAAATTCATGGATTATATTTCTAGACACAAATTCTGCAACATCAGGTAATGTTTTCTTGTCTGTTAACTGAAAGAGGTTTAACGATGTTCAACAAAATGTTATCTTTTCATTCTAAAAGCCAACAAATCTATGAATGTAGAATATTTCTCAAGCAGCTTTCACTTATTCCATGATTCTTATAAAAACATACCCATTGGTTCTACTTGACACTTATACCTTAGAAGGAGGCTTTGGGAGACTCTGAAAAAGCAGTGCCAATTCATCTTTGGTGGTTGTCCAGGGCATCATCACATATAGAAGAAATATTACTTATTGACCTCTTAAGAGTTGTAGCTGATTATCTGCTCAGTTAATTAACAATGAAAACATTCTATTTATTAATCATCTTCCAAGCATTGTGCTGGTGCTGTCCCACTGATACTTTGAGTATAATTGAGAAGACAGACAAAAAACAGTAACTAATAATTACAAATTGTGAAAAATTACCATCTCAAAAAGTAATGGGGCCGGGCTTCCCTGGTGGCGCAGTGGTTGAGAGTCCGCCTGCCGATGCAGGGGACGCGGGTTCATGCCCCGGTCCGGGAAGATCCCACATGCTGTGGAGCGGCTGGGCCTGTGAGCCGTGGCTGCTGAGCCTGCATGTCTGGAGCCTGTGCTCCGCAACGGGAGAGGCCACAACAGTGAGAGACCCGCGTACCGCAAAAAAAAAAAAAAAAAAAAAAAGGTAACGGGGCCAAGGTAGAGAGGTCAGGGAAGGCCTTTCTGAAGAGGTCTCATCTGACAGATGAGAAAAGTCAGCCATATTCAGAGCTAAGGGGCAAGCATTTCAGGCAGAAGTACGTAGCAAGAGCAAGTGAATCACAATTTTAAAGCTTCTTGTATTTTCAGATGAAATCATATGACACTCAGGATTTGCTTTAAAATAATTCAAGCGGAGGCTGGGGAAGGGGAGTGTATGTATATGGGTAGCATTGGCCATATAAGGATGATTGTTAAAGCTAGGTAACAGGTACATAAAGATTTATTGTGCTGTGCTCTCTTCTTGTGTGTGTTTGTAGTGTTCCATAATAAAAAACATTTTTTAAAAGCTTGGAACTGGGGGGGACCTTGAAGATGGCGGAAGAGTAAGACGCGGAGATCGCCTTCCTCCCCACGGATACACCAGAAATACATCCACACGTGGAACAACTCCTACAGAACTCCTACTGAAGGCTGGCAGAAGACCTCAGACCTCCCAAAAGGCAAGAAACTCCCCACGTAACTGGGTAGGGCAAAAGAAAAAAACAGAGACAAAAGAATAAGGACGGCACCTGCACCAGTGGGAGGGAGCTGTGAAGGAGGAAAAGTTTCCACACACTAGGAAGCCCCTCCGCGGGCGGAGACTGCGGGAGGCGGAGGGGGGAGTTTCGGGACCGCGGAGTAGTGCACAGCGACGGGTGCGGAGGGCAAAGCGGGGAGATTCCTGCACAGACGATCGGTGCTGACCGGCACTCACCAGCCCGAGTGGCTTGTCTGCTCACCTGCCGGGGCGGGCGGGGCTGCGAGCTGAGGCTCGGGTTTTGGTTTTAGACGGAGCTCAGGGAGAGGACTGGGGTTGGCGGCTTGAACATAGCCTGAAGGGGTTGGTGCGCCACGACTAGCCGGGAGGGAGTTCGGGGAAAAGCCTGCACCGGCCGAAGAGGCAAGAGACTTTTTCTTCCCTCTTTGTTTCCTGGTGCGCGAGGAGAGGGGTTTAAGAGCGCTGCTTAAAGGAACTCCAGAGACGGGCGCGAGCCGCGGCTAAAAGCGCGAACCCCAGAGACGGGCGCGAGCCGCGGCTGAGGGCGCGAGCCCCCAAGACGGGCGCGAGCCGCGGCTGAAAGCGCAAACCCCAGAGACGGGCGCGAGCCGCGGCTAAAACCGCGGACCCCAGAGACGGGCGGGAGACGCTAAGGCTGCTGCTGCCGCCACCAAGGGGCCTGTGTGCGAGCACAGGTCACTCTCCACACCCCTCTTCCGCGGAGCCTGTGCAGCCCGCCACTGCCAGGTTCCCGGGATCCAGGGACAACTTCCCCGGGACAACGCACGGCGGGTCTCAGGCTGGTGCAACATCACGCCGGCCTCTGCCGCAACGTCACGCTGCCTCTGCAGCCGCAGGCCCGCCCCGCACGTAGTGCCCCTCCTACCCCCATCCCCCAACCCCCGGCCTGAGTGAGCCGGAGGCCCCGAATCAGCGGCTCCTTTAACCCCGTCCTGTCTGAGCGGAAAAAAACAGACGCCCTCCAGCGACCTACACGCAGAGGCAGGGCCAAATCCAAAGCTGAGCTCCTGTGAGCTGTGAGAACAAAGAAGAGAAAGGGAAATCTCTCCAGCAGCCACAGAAGCAGCGGATTAAAGCTCCACAATCAACTTGATATACCCTGCATCTGTGGAATACCTGAATAGACAAGGAATGATCCCAAATTGAAGAGGTGGAATTTAGGAGCGAGATCTATGATTTTTTTCCCTTTTCTTCTTTTTGTGAATGTGTACGTGTATGCTTCTGTGTGAGATCCTGTCTGTATACTCTTGCTTCCACCATTTGTCCTAGGGCTCTATCCGTCCATGACTTTTTTTTAAAAATTCTTTTTCTTAATAATTAAGTTTAATTGTAATAACTTTATTATACTTTACCTTCGTTCTTTCTTTCTTTCCTTCCTTCCTTCCCTCCTTTAGACAACGAATCACCTCAAATTGAGGAGGTGGTCTCAGGGAGCAGGATTTATGATTTTTCCCCCTTTACCTCTTTTGTGAAGGTGTATGTGTATGCTTCTGTGTAAGATTTTCTCTGTATAGCTTTGCTTCCAACATTTGTCCTAAGGTTCTATCCGTCCCTTTTTTTTTTTTTTTTTCTAAATATTTTTTAATTCAATAACTATATTATACTTTATTTTATTTTTACTGTATCATCTTTCTTTCTGTCTTTTTTCCTTCTTTCCCTCCTTCCTTCCTTCCTCCCTCCCTCCCTCCCTCCCTCCTTTCTTTCCTTCTTTGCTTCTTTCTTCCTTCCTTCCTTTCCTCCTTTCCTTCTTTCTTTACTCATACTTCTACTAATTCTCCCTACTTTTTCTCCCTTTTATTCTGAGCTGTGTGGATGAAAGGCTCTTGGTGCTCCAGCCAGGAGTCAGGGCTCTGCCTCTGAGGTAGGAGAGCCAACTTCAGGACACTGGTCAACAAGAGACCTCCCAGCTCCACATAATATTAAACGGTGGAAATATCCCAGAGACCCCCATCTTAACACCAGCACCCAGCTTCACTCAACGACCAGCAAGCCACAGTGCTGGACAACCTATGCCAAACAACTAGCAAAACAGGAACACAACCCCACCCATTAGCAGAGAGGCTGCCTAAAATCATAATAAGGCCACAGACACCCCAAAACACACCACCAGACGTGAACCTGCCCACTAGAGAGACAAGATCCAGCCTCATCCAGCACAACACAGGCACTAGTCCCCTCCACCAGGAAGCCTACACAACCCGCTGAAACAACCTTAGCCACTGGAGACAGACATCAAAAACAACGGGAACTACGAAAGTGCAGCCTGCAAAAAGGAGACCCCAAACACAGTAAGATAAGCAAAATGAGAAGACAGAAAAACACACAGCAGATGAAGGAGCAAGATAAAAACCCACCAGACCTAACAAATGAAGAGGAAATAGGCAATCTACCTGAAAAAGAATTCAGAATAATGATAGTAAGGATGATCCGAAATCTTGGAAGTAGAATGGACAAAATGCAAGAAACAGTTAACAAGGACCTACAAGAACTAAAGATGAAACAAGCAACGATGAACAATGCAATAACTGAAATTAAAATCACTCTAGATAGGATCAATAGCAGAATAACTGAGGCAGAAGAACGGATAAGTGACCTGGAAGATAAAGTAGTGGAAATAACTACTGCAGAGCAGAATAAAGAAAAAGAATGAAAAGAACTGAGGACAGTCTCAGAGACCTCTGGGACAACATGAAACGCACCAACATTCGAATTATAGGGGTTCCAGAAGAAGAAGAAAGAAAGAAAGGGACTGAGAAAAATATTTGAAGAGATTATAGTTGAAAACTTCCCTAATATGGGAAAGGAAATAGTTAATCAAGTCCAGGAAGCACAGAGGGTCCCATACAGGATAAATACAAGGAGAAACACGCCAAGACACATATTAATCAAACTGTCAAAAATTAAATACAAAGAAAGCATATTAAAAGCAGCAAGGGAAAAACAACAAATAACACACAAGGGAATCCCCATAAGGTTAACAGCTGATCTCTCAGCAGAAACCCTACAAGCCAGAAGGGAGTGGCAGGACATACTGAAAGTGCTGAAGGAGAATAGCCTGCAACCAAGACTACTCTACCCAGCAAGGATCTCATTCACATTTGATGGAGAAATTAAAACCTTTACAGACAAGCAAAAGCTGAGAGAGTTCAGCACCACCAAACCAGCTTTACAACAAATGCTAAAGGAACTTCTCTAGACACGAAACACAAGAGAAGGAAATGACCTATAGTAGCGAACCCAAAACAATATATAAAATGGAAATAGGAACATACATATCGATAATTACCTTAAATGTAAATGGACTAAATGCTCCCACCAAAAGACACAGATTGGCTGAATGGATACAAAAACAAGACCCTTATATATGCTGTCTACAAGAGACCCACTTCAGAACTAGAGACACATACAGACTGAAAGTAAGGGGATGGAAAAAGATATTCCATGCAAATGGAAACCAAAAGAAAGCTGGAGTAGCAATTCTCATATCAGACAAAATAGACTTTAAAATAAGGACTATTAAAAGGGATAAAGAAGGACACTACATAATGATCAAGGGATCGATCCAAGAAGAAGATATAACAATTGTAAATATTTATGCACCCAACATAGGAGCACCTCAATACATAAGGCAAATACTAACAACCATAAAAGGGGAGATCAACAGTAACACATTCATAGTAGGGGACTTTAACACCCCACTTTCACCCATGGACAGATCATCCAAAATGAAAATAAATAAGGAAACACAAGCTTTAAATGATACATTAAACAAGATGGACTTAATTGATATTTATAGGACACTCCATCCAAAAACAACAGAATACACATTTTTCTCAAGTGCTCATGGAACATTCTCCAGGATAGATCATATCTTGGGTCACAAATCAAGCCTTGGTAAATTTAAGAAAACTGAAATTGTATCGAGTATCTTTTCCGACCACAACGCCATGAGACTAGATATCAATTACAGGAAAAGATCTGTAAAAAATACAAACACATGGAGGCTAAACAATACACTACTTAATAATGAAGTGATCACTGAAGAAATCAAAGAGGAAATAAAAAAATACCTAGAAACAAATGACAATGGAGACACAACGACCCAAAAACCTATGGGATGCAGCAAAAGCAGTTCTAAGGGGGAAGTTTATAGCAATACAAGCCCACCTTAAGAAGCAGGAAACATCTCGAATAAACAACCTAACCTTGCACCTCAAGCAATTAGAGAAAGAAGAACAAAAAAACCCCAAAGCTAGCAGAAGGAAAGAAATCATAAATATCAGATCAGAAATAAATGAAAAAGAAATGAAGGAAACAATAGCAAAGATCAATAAAACTAAAAGCTGGTTCTTTGAGAAGATAAACAAAATAGATAAACCACTAGCCAGACTCATCAAGAAAAAAAGGGAGAAGACTCAAATCAATAGAATTAGAAATGAAAAAGGAGAAGTAACAACTGACACTGCAGAAATAAAAAAAATCATGAGAGATTACTACAAGCAACTCTATGCCAATAAAATGGACAATCTGGAAGAAATGGACAAATTCTTAGAAATGCACAACCTGCCAAGACTGAATCAGGAAGAAATAGAAAATATGAACAGACCAATCACAAGCACTGAAATTGAAACTGTGATTAAAAATCTTCCAACAAACAAAGCCCAGGACCAGATGGCTTCACAGGTGAATTCTATCAAACATTTAGAGAAGAGCTAACACCTATCCTTCTCAAACTCTTCCAAAATATAGCAGAGGGAGGAACACTCCCAAATTCCTTCTACGAAGCCACCATCACCTTGATACCAAAACCAGACAAGGATGTCACAAAGAAAGAAAACTACAGGCCAATATCACTGATGAACATAGATGCAAAAATCCTCAACAAAATACTAGCAAACAGAATCCAACAGCACATTAAAAGGATCATACACCATGATCAAGTGGGGTTTATTCCAGGAATGCAAGGATTCTTCAATATACGCAAATCTATCAATGTGATAAACCATATTAACAAATTGAAGGAGAAAAACCATATGATCATCTCAATAGATGCAGAGAAAGCTTTCGACAAAATTCAACACCCATTTATGATAAAAACCCTCCAGAAAGTAGGCATAGAGGGAACTTTCCTAAACATAATAAAAGCCATATATGACAAGCCCACAGCAAACATCATCCTCAATGGTGAAAAACTGAAAGCATTTCCACTAAGATCAGGAACAAGACAAGGTTGCCCACTCTCACCACTCTTATTCAACATAGTTTTGGAAGTTTTAGCCACAGCAATCAGAGAAGAAAAGGAATAAAAGGAATCCAAATCGGAAAAGAAGAAGTAAAGCTGTCACTGTTTGCAGATGACATGATACTATACATAGAGAATCCTAAAGATGCTACCAGAAAACTACTAGAGCTAATCAATGAATTTGGTAAAGTAGCAGGATACAAAATTAATGCACAGAAATCTCTGGCATTCCTATATACTAATGATGAAAAATCTGAAAGTGAAATCAAGAAAACACTCCCATTTACCATTGCAACAAAAAGAATAAAATATCTAGGAATAAACCTACCTAAGGATACGAAAGACCTGTATGCAGAAAATTATAAGACACTGATGAAAGAAATTAAAGATGATACAAATAGATGGAGAGATATACCATGTTCTTGGATGGGAAGAATCAACATTGTGAAAATGACTCTACTACCCAAAGCAATCTACAGATTCAATGCAATCCCTATCAAACTACCACTGGCATTTTTCACAGAACTAGAACAAAAAATTTCGCAATTTGTATGGAAACACAAAAGACCCCGAATAGCCAAAGCAATCTTGAGAACGAAAAAAGGAGCTGGAGGAATAAGGCTCCCTGACTTCAGACTATATTACAAAGCAACAGTAATCAAGACAGTATGGTACTGGCACAAAAACAGAAAGATAGATCAGTGGAACAGGATAGAAAGCCCAGAGATAAACCCACGCACATATGGACACCTTATCTTTGATAAAGGTGGCAGGAATGTACAGTGGAGAAAGGACAGCCTCTTCAATAAATGGTGCTGGGAAAACTGGACAGGTACATGTAAAAGTATGAGATTAGATCACTCCCTAACACCATACACAAAAATAAGCTCAAAATGGATTAAAGACCTAAATGTAAGGCCAGAAACTATCAAACTCTTAGAGGAAAACATAGGAAGAACACTCTATGACATAAATCACAGCAAGATCCTTTCTGACCCACCTCCTAGAGTAATGGAAATAAAAACAAAAATAAATAAATGGGACCTAATGAAACTTCAAAGCTTTTGCACAGCAAAGGAAACCATAACCAAGACCAAAAGACAACCCTCAGAATGGGAGAAAACATTTGCAAATGAAGCAACTGACAAAGGATTAATCTCCAAAATTTACAAGCAGCTCATGCAGCTCAATAACAAAAAAACAAACAACCCCATCCAAAAATGGGCAGAAGACCTAAACAGACATTTCTCCAAAGAAGATATACAGAATGCCAACAAACACATGAAAGAATGCTCAACATCATTAATCATTAGAGAAATGCAAATCAAAACTACAATGAGATATCATCTCACACCAGTCAGAATGGCCATCATCAAAAAATCTAGAAACAATAAATGCTGGAGAGGGTGTGGAGAAAAGGGGACACTCTTGCACTGCTGGTGGGAATGTGAATTGGTTCAGCCACTGTGGAGAACAGTATGGAGGTTCCTTAAAAAGCTACAGATAGAATTACCATATGACCCAGCAATCCCACTACTTGGCATATACCCTGAGAAAACCAAAATTCAAAAAGAGTCATGTACCAAATGTTCATTGCAGCTCTATTTACAATAGCCAGGACATGGAAACAACCTAAGCGCCCATCATCGGATGAATGGATAAAGAAGATGTGGCACATATACACAATGGAATATTACTCAGCCTTAAAAAGAAATGAAATTGAGCTATTTGTAATGAGATGGATAGACCTAGAGTCTGTCATACAGAGTGAAGTAAGTCAGAAAGAAAAAGACAAATACCGTATGCTAACACATATATATGGAATTTAAGGGGAAAAAAAATGTCATGAAGAACCTAGGGGTAAGATAGGAATAAAGACGCAGACCTACTGGAGAACGGACTTGAGGGTATGGGGAGGGGGAGGGGTGAGTTTTGATAGGGCGAGAGAGAGTCATGGACATATACACACTAACAAACGTAGTAAGGTAGATAGCTGGGGGGAAGCAGCCGTAAGGCACAGGGATATTAGCTCGGTGCTTTGTGACAGCCTGGAAGGGTGGGATGGGGAGAGTGGGAGGGAGGGAGACGCAAGAGGGAAGACATATGGGAAACATATGTATATGTATAGCTGATTCACTTTGTTTATAAAGCAGAAACTAACACACCATTGTAAAGCAATTATACCCCAATAAAGATGTTAAAAAAAAAAAAAAAAAAAAAGCTTGGAACTTCTTTGTTTGTAGGTCAAGTTATTGTCTCATTTTTTAGTAGTTTCAGAAATATGACCTTCTTTCATCACTCACTGTTTTTAAGAATATTGGAACCGTTGGTCTCAGGAGAGTCATGTTTGGAACATCTGAGAGGGAAGTTCAGTAATGTCTGTAGTTCTCAATATAGACTAATCTCTGTTTTAGAAGAGAAAGATTTTCAATATTTTGTATGAAGTGAGAGAGAAAGAATATTTAAGAAAGTTTGACCAAGTTCAGCTTTTAAAAATTCAACTTTTGGGAAGTATAATTTACATTCAATAAAGGTCACATTTTAAATGCACAGGTTGATGACACTGTGGAACTACACCCTGATCAAAGTATAGAACATCTCTACTTCTCCAGAAAGTTCCCCTTTACCACTTGTGCTCAATTCTCCCCTCCCCCACTTTAGAAAACCACTGATCTGATTTCTATTATCATCAATTAATTTTGCCTGTTATATAATTTCATATAATAGAACCATACACCATGACTTCTTTGTGTCCTGTCCTTTCACTCAGGATAATGTCTGTGTGATTCATGCCTGCAGTGATGTGTATCAGTAATTCATTCTTATTATTGAGTAGGGTACTCCACTGTATGGCTGTACCACAATTTATTTATTTGTTTATTTACCTGCTGTTAGACATTGGGTTGACTTCTGGTTTGGATAACTATGAACATTGAACATTTGTGTACAATTCTTTTGTGTGCAACATATGTTTCATTTTTATTGAGTAGATACCTAGGATTGGAATTGCTTGTGTCATTTAGTGACTATATTTTTAACTTTGTAAGAAACTTCCAAACTATTCTTTGAAGTAGCTGCGTCATTTTACACTCTTACAATGTATGAGAATTCCAGTTGCACCCCATCTTTGGCAATATTTCATATTGCCAGTCTTTTTAATATTAGCCACTCTAGTGGTATGAAGTAATCTCACATAGTGGTTTTAATTTGCACTTCCCAAATGACTAGTGTTGAACATCTTTTCATGTGCTTATTGGGTATTCATATATCCTTGTGAAGAGGCTACTGAAGGCCTTTATAATAAGTTGCATTATTTGTCTTCTTATTGAATTGAAAAAGTGCTTTTTATATTCTGGATATACTCCTTTAGCAGTTATATATGTTGCAAATATTTTTTCTCAATCTGCCTCTTTGTTTTCTTGATATTTTCTTTTGAAAACAACAGAAGGATTTAATTCTAATTAAATCCAGTTTAATCAATTTTATTTTTAGTGCTATTTCTGTCCTAACTAAAAAATCTTTGCCTACCCACAAGGTCATCATACATGTTTGGGTTTATTTCTGAACTCTCTATGTTATTCCATCATCTTAATTGCTGTAGTTTCACAGTAAGTCTTAAAATCAAGTAGGCAGTTCTTCAGTTCTGTTTGTGTTTTACAAAATTCTGTTTTCCCCTTAGATCCTTTGCATTTCCATGCACATTTTTAGAATCACCTTGTCAGTTTCTTAAAAAAAACTGCTGGGGATTTTGGTTGGGATTACATAATATAGATTAATTTGGTAAGAGTAGAGAACAATACTGATTTTCCAATCCATGATCATGGTATATATTTCCATTATTTAATTCTTTAAAAATGTCCCTAGCAATGTCTTATATTTTCTGTATAAAGATCATGAACAGCTTTTGTTAAATTTATTCCTAAATATTTTATGTCATTTGATCCCATTGTATATGGTATTCTTTTGAAATTTTATTTTCTCTTTTTTTTTTGTTTCTCAATTTAATTTTTAGAAGGTCATTTCTAGGTTTATTATTTTGAGATGAATACATTTGCAAATTTAACAAACCATATCACTAGGTTTTCATGGCTTATTTCTCACAAAAACACGATTAAATTTACTCAGTTTTATAGCTAAAATCTGACAGCATGAGGTGAAATAATTTGAATCAAGCTGTGCAATGCACACAGTCCTTCCCAGCCTTTCACAAGGCCTCTCTTAGATGGAAGAGAACTGGATAGCTGTCACCATTTCTTATACTATCGGAAATGGGAAGGAGATAGTTTCTTCTTTATACTGAGAGTACCCCTAGAAGGGAACATAACCTGAGGATGACTGGAGGAAAAAGAGAGCTTTGTCATGATTGTCCAGAGAACACGTACTAAGTGTCCTGCATTGTGTTTTTTTACAACAGTCACCTTACCCAAAGCCCAGCTGGGGAGTCATTGTTCTTTCCCAGAAGGATCCTGATTCTCTGGGCTTAAGTCTGAGTTTTGTGACTTTCTAGTTGAGAGAGTTTGTTTAAGTTGAGCAACTTGTTCTATAGGGGACTTAAAGTGATTTTTACTTTCTTCTCTAAAATTAAGATGGTAAATATTCTTGCTTTGATCCTTTATAGAACTTTGTTTGTTTGTTTTGTTTTTTTTTAAATTTTATTTATTTTATTTTTGACTGTGTTGGGTCATCGTTGCTGTGCACGGGCTTTCTCTACTTGTGGCGAGTAGGGGCTACTCTTCATTGTGGTGCGCGGGCTTCTCATTGTGGTGGCTTCTCGTTGCGGAGCACGTGCTCTAGGCACACAGGCTTCAGTAGTTGTAGCTCACGGGCTCTAGAGCTCAGGCTCAGTAGCTGTGGCACATGGGCTTAGTTGCTCCACGGCATGTGGGATCTTCCCGGACCAGGGCTCAAAGCCGTGTCCCCTGCATTGGCAGGCGGATTCTTAACCACTGAGCCACCAGGGAAGTCCATTGCTGTTGTTTTTAAATTTGGCACAGGAAGAGGTGAGAAAAGGGGGTCTTAACATATACTGAATAGTAAGCATTATTATCATCCTTTGCAAGTAAGAAACGAAGGTTCAGAGAGATCAGCTTGCTCAAGGTTCCTAGTTGTTAAGTGTCTGACTTTAAAACTTTGCCTCTTCTACAGAACAAATTGTCTAAATGAGAAACTGGTGATTATTGGAAATGAGCATGCAAGGGTAAGCGTAGGGATGCTTGAGTAGGGCATGCAAGACAGTACGGAACTCAGCCTAGGGCCACTGGATTTGCTCCCCACTTTTCCTTGTATCACCATCCCTGGGCACCACATCCATATAGAGTCTCAAAGGCGCAAGGCAGTCCAAGCTCGGAACACAGCTGAAATCACAGCTCCCAGATTATTATTGAGGTGTTTGCACAGATTTAAGTTTATTTGCAGTGTCTGTACTGAAATTTATCTTTGGAAGCTGCAGTCAAACAATGTTTCTTAAGTGTCTTGATATGTTAGACTGGTAGTAGATGCTGAGGAGGAAGTTCGTGCTACAGCCCCTAAACCCCAGAAGCCTTTTCTCTACATATGGGCACAGGACATATCCCTGGGCAGATAATTCATGATAATCCCCAGCAATATACAGGTAATGCTTTAGGAATACATAGGACATTATGCTCCAGGATACAGAGGGAGTTGAGATCATGAGTGGGCTTCTATGGGTATCTGGAATTTCACTTGGGCTTTCCTTCTTTCTTTCCTCCTTGGCTGTGTTGAGTCTTTGCTGCTGCCCGTGGGCTTTCTCTAGTTGCGGCGAGTGGGGGCTACTCTTCCTTGTGGTGCGTGGGCTTCTTATTACGGTGGCTTCTCTTGTTGCAGAGCACGAGCTCTAGGTGCGTGGGCTTCAGTAGTTGTGGCACGTGGGCTCAGAAGTTGTGGCTCTTGGGTTCTAGAGCGCAGGCTCAGTAGTTGTGGTGCATGGGCTTAGCTGCTCCACAGCGTGTGGGATCTTCCCAGACCAGGGCTCGAACCCGTGTCCCCTGCATTGGTAGGAGGATTCTTAACCACTGTGCCACCAGGGAAGTCCCTCACTCGGGCTTTGAACTGGAGGAAGCAGGGAAGATGTACCTCCTGATAAGGAACGAAGGGAGTGGGAATATACATTCTCTGCTTGAAGAACCTCAGGAAGCCCGTGTGGCTGGAGACATGCCTATTGTGTAGTGGTTAAGCACGAGGGCTGCAGGGAGACTACCTACATCTGACTGACCACCAGTGACTGTCTTTGAGGTTCTGGTTAGTTTATTCATCCCCTGTGGCTATGAGTGCACAGACACACACACACACACACACACACACACACACACACACACTTTCTCATCTGTGAAATAAGGGCAATAATAGTGTTCATCTCCTGGTGTTATAGGGAGGATTCAGGGAAACAGTGTATGAAAGCACTTAGCATGCTGCCTGGTACATAACAAATGCTGATGAAAATGATAGCTGTTTTCATTGCTTAGATGCCTCACTAAAGCAAAAATTTGCTTAGCTTCTGTCCATCACCTTCCAAACTTATTTGCATTTGTAACCATGAGTAAGCTAGGGCTACCATAACAAAATACCATAGACTAGGTGGCTTAAACCACAGAAATTTTCTCACAGTTCTAGAGACCAGAGGCTCAGGATCAAGGTGTTGGCAGGTTAGTTTCTCTGAAGGCCCTTTCCTTGGTGTGCAGATGGACACCTTCTCACTGTGTCCTCACATGGCCTTTTCTCTCTACACAAACCTGGTGTCTCTCCCTCTTCTTGTAAGGTCATTCGTCCTATTGGATTAGGGCCCACCCATATGACCTCATTTAACCTTAATTAAAGGTCCTCTCTCCAAAGACAGCCACATTCTGAGGTACTAGGGGTTAGGGCCTCAACATATGAGTTTGAAGAGGGGGGGTTACAATTTGGTGCCTAACAGACACCATTCTTACTTTCTTCTCCTCTGCTTTCAGAGTGTTAGTTTTCTTGTCAAGGTTAATCCTTCTACATGGCCCTTATCCCATCAAGTATTGCCTTCTTCTTTTCCAGTGGCTTGATATTTGGGGCTTTATATCATATCTCCTTTTGCTGTTCATTTATTTATTTATGTACTTATTTTTTTTAAGAGATGGATAACTATAAATCTTCCTACCTCACATACTTAATATTTATTTATTTTCTCCTTAAGTAAATTGAGAAAAGGTCCTTTGTTTTAAGATTTTTATACAGGGCAGTTTAGGTAGCAGCAAGTGACATACTAGAAGTGTGTGTGTGTGTGTGTGTGTGTGTGTGTGTGTGTGTGTGTGTGTAGGTGGGTGCATTTGGCAGTTAGCCTGAAAATTTGGAAATCCTAACCCATATTTGGGCAATTTAAAAAATGCTTGCTCTTCAATTAAAAAAAGTATCAAAAATAGGAAAACCTAAAGGTTTAGAAAAATCTAAAGGAAAAAGGAATCATCAAAATATAAATGCTGGGGAAGATTGCTTGTCTGTATTCAAAATGCAGATCATTGCTTTTAAAAAGAACAGAAAAAGGTAATGAATATTTAAAAGGGAATGTCAAATAAATGGGCACAAATGTATAATTTACAGCTCCAACATGGAAGGACAATTTAGAGTTTTCCTAGCAACAAGAGCTCTGATGAAGAGTCAAGGGTGCAGAGATGCTGAGGCCTCTGTTCTCTCAGCTTCCCTCCAATCTCACTGAATTCCTGCCATTTCAGACATGCTGTAGACATGCTGTTAACTTAAATGGTACCCAGGAAAAAAAAATGCACATGCTGCGTATGGAGAAAAGCCCAAGTTCTTCCTCTTTTTATGAGCTGCCAAATCTTGCTGCTGGTGTTTACATTAACAGAGGAATGTGATATTAATATTTAGCTCACTCTGCAGAAATATGCATTTAAGTGGGGGAAGTTTCAGCACGCAGTCTCCAGAGCAAGATCTCTGTCTCTGTGTCTTTCTTACAAACACACATACACACACACACACACACACACACACACACACACACACACACACACACGAAGAATGTTTTCTGGCTCCCATGACTAGGAACTTTCAGTTAAATGGGGAGCACAACACATGGCCAGCAGAAGGAGGGGATCCAGCAGAATGACAGTGTTTATAGCTACAGGGGATGCCCTGTGTGCAGGAGAGCTCTATGAACCCCGCTGGAGATGGAAGTCCCACATGGACAGCTGCAGCATCAAAGAATCCCGGTGACCTAGATTCAGCTATAGATCCGGGACTGCTTTGGCCTGTGTGGCTACCAGTAGGCCAGCAGCCTGCTTGCAGTTTCACGGGTTGCCTGGCAAACAGCGCTGACCCATTTCACCATGACAACCTGGGCTGCTCTGCTAAAGGCCAGGCACAAGGAAACCCTCGCTGCTGGCATTTTAAAGATTTCAAAATTAAGTTTACTTGGAGTTTCTGAAAAATGCATTTAGAAAACCCAACCAAAGCTGACATTCTTTGAGAGTGGTGGAAGAGATGGAGAAGAGAAATGTGAAAGAGTTGCTGTTAGTCTTTTCCACGTTCTAAACTGTCAGCAAAACTATCCATTTTATGTTTTACTCAGCCAATAGCATTGTAATAAATATGTCTCCAACCAGAGTGTATTGATAAACAGAGAATAAGTAGGTGAAAAGGCTAAGGGATTAACTTCCATGGCCATATATATTCTGGTCTGTTAAAACAGAGTATATAGAATCTAATAATTTAAAATCTCCTATAAATAAATGGAAGTATTTAAATGTGGATTTATTATAGCTTAGGCTCAATCTTGAACTGTACAGGATTGAGTTTCATTGGAGAACTAAATTAGTATGCCCCTTGGGGGGAAAAATGGGTCTGTGCTTTGGTAAAGGAATTCCATTTAGTAAGTGTAATTTAGGAAAATCAGGGCCTGGTTTGTGCGTGTGATCACATTGAAATGCAACCTCTGCTTTTTTGACAAAAGCCATAGCACAGAATTGAAAGCAGTTGCAGGTCTTTATATTGAAACCCATGCACCATTCTCAGCACCGCTTTTTTTGCTTGTTGTTAAATTAGCTCAGGAGATTAAACCTTAGAACTCTCTGAGTGATCTTTGGTGTTTCCTACACAAAGAAAACAAAGTCACAACAGGCCAAAGAATTGTTTCATATGATGCAGAGTCTGTTCCCGGTGACTGACCCTATCCTTGGGCCATGAGGGTCTTTTCTTGAGGATGATAGAGTCACACAGAGTCTTTAGTTTCAAGTAGACGAAGGAGAAGAGTAGCCATAGTTTGGCACCACGGAATAAATCCAATGCCATTTATGGAAACATGGAAATAAAACTATAATGTATCTTTGTAAAATAAATGAGCCATTCACTTCCTTTGAAACAAAGATGTTAAGATCTTTTCTTCATTCTCTCCTAGTCAGCATTTTCCATCAGTGCCTTAAAAGGTTTCCTTTTCTCCTACAAGGGCTCAGCCTCCTTTCCGTATCCTTCCTTCCAAAGTCTTCCAGGAGCAGTCTCTATCCTATGTGAAAGAATTAACTTCTGTTGGAGAAGCATCTAACTACATTTGCAGTCGTGCCACCCCTCATCCCAAGGTCGGCTGTCAACCAAGGGTTTATGAGGTGAACTGAGGATCTAACACATTGCTGCAAACTAGATGAGGAGTTAGAAAACAAATGCCATTTGTAGACATTAGTGGCTATGGAGTCAATCATTCAACTTTCAGAGTCAATTAAAGATGAAAATTAATTACCCAACACAGCAGAAAGATATTAATAGTCAGTCATGGGCAAAAATGGAGTTATAAGTAGGATAACCATAGGTTCTAGCTTGCCTATCTTCCTGTCATCCTGATATAATTATAAATGGTGGCCCCTTTTGTATCCTCATTTGAATGATAAATTTACATGGTCTTCCCAAAAATAATATTTTCAGGGCTTGAAAAATCTTTCTTCAGTGTCTTTCTACAATTCAGTTTGCCGTCTACAGCTATGGTCTTATCAGGAAGAGGGTTATCTTTAAAGCCTGAGATCACCACCTCTTGGCAGGAGTTCCACCACCTTCACCTGATAGATTTGGTCACAAGCATGTTTCCAGAGTGACCATAACCGACAATGGGGAGTAGGGAGGTTCAGATTGGTGTCTCATTCTCTCCAGGATAATCCGCTATACGCTACTCTCCTCAGTTACGTGTTTTCCTCTAAACCTGTCCCGCCACCCCTATTGCTCTCGTTAGTCTCTCCTGTTCCTTTTCCAAGGCCTTAAGTTCTCAGATCTTCCCCTAGCACCTGTCTACAAATAATTGATAAGAGCTTTAAAAGTTTGTTTTCTGGAGGGTTGTTTGTGATTTTGAAAGGAGGGAAGACTTGAAAGACGAAGAGAAATCTTCCTTGGTGGAATTTTGTCATTCACCCTTAAAATCATACAACTCAGGCTGCCTCTCTCTTATTTTTACACCTAAGTCATCAGAGTCAGTGAAGCCAACAGAGAAGTGATCAGCAGGACTCCTCAGTGTAAATGATCTGAAACGCGAGGTAGAAACCAGCCTTCTAGTTTCAAATACTTTCATTCCTTGGACTATGAAGCTATGTTATGTGGTTCTGAAAATGGCCTTTATGGGAAAGCACACATAGATCCAGAACGTGTTTGTCATTTCATACTTGGAAGACAGGAAATATTTGAGATCAGTGTAACGCCAGGGCTTTTGATTTAAAAAAACAATGTATGCATGCCATATATAAGTCACTTCCTTAATTAAATTGGCATACAGCTAGCAATCTAACTGTATGGTAATTACTTTTTACTTTGTGAGGAAAAAGTCTTATGATATCAATACATTCTGGTGGATTGTTTCCCATAGAAAACATTTTAAAATATAGGGTACGGTATTTCATTAGATCATTCAAAATCCTTTTAATGTTTGTGATATTGTTTCCCTTCCACCCTTCAGTCACTGATTTTTTAACTTTTATGGATTTCCTGGCCAAGGTATTTAAGAACTAGTGAAAACGTTATGTTTGCAAATGCTTTTGGACATCCAGCTCTGAATTTCTGCACAGTGTTAATGGAATTCATTATCTAGACATTCACTATCTTGTAGAGTGAATCATCATTGTGAATTGACCATGGGTTCGATGCTTTAACTACAAGACATTTAATGATGCAGATGACCAGTCCATTTCTGAAATACTGGAGCATCCATCAATGGTAAAGAAAAAATCATTTGCCTTGATCTGCAAAAGCATGGTGTTAGGTTGAGAATATTTAGTCCTAATGCAGGTAGGATACATGTGAGGATCTGGTCCTGGTATCATTTTCCCCTTGGAATTTTCAGAAGAAATGCCTTATAGCATGATATGTTCACAGTCTATGTTAGTTTTCTTATTGAAAGATCAAATGATTTTCCATTCTTTGAAAAAATCATGGTCCTTCCTCTGTTTTATTTTTTCCCTTAAAGCTCTGTTTTTATTTTTATTGATATTATTCATTCATTCACTCAGTGAATATCCAATCAATACCATCTTTCTCTTTCAACAAGACGTTGTACCAGATACTGTGCCATGCAAGATATGACTTCTGCTCTCCATTGGGTTGTAGTCTGGTGGGAGGGCTAATACTTGTACTCATATATATAGTATCCCTGGCAGTGATGACAGGCCATATATATGATGGAGACTGTGTGCTTCAGAAATCTGAAATGGAAGGTATTCTGGCTGTAGTGGAAATAATATTTGGAACTAAACTGTAGCCTCCCTTTTGATAAAGATTGGAGGGCAGTGTTGGACTAAGAAGCTACAGCAGAAGCAACAACATGGGCACGAGAAGGGCACTCTATGATCAGAAAAGAGTCTTTAAAAAGTTGCATTTAGAATTCAACCTTGAGGAGTAGTAGGGCTGGGGACTGTAAGAATGGTTGGGAGCCAGATATTAAGGCTACGTGGTCTGGTCTAAATTCTAGGCAGTGAAGAGACAGTGAGATTTTAAGTAGGAGCTTGATGACTTCACTGTGCTTTAAGAAAATGATTTAAGGACAATCTGCAGGATGAACACAGGAGGGAAGAAGGTCAATTGGGAAATTATTGTAACACTCAAGGTGTGATGTGATAAGAGTTGGAAAGGAGGTGGTAGCAATGTGAATAAAAGGGAAGACATGTAACATGGGAGTGTTATTTTATTTCCCCAGAGAATTGAGTTTGTGTTGATTAGTGAAGCAGTAAAATCAGTTATGTTTCTGCTAAGCCTTCAAAAAATGTGCAACTTATTTTGCCCATGATTTACTTATGAAATGGATTCAGTCAGTGATTTAAAAGACGTACATCAAATGCTAGGTAATGATTATCATCTTACGTCCAATATGTTTTCTTTCCCAACCCTCCATTCCCCACACTATGCAGGAGCAGGGGACCTTATGGACATTACCTGTTCAACCCTCCTGCACCCCTCTGAGACTGAAGATCGTTTCTGTCTGAGGATGGGGAAACTGCAGCATAGAAAGTTTATGTATACAAGGTGGCACAAGGGCAGTATTCCCATTATACCAATTGTATTTGGCAAGAGACAGGTCAGGATGGCAGTTAACTAACAGTGAAATAATTTGACCGGGCCAAACTTTTGATGAAATGTCTAATGAGTGATGATTAATGTTGAGTGTATGTGGAGGACTGAGGTTTGTCCTCTAACAAGGAACTGTTCTTAATTGCTGAAGCTGGCATGGATAATTTAGGAAATTTAGGACAATGACATTGGATTATTGTCTAGAATTCTCTGGAATATTTTTTATCTTCTTGGTCAAATTTACAAAAAAAAAAGCCTTGTTAATACTTGACTTTGCGTTGAGTAGGTCCCAATCTACTAGCTGCCCACATGGGACTGTCTATTTAGGGATTATCCTTGGCTCACCAGTGGGAGGAAAAAACCAGGATATCAGATAGAGCATAAGCTTCAGCTGAACACAAGTTTTGACAACATTACTGAATATGCATCCCAGCAAATTACACTAGCAAGCAATGATTTCATTGAAACAATTACTATGCATGTACATCAGTTATACATTGTGTGTTTGTGTATCTATTTGGAAATATAAAATTTCTGATTTTGCGTATGTATACGATGAAGTAGGAACAGGGAGAGAGAAGAAAAATAAGTTTTACCTAAAAGCTGAATTTTCTGAGTATTTATGCTTAAGCCGTTTTTTCTTTAAACTACTTAGAAACCTGCCCTTCAGTGTTTGAAATAGAAATCATCCTTTTAATATTCTATTTTATCACTCATTTTTTTATTTGTACAGAGTTGCCCAATTAGGCTGTACTCTAGTGTGCTACGATTTGCTCTTCTGTCCCAAACAACAGAACTACTGGGCTTTGAAAGCTGACGTATGGGGGGAGGAGGTAAAAAAGGAAATGTTTATACCTCCTCATTTTGAGGTGGCTCCTCCAGAAATCTGATACTAAATATCTTCCTGCATCTGGAGGAGGGAAGAAAGAGGCCATACAGGCATTCTGTACAGAATGTTGAAATAAAACCCTCTATTGTCCACCAAGACAATAGAACTAGTCTATAATAATGTAGTACAAGTAGAGCAGAAACTACACAAGCCAGCAATGCAATCTTTGTTCCAGTGTAATCTTCCATATCAACCATCGACAATCCCCAGGGGTAGGAGAAAGGCCTTTCTCCTATTTCCCATACATAACTCACCACCCCTTCTCTCTCTCTCTCCTTGCTGTGTAGGAAGCAGTGTAATAAGGCTCCCTTTCGGGATGGCTAAACACCTTTGACGACATAGGAACTGTCCTAAATCATGGCCAAAGTCTCCAACTGAGCTCGAACTCTTTGTATGGATAAACAAATTGGTTAGCTTCATTTTCTGTTTCATAGCTGCAGGTGTTTGCTTTGGTGGGAAGAGAAGTAGAAATACTGAGAAGTATGATCTGAGGTGCTCACAATCAACGTGCTACTTGGGAAGGTAGCATTTCAACTTTTATCTAGAAAGATAGCATCTTTCTATAGGAGTAGGGGGTGAAGACACAAACATGACTATAACAAATTAAAATATCCAAGAACATCGGGAGGAAGGCAGAACACTGACTGAATACACTGAAGCTGACACAGAACCAACTGTTCCCTAATAGTTCACCACTACCTGGCCCTCTGCGAGGTACCGGCTGGCTGCCGCAGAGAAGAGAAGGATTGGTGTGCTGCCGTCTGCAAGCAGCTTTCATTCCTAGTGGGCATTCTGCCCAAATGCGCAGGTGAGCATCGGACAAATATCTCCTAGCATTTTTCTTGAGCCTAGCCACATTTGAGCCTGTAAAATTCCTTGAATTTGTCCATACTTAGTCTTGCTGAAACCTATGACTTCAAGTTATGTGCAAGAGTCAGAAAGAATCCCTAAAACATGTCATGCCTTTTTGCAACCCTAAAATTAACCTTTCATTTAAGAGAAAATTCAATCTGTTAAAAATGTTTTATAAAGGAGAGAGACTAGTCTGTAAAGGTAAGACCATTAAGAATTGTGAAAGCAATCAAAATAGGACGATTGCACATTAAAAAAAGAAATTGAAAGGGTTCTGGACGAAACCGGTTTATGCTGATATCTTTGCTTTACTGGAGAACAAAAGAGAAAGAAAGGCTCACAAAGTTCATAACCTCTTGACATTCTACCTTTCTCATGCTGGGAAAGGCTGGTCTCACATCTTTTTGCTGCACCTTTCATTTTGCTACATGTCTCAGAGTCTGTCACACAGAGATGTTCAATACTTCTTATAAAGGTGTAGGGATACACCAGTGAATAAAAACAAGGACCCTGATCTCACAAACCTTATCATCTACAGTGGAGACATACAATAGATATATAAATATTTGAGGGAAAAGCTGTTAAAAAGAAAAAAAGCAGGATAAATGGAGAAATTTATGGAACTTTTAAATTGTTGAGGAGCTTTTTAATGTAGAGCTATCAGGGAAAGCCTCTTTGGTTAGGAGACATTTAGCAGAAACCTGAATGATGTGAGGGAACATGCCAGGTAGATATCTGGGAACAATGGCTCTAGATAGAATAAACCAGCAAGTGCAAAGGCACGGGGGCAGGTATGTGTCTAGTGTTTTTAAAGCTATGAGGCCAGTGTGCCTATAACTGAGCAGGCAGGGGTGGAGTGGGAGGAGATGAGATCAGAGAGGTGAGGAGAAGGGTGAATAGAGAGATTACGAATGGGTCTTTGAGGCAACATTAAGGAATTTGAATTTTATTCTGAATGAGATGGATGATTTTTTCAGAGTGCTAAATGAAGCTGAGAGGAGGTCATCCATGTTTTGAAAATGATCTTGAACAAAGATCATTTTGTTTATACGGAGAAAGTTTGGGTTAGATCTCCAAATAATATTTGGATTTTAAGGCATTTAATCATTGGAAAAATTTACCAAAGAACAGTAATAAATCTCAGTCTCTAGAGTTATTTAGGAAAGGCCACGTTTATTTGACATGAACTGCCATCTAGAAAAAAGGATCAATGTGCTTCCCCCCAGTTGTTTAATCCACAGTCAATTTGATTAACCACATAATCAAACGGATTTAGTAATTAAGACCACAGGAAAACTGGAATGCATTCGGCTCTTCATTCTATTGTTTTTAATCAGTAGGTACTTCCCAGGGGAAATATCCATTTGATAGTCTCTAGGACAGTGGTTCTGCTTTATTTGGCCCATGAACAACTTCAGTAGATCTTCAGTTATTCATTCTAGAAAAAAAAATTTTTTTTTTAAGAGAGTACCACCAGGGACTAGACATGAAGGTAACTTGGGATAATGCATGATTTAATATCAAACTGATATTTAAAAAACATTAACCCAATACTCAGTGGGAATGCAGAGAAATGAATTGTCTTTTATTAAATATTATATACAAACCAGGTTCTTACCAGTTACCTTTCAGTGCTCAATAAGAACATTATGTTAAAAAAAATTTTTGGTAAAACTTTTCCTATGTTTCTGTGTGTTTTATTTTTTTTGTTTCTTTTTACTGCTTCTGTGCTTTTTCAAAGCCTCAATTTGTTGATGGCATAGGAAAGTGTTTAATATTTAGATAATAAAATAAATTATTTCCATAAACAGCACCGTGCTGAACACTTCTTATTGTCAGAATTCAGCACTCTGTGATCTTTAGTTGAAGGCCTTCGTGCCATTTCCCCAAGATACTCAACTATAATAGGTTTACCCTAGTAAGGAACGTTCTCTTTTTTTCCTCTCAAAGGTACTGGGAATGGGATCAAGGTACACTGATCCTGTGACATTTTGGTGGCCTTTATACATTAGTGACAATTAGTTGCCAAGCTACCGTATGAATAGGTTATAAACTATAACGCTACATAGGACTTGCCCAAGGGCCAAATAAGGGACTTC
This sequence comes from Phocoena sinus, assembly GCF_008692025.1. Classification (NCBI taxonomy): domain Eukaryota; kingdom Metazoa; phylum Chordata; class Mammalia; order Artiodactyla; family Phocoenidae; genus Phocoena; species Phocoena sinus. The sequence continues at coordinate 46,337,241 of NC_045774.1, forward strand.
CTAGGCCAGTTGAGACTTACGGCAGGGTGACCAGGCTGAAGAAGTGTGGGAGTTCTGCCTCAGACTCCTACTCTAGCTCTTATCCCAGGCATCCCTGAGAGTCCCTGAGACCGCCGGGTCGTTCTCTTCCCCCTTCCTGTGACTCACTGCTTGAGAGGCTCTTTTATCCCTTGCAGAGCGTGATGCCCACGAAAGTAAGGGATTAAGAATCCGTGTTTATTGGTTCTGGTTTCTGTTTGTTTTAAACAGTGATGATGGATGCTCTAGTTGCTTTTAGAGACTGGATTAAGGAGTTAGATGGTGCTTGTGTACTTGTCAACCAAGGCTTTAGAAAAGCAATGTGTCTCCAGTGTCCAGAATAGTCACCCTTCTCCCTGGACCCAGGCAGAAGAGCTACACAGTCCTGCCCACCCTGCTCTTCCCCTCCCATCCCAGGGTCCTCTGACAGCATGCTTTGTAAGCTTGTCTGTTAAGAGTAGGGACGTCAGTGCGCGTTTCTGCCAATAACAACACCAAAGTTCCATGTTTGCAAAGTGTGAAGTCAGTCCTGGAAAGGGAAAGTCAGCCTTTCCCTTCCAGAAATTTCTGGTAGATCCCTAAGCTGAATAAGACAAAGAACTGATAAAATTCCCTTTTGCCGCGATGAGATCTGGAATGCTTGTGCAGTTCTAAGCTACCCATTTCCATTTCTAAGCAGTCTATTCTATCTAAGCCCCCCCACATACACACTTTCCATGGACCTGCCATTACACACTCAGTACACATGTTCCACATTGAATGCAATGTATATCCATGCCTCTGGTCTGCCTTCAGGGCAGCCTTTTTTTAAAAAAAGTTCTATTTTATATTGGAGTATAGTTGATAAACAATGTTGTGTTAGTTTCAGGTGTACAGCAAAGTGATTCAGCTATACACATACGTTTATCTATTCTTTTTCAAATTCTTTTCCCATTTAGGTTATTACAGAATATTGAGCAGAATTCCCTCTGCTATACAGTAGGTCCTTGTTGGTTATCTATTTTAAATATAGTAGTATATACGTGTCAATCCCAAACTTCAGGGCAGCCTTGAAGCTGGTAAGAGCACGCGTCTCAGAGCACCCCTCTGTAACCATCTAGATGTTCAACTTCAGGGTGGAATTGTTACCGAGGCTGTTGCCCCAGAATCATGCCCCTGCCCCTCCCTCAAATGTAAACCAATTACAGTCCTCATCTAAGTTTCAAGAGGCAGCTGCAAAGAGAAAAAAACAAGAGCTGGTTAGAACCAACTAGGCCCAAGATGACAGAGGATTTGACTTCCAGTAGACCTCGAGCCTCATTGTAATGCATTAGCATGCTAAATGACACACCCACAGGCACCATGACAGTTGACAATTGCCATACAAAGACCAGAAGAGCCCATACAAGGACTAGAAAGGAGAGTTGCATCAGTTCCAGGTCCACACCACACCCTTGTTCTCAGACAACTCATGAATATTCCTCCCAGTCTTTCCAGTTTCCCCCCTTTTACCTCAACCCTCCTATGTATTTGGCATCTCTGCTCAGATTGGGTTGAGAAATTGATTTTCAAACTAGGTTCTCATTTCTCCATTCTTTGGCCATCGAATAAAGCTTGTGCTCTTCCAGTCCCAGCATCGGTTTCCTTGTTGGCTGTGGGAATCCAATCAGAAAAAGAACCTCCCTGGCCTAGACAAGGGGTCTTGGCCCAGGCTAGGTCTGCTGCGTCGGTCCAGTCAAGCAATTCAGTAACAAAATGAGGGGACTCCCTAGGATGACCTCTGATGTCTTTTCAAGGTCATGACCTTCAACTGTCTGCCTGTCACTACTTCCCAAAAGAACCACATCCCTCATCCTTTCCCCAGACATTATTTCCCCAACTCAGTTTCTTACCACATTGTGTGGCAGATATGGAGGTGGGGTGGGATGGCAGGAAGGAGAAGAAGGGAAGGGGCTGCTCAGATTGTTTTCTGAAATGATTTTCTCTGGAAGTTTTATCCAAACAGTAATATTTGCAGTGGGAGCATCTAGAGTTACCATCTGGAGAGCAGAAGGCAGCACTGTAGCTCCGAGTGGAATTGCCCCTGGTGCTTCTGCTGAGCTCCAAGATTTATGAAGGGGAGAGAGGGACTGGTTCCTCTGAAAAGCACGTTTCCTGTTAAGAACAGCTTCCTTATACTGAGTGCCTATAAGGAGTTATTTAATTTCATCAGCCTAATAGTTCTATGATAGAGGTATTATTATCTCTATTTTATATGTTAGGAAATTGGGATGCAGGAGGCTTAAATAATTTATCCAAGGTCACACAGCTAGAAAGTAGAAGAACAAGCATTCAGACCGAGGGCTCTTTGTGTTCACGATTTGTGTCCTTTCCACGACATGAATTGCCTCTTGGTTCAGACTTCTCTGGGGGAAACAGTAGAATAATTCAGCCGACCAGTGATTCCAGGCTTTGAGGCACAGAGAGTAATCTTTCCACAGTATGCGCAGTTGGGATGCTATGGCCGTGGGTAGGTCCATTCTTGGAGAAGGGTTGATTAATTCCTTCGCTGCCCGCCAAGAAGCTCTACACTAGTCCTCCCCACTCCAGTGGCATTGGGAAACAGATGGTGTTGGTGACCTTTCTGTAGTGACACATGCAAGGTAAACACAGACCCCGAGGGGAGACTGGTTGACAGGTAACTCCTCTGTGGCTCAACCCCTTACTCATTACGTAAACTCAGAAGCCCAGACAAGCCCCCAGTCCCCACACCTCACGGCACCAGGAGAGATAACCCAACCTGAATCTGGAATCCCGCCTTCCCGAGAGAAGCACCCGGGAAGCCAATTAGCACAGCACATTCTCCGTGCCCGGCTAAGGCCGCACAGAGGGGAAAATAACCATTCTTCCCTCAGCAGATGCAACCTGAGCCTTTCATTTCACGATACTAATCACCAAGTAAACAGGCTCTTTGATGCTAGCATCTGTGTGAGGGCTACTTCCCACACCGCCTCCTTCCTGCCTGCCTGCTCTCACCGAAGTCTCAGCAGCATCTCTGGGCCACCTTACCCTTGGAGCTGCCCTGCTGTCACGGGACCTATGCCATGTTCCACAGAAGCCTGGGCTTAGGGACTTCTATTTCCTCCCCTTGGTGTGCAATATCCAGGAGCTGCTTTGGCAGCTGCAGGGTCTCTTTCAGTGGTCTCCGTAGAATTTTCCTGGGTTCTGGAGTTTCCTACCCCTGCTGGTTCATGGTTAATTCGCTGGCAGGACTGACTGCTTGAGAATAACTCTTGGTTTGCTTCGGGTTTCTTCCTTGCCTAATAGAGGCCAGTTCATGAAGCAGTTCACACACACTGGTGCCAGATTTATAAAGTGTGAATTGAATTCTGCCCTTGGCCTTCTCTGCCCAACTCCCACAACTTTCCTATCGTAGCTTCTCTTAAAACACAGCCATGTTTCCCTTCTAAAGCCCTAGTACATCCTGCCAGATGAACAAATGGTAGGGAAAGGATGATTTCTTATGCATTTTCGTATGTAGGCTATAAACAGCCCCTGTTCTCTGAGATCTTCCTTACAGCGTTCCTGTGGAACCAGGGTAGTTATCTTGCTCCAGGTTTTACAAGAGGAAAAGCAGAGACCGTTCCTTTTTTTCTGCTGCCAAAAACCAAACCAAAACAAAAAAACAAACCCAAAATGAAGTGAATTGGAAATGAAGTCCAAGGAGCAGAGGCCTTCTGTCTTTCAGCTCAGCACATGGTGCTTTGCTTGATTACACTTCCCTCGGCCCCTCCCTCAAATCTCATAGGCGCAGGCTCATTACCCCATTAAGATTTGGCTGGGGAGGCTGAACGGACAATGAGAACAGAGACGAATCTGGGTAGGCTGCCAGAGTTAACAACCTCTTATATGCAATAAAACCAGACAGCATTTTTGATGGAACACATTCTCATTGCATTTGAACAGCCTTGGAAAGCTTCCATGGCTGCTGATTTCAAATAGGAAAACATCCCGTAGGGAAGCGGGGAAAAGATGTGTCCTTCGGGCTCGCCTCTAACATATGTGGGCCCAGTGTAAGTGTCCAAATAGAGGCGCACATGCCATATGCTTAAGTACTTAAAAGTTATGATTCAAGCTTGAAAACTCTCAGATAAAACATAAAATATGTTCTACCCTCCCGCCATGATAAACAGTGATAATCTAGAGGCTGGGTTGAAATTTAGATTTCTCTCACTCCTTGGAGTCTCATTCTGGAACACAATGTCCAGGGAGAGGTGGCCTCTCACTGCCCAACTCAGTGCCCTTGGTCCCAGGTCCAGCCCCTTCGCTTCACATTCTGGCTCCAGACGTCAGTGTGTGTGTGGTCTCTCAAACTCCTGCAGGACCCTCTGCCTCACATGTCCAAGTACCAGGGACACTCCCGCCATCAGCCCCCCAGGGCCACTCCTTGGCCTAGCGGTGTGCCCGCTTTGCATTCGGGTGCACACACACAGGAAAGAGGCTTCACACAAATCCTGGAAATTGACTCTGGTTGATTGGAAAGGGAATTCCAAGATCCTGGGAAATCAAAGCATGGTTGAGGGTATGTGTGTGGGAATCACCCTTTGGCCCCATGGACTCTTCTTCCCATTAAGAGAGCCGCTGTTAAAAGACCAGGCTGGGCGTTATAAGATGCAGGGCACAGAGCAGTTGGCCCTCTTGCTTGGATTTATGGATAGTGTGTATAAAGTAGGTCCTTTGTAAGAGGACGTTTCACTTAGAAAATGGATACTTGCCACCGTGCCCTCTACAGTATAGCAGTTGGCGACTCATCAGGATAATGTGCTCTTTGCTTCATATGCTGGATTAGAATGAATGTCTAGCTGTGATGGTTCTCAATTATGGATGCATAGTGACATCACTTGGGGAAGATTTCTATGACCCCACGATTGAGATTCTGACTTAATTTGGTTAGTGTAGGGTCCAGGCACAAATATTTTTTGTAATCTTTTTTTTTAAGTTGAAGTGTAGTTGATGTATAATATTATATAAATTACAGTGTACAGTATAGTGATGGATAATTTTAAAAGTTATACTCCATTTATAGTTATAAAATATTTGCTGTATTCCCTTGTAGCTTATTTTATACAGAGTAGTTTGTACCTCTTAATCTCCTACTTCCCTGTTGTCCTTCCTCCTTCCCTCCCTGCCTCCCCTGCCCCCACTGGTAACCACTAATTTGTTTGCTCTATCTGAGTCTGCTTCTTTTTTGTTATATTCACTAGTTTGTTGTACTTTTTAGATTCCACATATGTGATATCATACAGTATTTGTTTTTCTCTGTCTGAATTATTTCAGTTAGCATAATGCCTGCCAAGTCCATCCATGTTGCTGCAAATGGCAAAGTTTCATTACTTTCTTATGGCCGAGTAGTATTCCATTGTACATATTGGGTTGACCAAAACGTTTGTTCGGGTTTTTCTGTAAGATGTTTGGCCAACCCAATATATACTATATCTTCTTTATCCATTTGTCATTTGACGAACACTTAGATTGCTTCCATATCTTGGCTTTTGTGAATAATGCTACTATGAACATTGGGGTGCATGTCTCTTTTCAAATTAGTGTTTTTTGTTTTTTTTCAGATATGTACCCAGGAGTGGGATCGCTGGGTCATATGGTAGTTCTATTTTTAGTTTGTTGAGGAACCTCCACACAGTTTTGCATAGTGGCTGCACCAATTTACATTCCCGCCAACAGTGTTCAAGGGTTCCTTTTTCTTTACATCCTGGCCAACATTTGTTATTTGTGTTCTTTTTGATGATAGTCATTCTGACAGGTGTGAGGTGATATCTCATTGTGGGTTTGATTTACATTTCCCTGATGGTTAGCAATGTTGAGCATTTTTTCATGTGCCTGTTGGCCATTTGCATGTCTTCTTTGGAAAAATGTCTATTCAGTTCTTCTGCCCATTTTTTAATTGGGTTATTTGCTTTTTCGATATTGAGTTGTATGAGCTGTTTCTGTATGTTGGATATTAACCCCTCATCAGTTGTATCATTTGCAAATATTTTGTCCCATTCGGTAGGTTGTCCTTTAGTCGATGGTTTCCTTTGCTGCAGGCACAAGTATTTTTAAAAAGCTCCTAGGTAATTTTATGTGCAGCCAGAATTGAGAACCACTGGGTCCAGCCTAATGATTTTTCTTCTCAAACCCCAGGGCATTCGCCTTTGTGCCTAACCCTAAGAACTCAAAACTGTCATGGCTCAGGAGATGTTCATCTCCAGAATAACAGGGTTCCTGTGCTCTAGCCAACAGTCAGTTCGGTGCTTGGAGCAGTGAGTAAGACTGGTTTACATAGGTTCTGCTGGTGGTAGGCAGAGCTCTTAACTGATATCTCCATGCCAGATGAAATTGAAAATAGTTAACATTTAACAACCACTGCAACAATCAGTCCAAACAGACTCCAACTGTAGAATACTGGTTGGCCTTACCATCACCTGACAGATTCCTCTAGTTACTCCTCCTAGAAATCTCTTACAATAGACATTACCGTGTACATTTATCAGGAAGGTGGCGGATCTGGGACCCAAAGTCAGGTCTTTCGACTCCGAATCCTGGGTTCTATCAACTGCAGCAAGCAACTTTTCTGGTTAGCACTTCTGGTTAGCCCAAACTGAGTTCTTTAGCCTGTAACGTTGGCCTACGCCAGGACACTTGAAGGAAGATATATTACTGACTTCACATAAAACACTACCTACAAAATGGATCACCTAGTTTAAATCTTCACATACACAAAGGAGGGAAACAACAGTTTAGAGCCTCTATTTGAATGACATTTATTTCTGAGCTGAGTAGTTAGCTTTTTAATTCTGACGTTTACGTGTAAATTCTGACACATACTCAGAGCTGCGCCTACCCTTAACAATTGGCCGCACTCAAGTCTTGCAAATATGGGATCCACTGTTTTAAGGTTTTAGCTACAACGTGACCCATGTAAGTTTAAGTATCTGATACTTACACCTTGTTTACTTTAAATTCACCAGACAGAACCGGATCTTTCATGGCCATCTAGTCTACTTCTGTTTCTGGGAAAGTTTGCATTTAAACCATCCCAGAGACAAAACTTCCCCACTTGAAATACAATTTCTTTCTCTGCTCAGCGGGGGAGCCTTCTCTTCAAAGCCCAGGTCAAGGCCTGTCTTGGTGGCAAAGTAACTCATTGCAAGTCTCTGTCCTCAGCAAGGCAGATTCAGGTTCTGAATGGAACTTTATACGATTTGGGGAGTTCCCTTTATGATAAAAAAAAACACAGAATTAGGCACCAAAGTGAACATTAATTTAGGATGAGAAAACAAATCACGTATTGTTTAAAAATATTTCCATGTGTAGGGCTTCCCTGGTGGCGCAGTGGTTGAGAATCTGCCTGCCAATGCAGGGCACACGGGTTTGAGCCCTGGTCTGGGAAGATCCCACATGCTGCGGAGCAGCTAGGCCCGTGAGCCACAGCTACTGAGCCTGCGCGTCTGGAGCTTGTGCTCTGCAACGAGAGGCCGCAATAGTGAGAGGCCCGCGCACCGCAATGAAGAATGGCCCCGGCTCGCCACAACTAGAGAAAGCCCACTCACAGAAACGAAGACCCAACACAACCAAAATTAAATAAATTTTTTTAAAAAATTAAAAAAAAATTTCCATTTGTAAATCTTATCTCTTCAACAAGACTGTAAGCTTCTTGGAGGAAAAGATCATGTCTTATATATTTTTCAATTTCTCCACATACTTTTTCAGTACTAAGCATGTTACAGTTGCCCAATAATTATTTGTGGATTGATTGGCTATCTACCAATTCTTGCAAATCTCTGTAGAGGTTAAAGTGGTAGATTGATCAAGATAGAAGGGATTTAATAAGGGAAGGTTCCTCATGGATGTGTGCTCAAAACTGATTTTTGAAGAAGGAAAGGAGTGTTTGATTGGAAAGGCGAGACTCCATATGGGGAAATATGAAATTCGAGATAGGTGTTTAATGAAGCTCTTAAATTTATTAAGAGAAATACGAGTTTATAATGAATATCTTCACTGAAATACAATCCCCTGAGTATAGGAACATGTTCAGATTCATTGAATGAGCTGTGTTTGGTAAGGTTTTCAAAAACAATGTTGTGATTTCAAAAGCGGTTAGAGTATAGTGATATCTGATTATCAATGGGTAAGTCTCCCAAATGTTTCCATCTAGAGAGAGAAAAACAACAACAAAAAAAATGGACAAGTGATTGAAGTGAATCAAAATTGCAAAAACTCCTTAGGGCCTTGACAACTCTCCAAATACTAAGCTCCAAAGAATCGTGGCTCTTTGTGTCTGCACAGGCCTTTTCGTGTGGCAGAATGGTTTACAGGTTCACATATGAGGAGGTGCTTTAGGTTTTCGCGTCCGTGATTTCCATTCATGTCTGTGAGGTGACTGGGAGGGTGATGAGACGCCGTAAAGTGGAAAATGAGCTCCTGTTACACACCATCTTCTCCCAGATCCTTCAGAGGTGAAACCCAGAAGAGCATGGAGGCTACAAAGAAGTCCTGATGCTTTTTTTTTTTTTTTTTTTTTTTTTTTTTTGCGGTACGCGGGCCTCTCACTCTTGTGGCCTCTCCCGTTGCGGAGCACAGGCTCCGGACGCGTAGGCTCAGCGGCCATGGCTCAGGGGCCCAGCCGCTCCGCGGCATGTGGGATCTTCCCGGACCGGGGCATGAACCCGTGTCCCCTGCATCGGCAGGCAGACTCTCAACCACTGGGCCACCAGGGAAGCCCCAGTCCTGATGCTTTTAAAAATCATGTGGGTACTTGAACATCTGTCCCAAGTCCAGTGGAATGGTAACAAGCAGTCAGGAGATAAGCACGTTATCTTACAGATTCCTTAACCCGATCCCACGTAAGCCGAATCCTGCACCTCGCCTCTGCTACCAAGGGTTTAGAGGATATCACAGGAAGTCAAGGGCAGCAGGGGGGGAGCATTCTAAACTCAAGGCTTCCTTTATTCAGACACAGGTGACTCACTGCCTTATCACTTTCCTGTAGATTGTCCTACTGGACAAGAACCAATTTTATCTCTCAGTTTATTTACCCTCCAGGCTGTGTGTTGAGTAATTATTATATGTTACTTCTATCATTTGATAGCCTGGATGTTTCTGATTTTTCCTCTCCCAGTGCACCAATCCCAGTGTGGGTGACATGGTAGGAACTAAGTAAGTATATCTTGATTGATTTTGTCTTTTTAAGGGCTTCATCTCAATAAAATTGGGCCTCCACTATGTCTCCCTATCACTGGTCCATTCCAACTTGTCCAGGACTTCACATTGCTAAATCAATTTTCACTGAAGGAGATTTTCATATTTTTTACTTTTCTGGTAATAAACACATCTCTACTACCTTCATTAGTTCAGATGATTAGGAAGCTGATTATTAGAAATCCTTGCTTAACTTGAGTTATATTTCACTTCAAACACGGATGAGTAAAGTCCTGCGTAGAGTATACGTAGCTATTGATTTTATCCATTCCCAGAAGCTTTCTCATCTCTCTTATTGTACAACAGATACTGCAACTCCAGCCGTAGGAATAGGCAGTAACAAGACTGGCCATATATTCCCCTGGCTAGAAAGTTAAAGTTAAAATTTGGTCTTAAGAACCAAGCAGGGCCAGTCATACTCTTTCCCTGGTTTTGTTACATGGGAACTAACAGAGAAAGGAGTGACCGCTTTCTGTTGGACTTACTAGAGAACGGATGTGAATCTGGAACTTCCTTCAGCTATTTTCTGGAGTTACTCAGAGGGAGTCGCCACTGTAACAGAGCATAAGGCAGCTCTTTCAAGAAAAGTAGGGCCAAGAGATGACGGGAGAGCAGAAGGATGGAGGCAAAGGGTCAGACAAATATTGGACATTTATTGACCCCAAGATTTAGTCACGCTTAAAGTTAGTGCCTCTCTTGGATTTTCTAGTTACAAGAGTCAGTAACTATCCTCCCCCTTTATTTTCTTACTCATTTGTTTGAATAGTTGTTTGCCACTGACAATCAAACGTCACCTGTGGAATATCCAGGTAGATTATCCAAACCAACTTGGTCAATTTTGGATGAGGTATATTTTATCAGAATTTCTTTCCCTAAAAGAACTTTCCCAATTGAATATAGTAAGTCCCAGGATTGACGAAGTGATCAGCTATTGCTCCTGTATTGTTATGAGCATTAAATAAACCAGTCATATAAAGCTCTTAGCGCTTAGCACATGGTTCTAATTGCTTGTTAATTCTCATCATCATCATTTTCATCCTAAGTGTTTACTTAAAGTTTCTGAGATGGGAACTAGGTTGAGAAATTGCCTGGAAGCCAGAAAGTGGTAAATCTATATGCTATGTACGAATATCTTACAGGTAGTACTTGGGGTTTAGTCTCTATGACTGTAGTTATATGGAGTAAAATGTGCTTCAGAGATTTTTGTTGTTTTTGTTTTAAAAATTCTCCTGTCTTTCTCTTAGTATTCTCAGAGCCTTTCCAAGGCAGTTACATAAGTGCATTTGGGGGGAGTTGGCAAGGTTTATTTTTACATGGAGAAACAATATATTACTTTGACTGCCTACACGGGGAGACAAGAGGTAGCTTACTGATATGGCTAAGACAACTCCCCAGAAGCAAACAGGATCCTATCCTTTTTCATGAACTGCGGTCCAGATGATAAGATCACTTTAAAAAATAAAATAAAATTTTATGTTACTTCTGAACTAAGGTGAAAATTTTAAAGAAATTTAAAGATTATTTTGAAGAAAACATGAGAATTGCTCATCGAATTAAACTAAACAAAAGCTGTTGACATAGTATGTTGTAAAGCTTGCGCGTCTATCGTCTGACTCATGAGGCAATTAAAAGCAATTCTGTTGAATAAATTGGCTGTAACAGGACAGGAGACTACAGTTATCATAATCTGGGAAAGATTCAGTAAAAAAACAGAAGTTGAAAAAATTCAAACTAAGAAAATCAACCATTTTTGCTCCAGAGGATGCAAGTTGAAAGCATCTTTGTTTTTTCACCCACCATTTTATTTCTGTTCTCACACCCCACCCTCCTTTACATGAATATTAAGGACTAAGTCTTTAGCAACAGGCTTTGGTTGTGGGTGAGATGGGGGTAAAGGGAAAAGTGTTGTGTATGGCTTTTCATATGTTAATAAGTTGATTCCATGACAACCATTGAAAAAGAAGGGCTGGAAACAAAAGCCACCACCAGAGAGAGGATCAGTGCTCTTTCACGGGCGCTGTAAGAATAACAGCCGAGACTCCCTCCTCTGAAAGGTATCTGATGGCCGCTAGTCAAAGGGCTTTGTTTTAATAGTGCAGAGTCAGTATATAATTAATGCAGAGTTTTATGAGTCCAAATTGCACCCTCAATGATGCTTCCCTTTTAGAAGGTTGTGAATAAGAATCTTTAACCAAGAGGATTTGCTTCCAGGAGGAACCTGGGTTGTTCACAGACTATCAGTTCCTGTGACCATGCACTTCAGCCTTAGGTAAAAAGGTCAAGGGCTTTTATCTCTGAGTATCCGAAGGCGTTTAGAGCTGGGCCACTGGAGAAGTGCGATGGGAAAGGCTTGCTCTCCTCTCCAGGCAGCCTTTGAACGTGGGGCAGCGTTATCCCCAATGATGTGTTGAAAGCGCTGAGGACGCACACAGGAGCGGGCCCTAGGACACCGATGGCATTCCTGGGCTTCCGTGACCAATGACAAGAAATCCCAGCTGGCTGTTTATCCTGCCAGAAACATGAAGTGACACCCTCATGGCAGATTTCGTAATGCCTGGTACAGCTAAGTTTTTACTTTGACTTAAGTAGTCACACATATCAATTAGCTGTTGTATCAAGTTAGCACAATGCATTCCTTCTACCTAGTTCTAAAACACTGTAAAGTGCTGCATTCAGGAATAGTGCTGACTTTACTAACTGTCGGTCCAGCCTTGCTTTTCTCTCATGTGTATTACCCAGTCTTTGATTGAATTATATTAAATTCCTCTTATTTGTCCCCTTTAAGTAGTTGCCAAAAACTTGCCCTGAGTAACTTGTGATACAGTGTTTTCTCTGTTTGGATGGACACAAGAGCTTTCATCACAATGGAATGCTTATGGAATTACATATTTCAAAGGACACTGACACGAAAATACAACTTCATTCAGTCAGGTCACAATGATGAATGGTAATGCCAAAATGATTACTAAAAGAATTTGCAATGTGCTTTTAAAGTATTGGCTTTGGTCTTCCCTGTAATTCCTTTTCTTTTCTTATAAACCTCATGAACTTATATGAATCTCACTTTCATGCTATTAGTATCTATAGTAGTGTTGTTTCATGAAAAGAAAAGAGATATTGTAGCTCTGATGAATCAGAATTTGAGATATGACAATATCGTTACCAAGATTGTATCAAAAGTATGCCAGTTTACTTAAAATAATCTTATTTCCAAATGCACATTTTATTCAATATATTTATTCAATATCTGCAGTGTGAAGTTTATCATTGTCCAATATTTTGGTAAAAATCATTAAACCACTCATTCATTCAACAAACTTTTAATAAGTGTCTATTGTGGACCAGAACTGGACTAAATTCTATTCACACATAGAAGACAATATTTTTGCTTTTCTTGAAAAATTCATTGTTTAGCGAAATGGATAATTATGTCAATAGATAATTACAGTTTTTCTTTTATATGTCATCTCTTCTGAAATTAAGATTTGATATGGCTTAAATAATTATATATGAGAAAAGAGAAAAGAGGATGAATAGGTGAAATAAAATCAAGACAGGAAAAGAAAATAAGATGAAAGTATGGGTACGGTGTGCTCTAGAAACAGACCAGAAAATCCTGTATCGTTGCCAGAAGTGATCCACAAATTTGACCTTGAATTTTTTAGCAGCCAGTCCAAAGAGTATTGTTTACAAAATTCGTGGTATACCTAAGAGCAGAGCCAGCAAAAACTAATGATAAGCCACACTTTTACTTGTATGGAGATATAAGAGAAATCTCCCTACTGGATCTGTGAAAAAGAGCGTATGTATATAGTGTCATGCCGTGGTACGTTCTCAACAACATTCCTAAAATAAATGCAATATCATGGCTCTTATAAATACTTTGGGTACTGTTCCTCAGTGCAAAATAAGACAAAGATTCAAAGTGCTTACAATGGCCACAGATCTCTAAAGAAAGGAAAGTAGCCATAGTTGACTTGACTACAAGTAACCGCTCTGTACCATGTAGCCTCCCTTCTAACACACACACACACACACACACACACACACACACACACACACACACACACACAGAGTAACCCAAACCTCCCAATTACAAACATTATGGCCACTGCTAATTGGCCTGGGGCTGGGAGGGGCACTTGACTCAAGAGGAACTAATGTTTACAGACTGGCCAGTGGCCTTACAAGGCCATCTGACAAAAAAGGTTTGTTCAGAAAAGGTGATCGAAGTTGAGAGGAAACAATTGGATGTTTTCTTTTGGAACATTTGAAGTTAAGAGATACACAGAGGGAGGCAATTATTTGGAAGTGTGAGCAGGAACCAAAGGGCACAGGGAGAAAAGTTAGGTTGCAAAGGCCAAGAGGCAGTTGAGACAATAAATAGGCACAAAGTGAAAGGGACACACAGAGCAAGGGATGAGGTGGTGATTTCCTGTGGAAAGAAATGATGTCATCAATAAACTCCTGCTGCTGAGCTGGGGTGGGAGAGCCCATTGCTGGTTCTGCAGTGGTTTCTGAACGACAGCAGGTTTCCCTGGGGCCTGACTCTACTGTGCTTCTGCTTTTCCTGCAAGACATGGGCTTGCGCTTATTACTGTAGCTAACGTGAGAGAATTGCTGACTTTTGTCATTGTCAGAAGAAGCCAAGTATGTAGCTCATGGCACAATCTGAAGTGCAACTCAGTACTAGAAATCCTACAAGGAAGTAAACAGTGAAGTGCAAACATGCAGCCTCTCAAGGTCTGGCTTGATCCAAGAAAAAACATATACATATAATGGTGGGAGTCCATGTCCTTCAGATAATCTTCCATTAGGGTTACCACTCTGATTTGTAAATAAGTTCTTCATAAGAATTAAATGGCAGGATATCTGGGCTTGCACCCTGGAAAGAATGTAGAGTGCCGATGTCTCCTGAGTTTATTAAGGGTCAATCTAAATGTTTCGCATATCAACAAACTGGAGGATAGGGTTGATGTCCTTTCATAGAAATTTTTAAAATGTGGATACTTTTCCTCTGTTTATAGGTGGGCTGATCCACAGGTGGTGGGTTAGGGCAACATGTTCTAACAAAACAGAACAAGCTCCCAGTTCTATATCTCAAGCACACAAATAAATGGAAATCTGGAAACCCACAGCTCTGTTCCATAAAACAGGGCTGCAGAGATGTTTATCTACAAACGTTTTAAAGTATGATGGGCAATGCTTGTTACCCATGGTCATAACAAAATTTCCATTATACCCTCATAGAACATCTTGCCGGATACGGCATTATTAGAAAGAACAAATTGAGTTTTAAAGTTCAGCTGCCCAAGGCAATGGTTTTAGTTTTAGTAATAATATAAACGTCCGCTGTGTATTGGAGTCCCTCCTGGTCATCACAGTGATCAGTATAGGACACATAGGCACATGAAAGGGACAAACGACTCATCAGAACTGAAGGGGATTGGGATGTGGCACTGACTGAACCTTGACAAATACAGGCTACACAGAGAACCCACAGACTCTGAGCCCCTGATGGTGGAGACCTAGCTGAAAGCCTAGCCTATAGTAGGCTTTCTATGCCTCCCTTCCACTATGCATGCGGGAGTAATTGCAATGCTGATGCAATCCCATACAGAAGTGGCCAAGGTAGATGAGGGGCTGATGTAGAAGCAGTGTTTAAAAAAAAAAAAAAAGCAACACACTTATGATGAAAAAGAGGGATATCTTGATCAGAGTCATGGAAGATACTGACTGCTGTAGAAAATTCAGGTCGATACAACACTCAGTAGTTCTTAACCAAGATAGACATTAAATCATATATGGAAAAATTTCAAAACGCATTTATGTCCAAACCATACCCTAGAGGAATTAAATTCTATAAGAATGGAATCGGACCTCTGTAATTGGGTAATGCTTTCCAAGTCATCCTGATCTGCTTCCTGATTAATAGGATCACAAAGACCAACCCTGGGTGAGAAACCAATTCCTAGATGTAAGTGTCAGAACCCCTCTGGGATCTTATCTCCACATAAGTTGGAATTTACCTGGCATGTACCTATCCTTAATTTAACTATTTAGACAACTATGTACAGTACATTTCAAAGTAAGGATTAGGCCTTTATTAAGTTCCTAATTCAAAGAACCCATTCAAACGCTAGGCTCATTGTGTTACATGATGAAGTTATTTATCTCTGCCTAGCACAAAATGGGAAAAACAAAAACAACCTGTCGGATTTAATTGATTTTGTGAAGTAAAAGATTCTCAGAAATGATTATTTTTTCCTTTTTTTTCCCCTTAATTTCCCTTTGGTTTGCTAAGCCAAGTCAGTTGACTTTCAGAAGTAATTAAGTCTTCTAATTTTTCTAGCAAGATGTTGAGGGACAGAGATTAAGGAAGAGGAAGTTTCCGAATGTTTTTGATATTACTAATGTAGAGAAAATTTCCTATCTTTTAGAGGATTTACACTAAAAAAGAAACCACCAGAAGGTGTTACTTTTCAATTCCCTGATTAGAGAATTTTCTCATCTGTGTCTGCAGTGGATAGACTTTTGGGCTTGATAGCAAGAGAACAATTTGGTTCTTCATGTTGTTGGGCAAATTTCTTATCTTTTAAAAATTCTTGACTGTATCTGCAAAATAGATGGCATTGTATCTACTATATAGAGGATTTTCTAAAATAAGAATTAAATAAACTATTTAAACTACTGCCATCCATAGTGTTTGCCTAACTTCGGAAAGTTGGATAAAAACAGAGCATAGTGAATGAGAAGATTCAACTAACTCATTCTTTTAGTGGGATACTATGAATAGATTTGGTTTTGGTCATTGTGGAATGATCTCCCTCTTGAAATGACTTCTCTCTCCAGTCTCACAAGTTTCATGTTTTGAATAAAATGTGGAACTTTGCATTTAAAATTCCAACTATGGGTTTTCCTTTTACTTTGAAATGTCCCTATACAGGGAAAGTGAAGGAAACAATTGAGGCAGCTGCCTGAATAATTCCAGCCAAACCAAAAAGAGACTGTAATTGTGTGGATTATTATCTGTGAAAGTGGTCCTTAGTCTAAATTATCTAGATAATTGCTACAATTCTGTTCTACTTCGTATACATATACATCACCTTAGTATTGAAGAAATGTGAGGGATAGTATTCTAGCCAAATTTTAACTTCAAATTATTCTTTCATGAGCTTCCTTGCTTCAGTGGTTTAGTAACCTCATGGAGTTGCCTTATTTCTTTTCTACCATTTGCTATACCCTATTAGAGAAGGAGGTGATATATACTATTTTATGCTGTTTCAAAACAAAAGGTGACTAGTACTTTGAAAATATTTCTTGGGGGACCAAGCTGTTTACATTTCCCTGAGGAGATAAGATAAGGTGATAGGAGGATTTTGAGATCTCAATTTCTGTTTCATGAATCTCAATGTAGTACTCTAAAAAAAAAGGTCAGCTCTAAGGTATATATTAAATATGCAGAGAAATAGAGGTCTACATGGCTTTTCCCAAATGAAAATATTTAAGATTATCTACATAACAACTAAAACATTGGAATAGAAATGAAAAATGCTATCAAATATTTGGATATTGTGTCTAGAAAATATAAAACATGAGGTATTTTTAAATATTCAGGAATTTGAAACTATCATAGCTAGAGCACCCAAATGTTAGAGCATCAATATATTTGTTTTGTAGGAGACATCTACCGAAAATGAGGGTATTTCAAGAGAGCAGATTCTGTGGAAGATTCTAATTAGATATGTTGTGAAGTTTTTGTAAGATGTGGATGCCTAGTATATGAAGGCAGTTGGAAATTCAGAGAACATGTTTGGTTTATTGGAACAAGTTTTATACTATGACTTACAAAACCTGGGGTTCTCTGTTGGTGAGTGGTGGGACTTTGGAAAAGAGTCTTCTTCTGTGCCTTAGGATTGTCATCTGTGGTGTTTTGGTTGTGAGAGAGGGCTCTGGAGTCCAAATTGAGCCCATGGGAAGAGAGGGGGCCTTGTGTAACTGTCAGTGTGTGATTACTGCCACTTCATTTTCCTCCCAACCCCATCATGATAGAACACTTTCTCTTCCAGGTCCGCTTATTTAAAGATATTTGTTAGTGCTGAGGACAGTGAGGTCAGGGTGTGGGTCATGAAAAACTCAATGAAAAAAAAAAAAAACGGAGGCTTCAGGAAAATCAAAACTGTGGGAATACTGACGTAATGAGTTTGGACACACAAACACCTTTTTACACTTACACATGAGAGTTTCAAAAAGAGGGAAGCTAAAGGAAAAGCTGAAAGGAATAGCTGAAGATTAGGGCAGAGTAAAAGAAGAGAAAGGGATAGAACGGAGGAAGGGGAAATGACAAAAAAGAAAGAAAGAAGTAACTATTAGTTTATCATCTTCTTCAAAAAGGATTAAGCAAGGAGAGAGCAACTCAGAAGGAAGAAAAACAATAAGAATCCCCCTGCACTTTCTGAAAGGGGAGATGAAAGTAAGAAGATCCTTAAAGGCAGGTTCCAAGATGGGGACTCAGAGGACTGAACTGAATAACTTAAAAAAAAGTAAAGTATAGTTGATTTACAATGTTGTAAAGGGGAATGGGGCAGAGGAATAAATCAGGAGTTTGGGATTAACATATACACACTACTATATATAAAGTAGATGACCAACAAGGACGTACTGTATAGCACAGGGAATTACACTGAATGTTTTGGAATAACCTATAAGGGAAAAGAATCTGAAAAAAGAATATATATATTCTTTTTCACTTTGCTGTACACCTGAAACTAACTCAACATTGTAAATCAACTATACTTCAGTAACGTTTTAAAATGAAGTTGGTAGCTATACTGGTTAGTATCAACTAAACCGGTATAACCAATAGATTCAAATGCTGTGTCTCTACCATAAGTGAAGTTTATTTTTCACTCCATCCAGAATGGATGTTCCTGTGTCTCAGGTTGGGAGGTGGAGGGAGGACTCTGTTCATGCCGTCTTTCAGGGAACCAGGATGACGACGAGTCTATCATTTTTAATATGTGCAGTACATGGATGCTCTGGTTATCAACATCCCAGGCAGTGGAAAGGAAAAGTAGCTCTTGACATTTTATACTGCAGGCCTGGAAAGAAAAGACATCAATCATTTCTGCATATTTGCCATTGGCTGGAACCCAGTCATGTGGCCCCAGCAGAAAGCAGAGGATCTTGGGAAATGTCGTCTAGCTGAGGAGGAGAATGTACTCTGATAGATGGCTAGCAGTCTCTACCACAGTTGCTGACATTTAAAGCCCACAGATTTCTCTCTCTCTCTCTCTCTCTCTCTCACACACACACACACACACACACACACACACACATTTCTAGCTTCCCCCAAAATGGAAAGATGTGAAAATTCTGGTCAGATTCCACATGACAACAATTTGATGGAGCCAAGCAGCAGCTCCCCTTTGGAAGGAGCATCCTATCTTTGGGTTGCTATCATCTTCACCACTTCTATTTTTGTCCCAACCCTGGTCCTACTTCACTCCACCCTGGTATATCAACTCATGCTTGAAGGGATTATATCGTTAGAGGCCTTCTTAGCCAATGTAATTGGGACCAATATTTGGTTCATTAAAAAAACATGAAAAAACAACTAAAGCAGGAAATTAAAAAAAGATCTTTAGACTTTCTATACTATCCTAAAACATATTAATTTACTTTTTTTGCTAGATTATAATCTTGCATCAAAGTCTTTTCTTTAAATACATGTTTACTGATAGAACTCAGAGCTATCTTTTTTTCTATAAATCTCACACATATCATTCCTATAATGTTCAATTTTTTTAAGTAAAAGGAGAATTTAAGGACATTTTGTGAAGCACCTTGGGGGAAGAATCCTTTGGATTTTGATGCTTTTATGCCCATCATTCCCAGATGTCTCATTCACACCTAATCTTTAGTGACTCATCTTTACTAAATTGTTCCAAAGTATTCAAGTTAGTTTTTATAGAGACAATAACTTCTTTTTACTTTACGTTTCTATTTTATTGGGTGAAGTAATATTTTGAAGAATCATGTAATTACAATAACATACATCTGTCATAAATAAGTTTGAATATAAACACAACTGACTCTTGGTAAGTTTATTAGTTCAGTTAAGGCTAAGTTGCTATTTTCACAGAAGGGTTCAAAAGCAGGTGAGTACTTTAGGGTGGGTAAACAATAACCCTTAAAGTGTTTTCTTTTTTGTTTAGTTAAAGGTGAGCTATGCTATACCTACATTCAGTCCAAAAAGTAGGGGAGGGGAAAGGAGAGAGTCCAATGCAAACAGTATTGTATTTAAGGAGACAACCCTGAGGTTGTACTTGTCATTACTACTCACATTCTGTTGGCCTAAATCTGGTCACTTAGCCTTGGGTAGCTACAAGATGGCTGGAAACTGTAGTCCATAGCTGGCCACGTGTCCAGATAAAGGTGGAACTTCTAATACTGAAAGGAGCGGATGAATCTTGGCACTAGCAGTCTCTGACCCCATAAACAAAGAAAGTAATTAGGGGAAATGGAAGTGAGTCTTGTGTACTAATGTATAAGTTAGCTTTTGCTGCCCAGCAAACTATCCCAAGCTTAGTTGTTTGAAACAACAAATATTTATGATTCCTCATGTTCGTTTGTTGAGTGCTTTTTCTGGTCTGGCTGGCTTAACTGGGGCTGCATGATCTACGATGGTCTCACTAAGATGACCTGTTTCTGATTCACATGGTCTCTCATCCCCTGATAGGCTGGCCCAGGCTTCTTTTTATAGGTATCTCAGAGGTGCATAAAGCAACAAAGGAGCAAGCTTCACAGGATAAGCAATTTTCAAGCCTCTGATTGCATATATTTGCTGAAGTCCCATTGACAAGGCAAGTCACATGGCCATCCCCATAATGCAAGGAGTAGGAAGATAGACACCATCTCATGACGGCAGAGACAGCAATATCACATTGTAAAGAAGAGTACATATGGGGGGAGAGGAATTTGTGATTGCTTTTGTAATTTACCACACCTAAGAAGCAGTCTATTAACTTTGAGGGTTCAGTTTTTTTGTAGAGAGTGTTGGTTACCCAGGCTAGTCTGTTAAATGAAAATCAGACGTCAGAGCTTCTATCTATTTGTTATGATATTTGCTCCTCAAAGGAGAAACAATTGCTTACCTCTACTCCTACTTAGAAATAGGGAAGGATTTTTTAGATAAGAACCTCAAAGTGCAAACCACAGTAAAAAGATTGATAACTAGAATACATTGTGATTAAGCAGTACTTTCATTAGAAACATAGATAACATGAAAAGCCAAGTACGGACTGATGGTCTATGTAGCATATTTAGCCAAAATGGGTTATATACCACAAAACTCCTGAACATCCATAAGAAAACGACAAGCAACTCAGTAGAAATATGGAAAGAGTCATTTTTGGGAAGAGGAAACTCAGAGGCCAATAGACGTGAAAAAAGGCTCAACCTTATAAGACACTGAGGAAGTGCCAGTTGAACTCTGAATCAAATACCGTTTCAACTCCTAAGATTGGCAAAAATTAAAAAGTCAGGCAATTGAATGTTGTAAAGGATATGAAGCAATAAGAACTCATGTATTTTGGACAGGAAATAGTTTGGAAAATGATTTGGCACTATTTTGTAGAGTAAAAATGTTCATCTCCTATGACCCAGAAAATTACTCCTAGATAAATAGAGTAATTTCTACCCATGTGCACCAGGACACATGTACGATAATGTTCCCAGCAGAGCAGTGTATGTAAAAGTTAATGTTTGGAAACAACCTGAATGTTCATTGACATGAGAATAGATAAATATTTTTAATCTTTTTCATGCCATGTCAGTTATACAGCTGTGAAAGTCAATAAACAATAGCTACAAAATATATATATAAAATAATCAATAGACACAAGTATCAATGTGTGTGGAAAAAATCTATTTCAACAGGATAAATACAGTGTGAGTACCTTTATAAAACATTTCAAGCATGCAACCCATGCAAAAACAATATATTGCTTAGGGATACATGTATATGTCATAAAAATGTTGAACAAAAAAACAGAATGATGAAGAAAAATTTCAGGCTGGTGGTCGGCGGGACAGGATAGGATACACGAGAGTGTGGATGGTACTGCAATGTTTCGTTGTATTGTTATTATTTATACCTTTCGTATATGTTATTGTATTCTTTGGTATTTATGGACAATTTATAGTTTTAAGAAAAAGGATGGTGGCTTGTGGGCTCACGTTGCTTAGAGTTTTTAATCAGAACTTTTAAAAAGATTTCACTAGGCATCCATTACTCCTGAGGGTCTGGGGATAAAATCAAATCCCCTTGTTTTAAGCACAGAGTGTCTTTGAATTCTTCAATGACTTAAAAACAATTGACTATTAATTTTGCATCCTACTCCATATTTCAGTGATTATTTTAATACTAAAGCCATTACCCTAAACATTAGTAGAATTTAAGTTTTAAGGAAATGAATCATTTCATCCTATGGCTTTGAGGACTCCCTAGCAAACCATAGTGTATTTCACATGGCAAACATAGGTTTATTATACTATAAAACACGGCAGTATTTAAAGTTTTAAATTCTGTGGTTGTTGTAGAACAACAAACAAAGCAAAGTAGAGAACCTTAAAAAGGAGAGACAAAAAATTAATCTTCAAGATATCAAAGAAAGACACTTACTTTGTCTGTAGTATTATCATGTCATGTATGACACTCTATTATAATTGCTTGTTTCATGGGCTACATGCCCTCCTAGGATGTAAGCTTTTACTGTTCAGAGTTGTTCATTTTTCTATCCTTGTACCCCAGCAAAATGAGCAGCGCACAAAATACTCTACAGGAACCCTCTTGGCTCTCTTAATAATTGCAAGTTATTAGATTGCAAGTTTGGCAGTAGGGGACAAATCCTGGTGGAGGGAGGACCATGAATGGCCCTTTCCTTTGAGATCTCACTAATCACAGTTGCCATTTCCTTGTTGGCCTCAGGGGGCACTGCGCTCTCCTTAGCTTTTTCTGAAGTGAGTGGACCTGGGCTTGTCCCTTAATACCACTCAAAGTGGCTAGTATCTTTGCCGAATTCTCATTCTGACTTTAACATGGCAATGGCCATCTTTCTCCTGCCACCCCATAATATGTTCAAGAATATCTAGATTCTAGGGTCAAGAGAATGTGGCTGCAGAAGTGAAAGGAATCCAGTTTATCCACTCTCTAAATTCTGCCTTGAAGTCATAATTTTCAGTATTAGGATCTATATAATTTCCATTTAATAAAGGGACCACCCTCTCCTTTCGGGGGTAACAGCTCCAACAGAACAGTCACACAGGGACAAACATATTTAGCATCAGTTCAGGAGACAGACCAGTTTGGGGGATAGTAGGGGCTGGATGGAGCATGAGTAGCAGGGTTGGGGGGAGGGTGCATTTTCTGCCATTAAGAGGTGGCTTAATAAATGTCGAATGTATGAATTTTAAAGGGCCAGTGAAAATTCTTGGAGTATACTGTGATGATCAGAACATAACTAAAGAAAATTGAGAAATGAAAACATAGGAAGTAGAAAGTAAGCAAACCAAATTTAAGAAAACAGAGTAATATTAAACAAACATACTTTTTTGCTGCCAATTTTTTTGGAACCGTAGTTGAGTGTAATTCTACTAATGGGGTGTGCCAGCCTTCTTATGGGGCCTTTTTCATGACCTAATGAAACAACACTGCAAACAGGAAGGCAGCTCACAATGTTTGCCAAGGGTGAGAGAGATTCTAGGCACACCAACTTGGATGTTTTTCAAGTTTGATGTGTCTGAACACAGGAACAATTAAGAGGGCATTCCTCAGATTCGGCCTGCTCGTGTCAAGTGGCTAGTGAAATGGACACATTACTTAAAAAGATTTTCTTTCTTTTTTTTTTTTTTTGAAATAGGAAGGGGGAATTATAGAAAACCTGGGTAGAAGAATTATTCATTCACCCCACACACATTTATTGTGCATTTCTATATGAAATACTCTGCTGTGTTGTAGGGATACAGGACTATTTACACACAGTCCCCTATTCCTAGCAGCCTAGCATCTAGTACAGATAAAAAGTAATATAGATTGTGTAGGGTTAGTGTAAACATAAAGGACCTCAAAAGGGTTATAAAACAGCAAAAACAAAGGAAAACTACGGGAAGGTGCTACAGTAAGATCTATCAGATCTGAATAGTAATTGTAAAATAGACATTAATGGACCCAAAGGTTAGAATAACATAATTGGCAATTATCTGTAAGAGATCGAAGAATTGGTACAAAACAGATGTCAGTGGAATAGCCTACGTAATAATTCCTGATTAAAACTGTGTAGAACTCTAGGGTTGTAGAGACAGCATCTTCCCAGAGAAGGGTACAAGGATTATAGCAAAGTGCATTTTCTGAATGTACTTTATGGAAGCAGGATCCAGAAAATGGAGACAATTGGAGGTGGAGAGAGAAGGAAGAAAGGATAGCCTGTAGTTGTTTTGAGGGAAATCTTACAGTATTTTATCCTTCTTGGTATAAAGAATAACAAGTAACCGTGATATTGGGGTAATGATTTCCTGGAACTATAGTAAAGTCCAAGTACAGAGAAGGGTGAGAGAGTCAAGAGAATAACTAGTAAGCAGAGCAGAATGCTGGGAAGAAGTGAGGGTGAGACAGGTGAAGGGCAAACTACAAACATACTCTGGTAAAGTTTCCTCTGGTAAAACTTTTATGCAAGTTTGAACTGTAACGTCAGTGGACATGCTGTTTGCTTTGCTAGAGAAATGATTGTACCAACTTATGATTAATATATAAATACTTTTGGGCTTCCCTGGTGGCGCAGTGGTTGAGAGTCCGCCTGCCGATGCGGGGGACACGGGTTCGTGCCCCGGTCCGGGAAGATCCCACATGCTGCGGAGCGGCTGGGCCCGTGAGCCATGGCCACTGAGCCTGCGCGTCCGGAGCCTGTGCTCCACAACGGGAGAGGCCGCAACGGTGAGAGGCCCGCGTACCGCATAAATAAATTAAAAAAAAAAAAAAAAAATATATATATATATAAAAATACTTTTTATAATTTCACTTTTAAAAGTTGAAATTGGAATGTGACAGAATGTATTTGGGGTTAAATGTACATGTAGGGGATTATTATTATATCACTTTCATAGGGTCTTTTTTTTCCCCCCTCATCTGAGGTAGAAAAAAATAAACCCAAAATTAATCTGTCAAAAAGTGATGAAAATACTAATTTATTCTATACACATTCATTAAATTCTTGTTATGTGTAAAGCATTGCTCTGGCTTAGGAAACTGCTATAATATTATGATACTTTAATTCTTGTTAAGCATTTTGTTTTTACTGTACAGCTAGTGCCTTTTATGAAGACAGGGACATACAATATACTAGTCACATTAGCTAGGAGAAGTGTTTAATTCCCAGTAAAATTCTACCCAGTTTCTTAGGCTAAATAAAGTAAAAACTGTAGCCTTCCATGTGACAACCATACTACATTATACTTTTAAACTTTTCAGGCCAGAAGTCTAGCAGGTAGAGCTAGTTTCCTACCAATAACCATCTTTCTCTTCTTTCTTACTTAAAGAACCCCAATATAGGGCTTCCCTGGTGGTGCAGTGGTTGAGAGTCTGCCTGCCGATGCAGGGGACACGGGTTCGTGCCCCAGTCCGGGAAGAGGCACAACAGTGAGAGGCCCGCGTACCACAAAAAAAAAAAAAAAAAAAAAAAAGAACCCCAATATAAACAGAGAAGTTATGTTCCCAGTTAAAAAACATTTCTCTCCTTAGACTCTTTTGTAAATAGAGTTGGTCATATAACCAGTGTTTACCATAAGAAGAAATCTACTGGTGGGAAAGGACTGACACTTCCATGATGTCTTTTACCCTTTGTTTTTCCCCAATTCCTCCTGGGAATGTGGCCATAATGCATCGTTCATCTTGCAGCCAAGAGGATGTGACAGCATTTGAAGCAGGGCAGAGAGAAAGACAGCAGGATGGGTCTCTGGTGGCATCGTGGTGGCACCTGCTCTAGCCCTTCCGCCTCGAGACTTCCGGGTTATGTGACAAAAATAAGTCCCTATTTGGCTTGGCCTCTGTGGTCAGGTTTCCATTTCATGGAATTTCAGAGAGTCAGGGACGAAACAATAATTCTAGAGGAAGAAAGGGAAAAAAAGAAAAGAAAAGATGGACAAATGCAATACAATAGAAAACTATCTTCTCATGCTCTAAAGTTGGTATCAACTTCTGTGGAGTAGCAAAGTAGTTCTACCTAGTGAATTATAGCTCATTCAGTAAGTACTGCACCTCACTGATTCTAAGATGTACCTTTTTTCATATTTTTATCGCTGAAATTGGATGTTTGTCAATCGTTCTTGGCTAGGTAGCACCCCTGTTGTGGATGTTGTTTGCACACATGCATAAGAACCAGCAGAATTAGTGTCAGTGGCTTGGAAGAAAATTCTGGATGTGATGATAGAGCTGTCTTGTAAGAAATTCTGCCTCACCAAGGCTCTCGATGGCACAGATGACGCCATTGTGCGGAAAACATAGGCATTAACAGTTCTCCTACGAAACATGATTTAAGAGAGTTGAACCTGAACTACGCAAAAGTTTTTCAAATGCCTTAACCTACTTTTTGCTTATGTTTTCCCTTTTATAGAAGCATAAGAGGAATATATGATCTGGAATAAATCTAAATGTGCTCTTTTAGTATGTATAAAATTAAAATTCTAAGAGAGAAAAAAGTAAGGGTAATCATTTAATTTGCAGCTTTTTAGTCATTCTTAGTGGTATGTAAAATAATGGGATGTTTTACAAGATGTGGTATCACAGATCTGATGAAATACCATAAAGCTCTGCTGCTCAGCCCACAGTAATAGTCAGCCTTCGTTTTCACAGCGTGATGTTGTAATAGAACATAGGCCTTGGGGAAAGAGAGGCCAAGGACTCGTCCCAAAGTAATGTTTTGTGGGCTACGTGCAAAGTGCCTAGCAGAGTGCCTGGAAGTTACATTGCCTTAGAGACTCATCCTATGAATTGCTCTGAACTCTGGTCTAAATCAATATGCCATATCCCAAGCTTTGACAGGTACACAATGTATATATTTGTAGGATGAAGTAATTTCTAAAAATTCAAATCAGTTTCATATATCATGCAAGTTTCTCTGGTATTTTTAACTTCTCTTCAAGTGTAATGTTTTCATATAACATATTTATACTTTTGCCTTCTAGAACTTTTGTATTTGAACTAAATTTTAGGAAACTATACTTGACTTTTCCTCACGTAGAGGCAGGTTTTTATATGCTTATTTTTAAAATGGAAGAATCTGAGGCATCAAGAGATAAATGACTTGCCTAAGGTAACAGAGCTGTAAGTGGCATAATCAGGATTAGAATTCGTATTTATCTGTTTTAAAATTCCACGTCCTTTACACTGTATGTAGTTAAAATAAGCCTCCCACTCGCCAAATCACACCTAATAAGATACTGGAATCATAGTGTAAACTGCTAATAGAAGAAGCCAAATATCACAACCAAGTTGTGCAAAGTTTAACTGTAAAAATTAAAAACAAACAAAAAAAATAGTTTGTACTAGGCTACCATTGCTTAGGAAAAAGAGAAAAAAAGAAAAAGAAGGTGGAATGGGATAAAATTTCCTACATAATGAGCAGAGAATAAAAAAGTCATGGTTAGGGGCTTCCCTGGTGGCGCAGTGGTTGAGAGTCCGCCTGCTGATGCAGGGGACGCGGGTTTTGTGCCCCGGTCCGGGAGGATCCCACATTGCCGCGGAGCGGCTGGGCCCATGAGTCATGACCGCTGAGCCTGCGCGTCCGGAGCCTGTGCTCCGCAACGGGAGAGGCCACAACAGTGAGAGGCCCGCGTACCGCAAAAAAAAAAAAAAAAAAAAAAAAAAAGTCATGGCTATGAATTTGGTCCCAGGACTCAAGGAGGGACAAAGTATTGAGCTTCTCTGGAGCTCAGAATCTCTGAGTGACAGCTTTCATTTGTACATAAAACTTTTATGTCTAAGGAGAGATTGATATTAATCAGATGATGCTTGTGAGAGAGAAGGAAAAGCAAACAAGAAATCATTTCAATGTGCTAGGTATCCTTTACACTTCCTGTGCTTTTCACTTCCGGAGTGTGCTTTCTGTTATTACATCTCTCACTAGTGATAGAGACATGTTGCTAATTCAGTTCATCTTGTTCCCAGAATCCAAGGGGATAAACAGAACCAGTTTTGCTATTTTTGTTACACAAATATCTTATGAGGAATCTGCTAGCAAAGTGCCCCACGTGGAGTCAGGCTGGGGTGGGGGTGGGGGGGCAGGCCGGGGAGGAGGGGGATTGCCAGCTGGACTGGCCCTCCCTGGCTCAGGGATTCTCGAGACTGGATGCCATCTTGAGGCAACTCCTGTTTAGGCTGCGCGTACAGCACAGGGCTGTTAAGTGGCACCGACTATGGGGCTTGGAAAGTACCCTCAGCCCCACAGTAGACAGATGGTATTTCTTCTGCATTTGTGTGGAAGGGGTGGGGGCGTGGTGGTAACAATAAGCAGCAGTAGCCACTTGACAGGATCCCTGCTGCCAAGAATTTGCATGACGAGCACTGGCTGCCATCTGGAGAACTTCAGCTCATTGAGGAAGAATCAGCATCTCAGCCTCACAGTTCTCTTTGCCCCAGTCTGTGCTGAGCATCTCTCTTCCCAGGGGAGGAAGAGTGCAAAAGACAGATCCAGCAGATGAACCTGGCCTGGAGGAGGCAGGCTGCGCCATTCCTTAGGGGAAGTCCGGGAGAGCTGGGCATGCTGCTCTAATCCAGCGGATGTACGGATGGGGCTGGCTCTTCAGAGTGGATTAGGTCAGCGGAGTCTGTCACCTTTTGAACTGGGGTTTGTTTATACGCCGGTAGCTGGTGGAGGAAACGTGGAACTGGGAAGGAGAAAACTCAAACAAGACCCCCCTTTCCCATGACCTCCAGCGTGGAGTTCAATGAGGCAAAAGACTGACCATACACCCCAGGGATCGCATCACAGACCACTGTGCTATTGTATGATAAACACATGTGGGGGCCATTTAAACACATAACAGGTTTCCAGCTGCTAAGATGTTGCATGTTTAAAGCAAAACGTATTTTTCAAAGTGTGAAAAAAATTCCACTTAATATTAGTTCTGCTGTTAAAATGCTTTCCTTCTTTCCTTCCTTGTTAATTATCTGGGAACCTTATGGTTATGGTATTTTTTCTCTAACGTTTTTTTTTTCTAAAAAATAAAGTTTTTCTCTAAAAAGTATTTTTTTCTCCAAAATGTCTCTAATTGATATTTAAAATGTACTAGGGTCAAATGATACCTGAAAGGAAACATTTTATTGGTAGATTAGACCCTATAAAGCCTATATTTAATACATAAAACCACATAGCTTTATGTCTTCTCGGAATTTCTAGCCTCAAACAACACCAAGGGAATTTCTCACTGGAAAAAAGACATGGACTCATGTATATTAATTATGGAATAATCAGATAAGTGGAAGTAATGCCACATTTACCACTGATGCTCTGTGAGATTTGCAAAGGGGGAGATTGTATTATGTTTGTCTTCAGTACCCTAGCACCTAGCACAATTCCTGCCTTGGAGGAGAGTCTGTGTCTGTTTCTGCTTTGGGAGTTACAAGGAATTGAGTAACAAATTAGTGGCATATTTCTGCCCAAAGGAGGATTTACTGGAAAGGTTCTGAGCCTTTAGGTTCACCTCTAAATGGTGAACAGCTAAGACTAGAAGGAAAGGGCCAGCACCCGGGCTGCAGGAATATGTAGACTGCTTTGGTCATAAGTATGCCCACATTCTGGTGACCTCAAGCCTCTGAATCTAAATTTCAGATTCACTGAAGGTGGATTTTGATGGGCCCAGCTTGGGTGTGTGTCAGGTGATCACTCTGGACCAATCAGAGAGGGGAGGAAGCTGGCAGGTGCAAGTAGTTTAATAGTGCTGTTGGAGCCTGACTCTGGGTATCACAGGCAGCTTCCACCCAAAGGGGAAGACATGTCTCCATATCATGTGCCAGCAATATTGTGCAGTCATCGGGGGAGTCACCTAGCAGTACCAGGGATGAGGCATGCTGGTTGACTATATATTGCTAAGAACTTAAGCTTAATGCGATGATTCTCTCAAGAACCACTGAGGGATAGGAGAGGCAGGCCTGGGACTAGGGTAAGGAGAGGGAGGCACCTAGGATGTAATATTTAAGGAAGGGAGGGTGGGAGGAACTGGGAGATTAGGTTTGACATAAATACACTACTGTGTGTAAGATAGATAGCTAGTGGGAACCTGCTGTATAGCACGGGGAGTTCAGCTCGGTGCTCTGTGATGACCTAGTTGGGTGGGATGGGGGGGAGGGAGGTCCAAGAGGAGGGGATGTGCGAATGCATATGGCTGATTCACTTCGTTGTGTGGCCGAAGTGAACACAACATTGTAAAGCAATTATACTCCAGTAATAATTGAGAAAAAAAAAAAGGCACTCAGTCCAGCATTAGAGCGAGTTAAGAGTATTTTCTCAAATGTTACACCCTAGGTGCCTCCCTTGCTGTGCCCTAGTCGGAAGGTATATTTAATCTTAAACAAAAAAGGCTTCATGTTATTCACCTAAGTAGTTTTGTCATCTGTTACTTCTGAAGAAACCATTGTTTCGTAGGGCCCTCATTACAATCATTCTCACTTCTCCCCGCCTTCAAACTTTTCTACTTTTCTTTTGTTTGCTGTAAGCATGGTGTCCTAAGAACCCTTTATCCCCACCCCACCACTAATCTAGGGCAATTCTGATTTAAAAATTCCATCCTGTGTTTCCATTGTCATACCCAGCGTGAATGTAAATGTAATATGCGTATGTACACAAGTATTCAAACCAGTTTGAAACTTTCATAAAAGGGTCATTTTGAAATAATACTAAATGAGTAATCATTATGTGCAAATGTATTGAGATATACACATTTCCTATTAGAACATGTGTCCTGATTTTTAGATTTGAAAACTCAGCAATTATAGCCATAATCTAGGGAGAACAAAAGATTCAAAGGAGAAAGCAGACAACTACAATAATAAAATTGCATACTACACTTTATATAAAGCTCTAAGACAACACAGTTTTTGTGTGAGTGCTTGAGGGTGATTATAGTTCTGACCTGTAGAGAAATAGCTCATGACATTTGTGACAGATTCTAACCTTATTTCTAGGCTCTATGTGACCATTAAGAGCCTAATGCTGAGTATAAGAGGTGATTCCCAGACAAAGGTGATGCGATGGTGATACAGAATATCATTAACCTGGAGGGGAAGCCAAGACTCAGGTTATTTTCCTGGCTCTACCCTAACTTGCTAGATTACCTTAGATAAGTCACTTACTGTCTCAGACACACAGTTTTCAGGTCTATAATTGGACTAGACAATTTTGAAGTCCCCTTTAGATGTAATATTTTCTATTTTCATTATTTCAAAAAAAGTTGACTGTTTTAATGTAAAACTTGAAAAACGTTTCTCCTGTTTCAGGTGATCTACATACAGCAGTAAAATAATTTTAACGGTTTTCTTTGTGGTGTTCTCATGATATTTATCACAAGAACAAAATGCTGGGCCTATGTGACCTGTGATGATAGCTCTGAGTCATTCCAGTGGTATGGCAGTTTTAGGTTTTTTCCTGTATCTATACACCGTCTGCTCAACTTAAGGAAAATGGAATTAAAAAAATTAACCAGTGGGTAGTTTGCCTCCAAAACACTAGGCAATGAACTAGCTCAGTCTGAGGATAGAATTAAAATGTCAATGTATTCTGGTATTATAGAGAGCTAGTCTTTGTTTAATAAAATAACAAACCAGACGTCTAGTTTGGTTCTTGCTTGTTTTTGTATCTTTTACTCTATCAGTGTAATTATTCTTTTAGGGGATATGCTGTTGGCTCAACTGTGTCCCCCTAAAGAATATGTTGGTATCCTAACCCTAGTCCCTCAGAATGTGATGCTATTTGGAGATAGGGTCTTTACAAAGGTAATCAAATTAAAATAAAGTCTTTATGATGGGCCCTAATCCAATATGACTGATGTCTTTATAGAAAGGGGAGATTTGAACACAGACATGCACACAGGGAAAATGCCATGTGAAGAGGAAGGTAGTGATCTAGATGGGGGTAATGCAACTCTGAACCAAGGAATTCCAAAGACTGCCAGCAAACCACCAGAATTTAGGCAAGAGGCATGGAACAGATTCTTCCTGTCTGCCCTCAGAAGGAACCAACCCTTCCAACACCTTGATATTGGACTTCCAGATCTGTGAGACAATAATTTTCTGTTGTTTAAGCCACCCAGTTTGTGGTACCTTGCCTAGCAAACTAATACAGGTACCTATTAGAACAGTGTCTAGATAAAAACCCCTTATTAACTTCAATGTTGGTTTTGAACACACACATTCACATGTACAAACGTTCTAAAATTACATGTGTATTTTTTAGATATCACAGTGAAACAAAAAATGTGCTCTAAAGGGGGCCCCATAGAATTTGTACTTTATACACATATTCACTAGTAGCTTGGAAACCTAATTGCTTTCTGAACCTCATTTATTTAGTAACCTCATTTATTGATTACCATTGGAATAATTTTCAGAATCATCTTGTTACTCAGAAGAACAAAGAAAGGGACTTCCCTGGTGGCGCAGTGGTTAAGAATCCGCCTGCCCATGCAGGGCACACGGGTTCAAGCCCTGGTCTGGGAAGATCCCACATGCCGCGGAGCAACTAAGCCCGTGTACCACAACTACTGAAACCCGCGTGCCTAGAGCCCGTGCTCTGCAACAAGAGAAGCCATCGCAATGAGAAGCAGGGGCACCACAATAAAGAGTAGCCCCCGCTCGCTGCAACTAGAGAAAGCCCGTGCGCAGCAACAAAGACCCAACGCAGCCAAAAATAAATAAATTTATATATAAATAAAAAGGAACAAAGAAAATTAGGAATTTAGTCTAGAGCATTTATGAACTATTACTAGGCAAAATTTTTCTATAACAAAGAGTGTTCCCGTCACCCCAAAGAAAAGATAGTGTCATGCCATTAGTGAGTTTACGGGATACAAGAGCATTCATACCTTTGTTTCTCTAGGAAATATTGATAAACTATCCTTAAAAATTGTTGCTTTCTTCTTTATAATCTCATGAAGAAGAAAATTGTATAATCTTCCTCGTTTTCTCTTCCAGCATTTTAGGGTCCCCTAAAGGAAGATAATTCTTTCTAATATCTAAGTACAATCCCCTTCTTTTATGGGATTTATGCTTGAACTTTTTTACGTACAGTAAGAAATAAAGAGCTGATTACTGCCACTACCACATATTATATCATGGAGGTAATGAATATGGAAATCAAAGATATAATATTTTTAGTTACTTCTATTTGCTTTGCCAGTTTTAAAGTAAGATTATATGCTTATAGAAATGTTTTCCTTTCTGCCTCACTAGGCTATATTTTTTTTCCTCTTTGATGTACAGGGAGAAGAAGTAGGGCAATTTAAATATATCTTCTGAGCCAAGGAAGCTAACAAGAAATAATCACAATTTTTAGGAAAAATAAGAAAAAGTAACAGTGTTGGATTACATTATATTTGGATTCTGTTAATTACTGCTAGCAGTCCACAAGCTGTCGCAAAAGTCCTCTGGAGATTATTTTCAATCTATTTATGGAATCTTCAGAGAAGAAGCTATGAGAATGTCTTTTTATGCTATTCTCTTTAAAAGACTTTCATTTTCAATAGCTCACAATTAGTTGTCTGGAATGAGGATGTATATTAGGCTAAATATGCAGGGGTCATAATTTTCTGACCCACTTCCTTCTTCATGTCCAGATACATTTGAAGAGAATTCTTTCCAGATTCTGTTTGTCTGTTGTATTAGCTTACAATGGCATCTTTTCAACTGTCTTGGTCTTAAAAGTGTCTTGTAGCTTTAAAGTAGTGATTTCCTATTTGAAGGGATCCATTAACATGCCTATAAGAATGTGGGTACATTGGAAAATCTACCCCACAGTGGTGAATACCTTATGGAGAAAGTTTAGAACTGAGATGGGCAGACAGATTAAAGATGGGAGAAAATTAATGCTGAGAAAGGAGGTAGATTGTAAAGGGAAGCTGGGCATAGCCTTCTTGTAGAATGGACTCATTTAGACAGTTTTCTCTTTCTTCAGGTCACAATGGAAAATTTTGTCTTCTTTATTAGAAAATCATAATTGATAATTTCATTTATTTACAGTTCCTCTCTAAGTAAGAAAGAAATATTTGGTTTTATTCATCAGTTTCCACAGAGTAGAATTTCATACTTTCCTCTTTGGCACCATATGTCCATTTGAGAAGGGCGGGGCTTCCTTAATTCCCTAAAATGGGTTTTGTATATGCCAAAGGGCAGCATGTGACACTCGCCCATCTGGCATGCAAGTTGCCACTTGGCTGCCACCTGGGTTACCACCCAGGACCCTTGCCACTCTTCCCCCATCCAGTGCATTAGACTCTAAGTCCCCACAGCCCCTTGCTGGCTGCTGTCTCTTCTCCCATGGCAGATGTCGGGATAGGAAACACTTTGAGGGCCAAGCATTTGCTATTACCAGCCTGGCATAGACTCAAATCCTCCTCTACTGGCAAAATATAACAACATGGGATATGTTTGCCTCTAAGTTTACAATCACTTCCCTCCTTTCCCACAACCCCAGTTCCCACCTTCATTTGACTCGTTGCTCTAACTTGGAGTGCGTCTGATTGGATTGACATTGCCCATTGTGCTTGCCATCCCCAGTTCTCACTGAAGAGATCTTTTGTGAGTCCTTGCTTGGGTGAGGACTCACAAAAGATGGAGGACTGATTCATGCTGTCTTTAATCAGCTGAGCTTAGGTCCCCTCCTGAAATGCTCCTGGTCCTTGGACATGCACATCCCAGACCATTAAGTTTTTGCAGTCCGAATATGATTACCGAGCTAGTGGAAGTACCACAGAGGCCATCAGGACAGGAAAGAGGTGTGAATAGATTCGATGCCTTTAATGATGAGACAACAGCTCTAGCATCATAAACTCATACTATTTTCAGAGCAGGAAGTTATCTCAGAATCATTCATTTAACATATTTATAAATTAGAGAACCAGAAGTCCTATAGCTTGGTTATGTTTTGTTTACACATTGCTGCTATTCCCATTAGTTGATATTCTATAAAAACCTACGTCATGAAATGTATCGTTTTGGGGATTTATACTTATTGTTTATGCACATAACCTTTGAACCTGGGAAGTATTAGGAACAAAGCATTTCATTTGAATGAGACCTCTGAGTGCTAAGAGTCCTTCCTGGGCATGGGGTTGAGACACTTTACACACTGAGAAAATGTTTTTCTTCCACTATTTGAAAATCTATGGGAATATCTTTAGAAAACATCATTCAAATCCATAACTGTTCACTTATTCCATAGGTACTTGTGGAATATTTATTGAAAACTGGCAGGCACTAGACTAGGTGCTAGGGATATAGTGAGGAACAAAGCAATTAATATTCTAGATGCTAAGAATGAGTGGCTTGTATTTTTATTTAATGGGCAAGTGAATGTGGTCTTAAAACCATAAATTTAGTTTTTATTTTGTTTTGTTTGTGTTTGTTTTGCTTTGCTTTAATGTCACCATCACTACAAAGTGTTTGTTAGATACAAAGTGTATTAGTTAAAATGCATTTGGCTATAAGGGAGAGAAAAGTCAATTAAATTCAAACTAGCTTAAATAATAAAGGGAATTTTTTGGCTCAGTAACTTAAAAGTCCAGCTGGAAGGTGGGCTTCCAGCATGGTTTAATCAGGGCTCCAGGTTATTGCTCTGTGACTGTTCCAGCTCTATCCAACTCCATGCACGTATCGTGTTACTCCTTGAAAGGCTTCTCTTGTGGTTGCAGGATGAATACCAGGAGAAAACAAGGTTTGAGTTTTCTCACTCATAAAAAGGAGAGAAAAAGAGTATCCTTATCTTAGGATTCCAAGCAAGATATTGAGATGACTCTTACTGAATTTGATTAGAGCATATGTGCACAACTGAACCAATTTTTGTGGCTAGGGGAATAAAATATGTCATTTGATTTAAACTAATCCAGGACCTAAAATTGGAGATGGAGTAGGATCAATTTCCCCCAAAGTAGTTTAGCTGGAGGGAGAATAGGAGATACATAAACCAAATCCGAGTGCTATTAAAAAGTGGGAAGTGGTTAATGGATACCAAGGAGAAAATCATCAAATATTTACTAGATAAATTTTGGGGTACTGCATCAGGTTCTATGGTCTTGCTGGTCACCACTCATGGATATTTATTTAACAAGCTCAAAATGAATTTACATTTTACATTGTTCAAAGCAATAAAGAAAAGAAAGTTAACAGGTTAAATATTCAACTCAGTAAGAAAAACTTTGATAAAACAAACCAAACAAAAAAGTACATTAACAGAAATTAATAAAGGTGAAAGCAGAAATTACTGAGAACAGAATGAAGTTCTTCCTTTTGTGGCCATAGCACTTTTAAACCAACTCTATACACTGAGAAAACTGAGATAAACTAACAAGAACAACAAAATCTGTTTGAAGACATTGAGGAGCTACCATGGTAGCAAGGGCTTGAGGGGCAGAATTCTGGAGAGAAGAAGAGCACTAAGAGATGAACCCCATTTGGGCACCACTTTTCGTCTTAAGGCATTTGCCAGTTAGAAGCGTAGGTGAAGGCTGAGAGGCTAGAAGTTTTGCAGAAAGTGGTGTTTGAGAGGCTTCGAGGCTCAGCAGAATTTGGGGTGGTCTTATGGGGCTGGGGTGACCCAAGCTAGATTTGAGAGCTCACTAAAGAGGAGTTACTTGTAAATACCCAAGGCTTTCAACCGGGGCTCCCAAACAGTTACACGCTAGGAATACGGGCTAACTGGCTAGCTCTCACAAGGGGGGAAAAAAAAATCCCAGTTTTGAGTCATTTCAATCAACTTTAATCAATTAGGTTAAAGTGATAATCCTTTGCCTTAATTCACTGTCCGAAGCAAAAGTAAATCCTCTCTGGAGAAACATGACATTGTCCAGAGTTTCAAATAATTTTTTATGTATGATGTCCAGGATCACATTAAAAAATTGCTGGTCATGTTGACCAAAAACCAAGAGAGAAAAATTAAAACAGACAATAAAATCCAACAGCAGGAGATTAAGTAAATTATGATGTAGCCATGACTGGATACTATGCCTTAAAATAATATTTTAATGGCATAAAAATAGTAGCTATGTATTGATAAAAAAGTCACACCTCTGTAGACAGAAATGTACACGAAAAGACAGAAAGGATATAAACCAAAATCACAGCAGGAATTATTTAAGTAGTAGAGTTGCAGTTGATTTTCATTTTTTCCCTTGAGCCTTTCTGTAATTTCACATTTCCAAAATTTCCACAATAAACATAAACATGTCCTGTTTTTGTAACCAGAGAAATATTATGTTTAAAATTGTGCTTGAAGTAAGTAAGGCAAAAAGTGGAGGTTATTTCTTTTCAGGAGAGCTGGAAACTTTTTAATAGTTTCCAGCATTACATCTATGACTGGCAAAAACATACTATATCCTTTCCCTCCTAAATTAAGCACTGCTTACATACTAGTTTTGTCCTCTTAATATCTAACATTCGATTAGAAGAGGGTCCAAGATGGCAGCATAGGAAGACCCTGAACTCACTTCCTCTCATGGACATACCAAATCTACAGCTATCTATGGAATAACTCCTGCTGAAAGAGAACTGTATATTAGTTGAACAGTTCCCTCCACAGCAAGAGATAAAAAAGCCACAATGAGACAGGTAGGAGGGGCAGAGATGTAGTCTCTCCCCAAACCCTACCCCTGGCACAGTAACCCAGAACAGGGAGGGATCTCACAGGTCTGGAGCATCTCCCTGAGCATGAGGGGTTTGTGCCTCACATTGGGTACTCCAACTCTTGGGACCTGAATGAAGAGATGAGGTCCCCAAAATATCTGGCTTTAGAAACCAACAGGGTTGACACCCAGGGGATCTGGAGGGCTGTGGGCATCTGAGATACTCCTTTTGAGGGGCTCAGGTATGGACTTGCTCATCCTGGGGCCCAGTGAAAAGGCAACAGTTTGAGAAGTGACTATATTATATACGAAGGAGATTCATTTGCTTGTCTTAAAGTATTTAACCACAAAGCAGTTGATACACAAAAGATAATGAGAAAGGAATCTGAACACAACACTAAAGAAAGTCATAAAATCACAAGGGAAGAAAGCAATAGAAGAAGAAAGGAACAGATAGGAACTACAGGATTGTAGAAACAGAGGAGCCATCACAGGAGAGTGGTAAAGGAAAGTTCTAGGTTGTCAGCTATGCAGTGGGTTTGGAAGAGCAGTCCAGACTGTAGAGTGGGTGAAAGAGGTCTCAGAGGGAGAAATTTCCAGGAAAAAATATGGAACGGCGAGACTATCTGATGCATTTGACCGTGTGGAAAATAGTATGAAATACTCTGTGTGTTATGTTTACCCTTTTGAGACAAATTAGGTGTAGATATATAGAAGCCTAAGTCAATGAAAAATTGAGACAATTATTAACTTCAAGAAATAATAAAAATACTACAGAAATGGAAACATAATCATATTACACTACTTGGCTCAGCAGCAAACGATAATTACGCAGTTATAATGAAGTACCTCCATTCAGGAATTTAAACAAAAACTTCTGTAAACCTTTACTGGGAAGATGGTGGGAATGGGAAGTGATTATTAGTGTAAAGGGGTTGGTTTAGTGTAAAGGAGAAAAAATAAAAATATTTACACTAAATATCTTTAGTGTAAAAGATATCAAAATATCTTTTATCTGTAAAAGAGAAAATATAATTGGAAGTCAGTAGATGATGTAGAATCATATTAATTGGAAATATAGGGGTAGAAGTCAGACAAAAGGGCTAAGACATTTTTGCAAATATTTGCCTTGGGAAGTGGGAGTTTGTGTGGAGGTGTACGGCAGTGATGCTGGTTTTCACTGTGTTTTCTGGAACTATTTGACTTTTCAAAACCATATATTTGAATTACTTTGATAAAAATAACAATCAGTGACTTTTAAAAGAGATCCTCTGGGCTTCCCTGGTGGCGCAGTGGTTGAGAGTCCGCCTGCCGATGCAGGGGACGCGGGTTCGTGCCCCGGTCCGGGAAGATCCCACGTGCCGCGGAGCGGCTGGGCCTGTGAGCCATGGCCGCTGAGCCTGCGCGTCCGGAGCCTGTGCTCCGCGGCGGGAGAGGCCACAACAGTGAGAGGCCCGCGTACCACCAAAAAAAAAAAAAAAAAAAAGAGATCCTCTGCTAGTGAGGGGTAAAGGAGTACGACAAAAGAAAACTAAGATCATTCACTTGTATTTCTAGGCATATCTCCAGAATTAAAAGAACATAGAATGCTCTAAGCTCTTTTAACATCGAAACTTTTGTGGTCTCTGCCTTACACTTGGATGTGGTCTTCAAATTCTGTAAACTTGCCACTCTACCAGGTTATCTCAAAATCATTTGGAACATCAGTTGATGTAAAAGCAACTTGACTCCAGTTTTTTCCTTGAAAAGATTTTCCTTTTCTACTCCTCTTGGCAACGAAGACTTGACTCTGGGCTTTCCCAGAACTGGCTTGGTGCTAAACAGTCCACCCAGTCAACAAAAGTAAACATAAAGTGTCTTTCTGTTCCTCACGTTTCAAGACCTAATCTTTGCTCTGGCAGATTTTTGTTGATACTGTACCAGTGGATTGATAAACGTTTAGTGTGTGGCTTTGATTGGGGCAAAATGCAATCAGCTGTTGACATAGAAAATATGAATAAAAATTCAAAGGAAGATCTGGAGTATGTTAATGTGTGGGGTTAGTTTGCACGATGGAGTGGGAGGAAAAGAATTTGAGAGGAGACAATGGAGAGAGAATTGAGGGCACAAATGTATAAGCTCTGCAGCCTCGATGTTTTACCTGACAGCCCTAACTTTGGAGCAAGCTTCTTCGAAATTTCTTTATACTTATGATAATGGGAAAGTAAAAAGAAAAGCATATCATTGTTTTTGACTTAGACTCTTACCCACAATGGAGAATACGATAGCTCATTTGCAAATCATTTGTTCTCATCTGAAGGGGCTCCCATTGTTAATGGCTTCCGGAGCTGAAACTGAATACTCTGGGATTTTACTCAGGGCCACTTGCCCAGCTTGAGAGAGAGGCATAGGCTTGGCTTTGGACCCCAAGGCAAATGTTCTAGGAAAGCCTGCTTTGGTGCATTTTAAAAACCTCTCAACTATCGCTTCTCTTTCTCCTCAGTCCTTCTTGGTAGAATTCAGAACAGGTTGGAGCTCTGCTCCATTTTATACCAGATAAATTACTGGAAGTTAAAGTGTAGTTAATAAAGGCAAATGACTAGGGAAGTACTAGCCACAGCCAAATTCTCCCAACTTCATCAGCAAAGAAAAATTTGTAAGATATTTTAACAGCTGAATAGTCTAGGTCAACTTCAGGTGGGAATGAGTGACCTCAGAAAGGACTTCTCATGATCATTAAGAATTAAGGAAACCAAATAATCATGTGACATTATTTAATTCGTGACCATCTTGAAAGTTTTCTTGGGAATCTGGGTTGCATCCAATCACTTGACAATTTGATTTTAAAGAGTTAACATTCCACCAGTCAATTTTCGTTAAACTCTTATTTTTATACTCTGGACAAACAGTGTAGTGGATACACTTAGTTGAGGAAAATTAAATATTTGTGTAATTATGTGTTTTATTATTCCTCTTGGGTTGATGACATAGCATTTCAAGTCTTCTAAGATCACATCATCTAAGAAGAACAAATAATATGTCCCAATCTCCATTCATTTTCTTAATAGCCACAGGCTATTCTACATCACCACTCAGATTTCTCCTCCAAGTACTAATGAATGGTATTTGCTACCTAATGATCTGTGACACTAGAGCTGAGCTAATAACCACGAGGTGAAGAGCATTTGGTATAAAAGTATATGTCCTTTGTTTTAACCTCATTTTTCCTTAACTGTTAGGTTTTCCATGTTTGTTTCAAGTTCAAAAACAACATTGTATGTTGTTACGCTGGTATATAAGCCTTAAAGTTATAATATTTTTCCCCAGTTACTTATAATATTTTATTAATAATATAGCCAAGCTTTGTAACACACTCCTATGCTTTCTATAAAATAAATGCACACACACACACATATATATATATATATATATATATATATATATATATATATATACACACACATAATGGGGGGAGGGGTGTGAGTCAGTTTCAGCCCTGAAAGCACTGGTGG
Organism: Phocoena sinus; assembly: GCF_008692025.1. Classification (NCBI taxonomy): domain Eukaryota; kingdom Metazoa; phylum Chordata; class Mammalia; order Artiodactyla; family Phocoenidae; genus Phocoena; species Phocoena sinus. The sequence goes on from NC_045774.1 coordinate 46,377,842, forward strand.
AAAGATATTAAATTGGTGATGTGCAAAGTTATTTTACTTTCCCCTTCTTATTCTCTCGCTTTCTTCCTCCCTCTCTCTAAATATGTATGTATGCCTGTGCACATATATGTATGTGTGTGTATGTGTATGTATGCATACACATATAACTATCCCCTGTATTATGTCTTACACTATGTATGTCTGATAAAATGCAAAGAGAAATAACGTTGGGAAACTATAGGGTCAAACACTAGAATTGCAAACCAACCCTTCTTTTCTCATTAGAAATTGTCAACCTGTTTTTCTTCCAAGGCAAATTCATTTTGGTTTTCCTTAATGTAAAAATGAATGGTTATCTACAGTCTTTTCACATTGGACTCAAAGTTCCTCCCTCCTTGGCCTTATCTGGTTTCAACTCCTCTTTAGAATGAACATAGTATATTTTCTTAGTCCACAAATATAGACAAAGCTCCTACTCTTCTGATTTGCCCAAGGGCAATTGGGTCTGAGTCTCAGAGCAGTGCTGTAATGTGTTTATATGAAAACAAGCATCCTTGGGTGAGTCACCGCACCTCCCACAGACCCCTGTGAAGTGCATGTAGTTTCAGAGCCCTGGTCAAAGGAGAGAGGCCAAATCTGGCTCTGTCTGAGCTCACTGTGAACCCTGAAAACAACATCAGTGCCTGGGGTTATTTTAAACTTCAGCATTTAAGTGTCTATTCTTTTTCACTACTGTGAGTAATTTAATGAGGGTTAGTTGTAACAGACTAAGATATTAAAGAGTCTTTTGTATTTATGAATGAATTATTTAAAATATACTTCATCTTTAAAGCAAGTAATTATCTTTTTTCTAAAGATAATTTCTAAAAACAGAGATTTAAGCGTACATTTTAACTTTCTGAATCTATAATGAGTACCATTCTGGAAACAAATACTTATTTCCAAAAAGAAAATATAATAAGCAAAACAAAAAATATTATTTATAACGTTATTTTTTACTCACCCATTTGTTAAGAGTTCTTTCTGCAAGAATATTTACACCCTTGATGAATGGAATATTAAACCCAACTTTAAGGTGAAGTTTGTCCCTAAAATATGTACTTGGTTTAAGGGGATATTAACACTTACTTATAACAGTAATTAATGTTTTCACTAAAAATATGAATCACTGTACTTTTCATCAATACGAATTGGAACATAGCATTTTCCTCTATTAATGTGAAAATAACCATTCTGAGTTTTTGTTATATGCAAGGCACTCTATTATTCATTTAGTCTTCAAAAAGCAAAGACCGCTATACCTGTAGTGGCATAAAATAAAATAAATATGCTTCTAACTCTTAGAGTGCTGATGCTCTAATTTGGTACCATGAGAGTCCAGAGAAGTAAGAGACAACTGTGTTTGGCTTTGAAAAATGGAAAAATGTTTCAGGAAGTGGTAATAGAATGAGCTAAAGTATGGAAGGAAGAAACAAAAAGAGAGATGTTATGGACTGAATGATTATATTCCCCCAAGATTCATATGTTGAAACCCTAATCCCCAATGTGATGGTATTAGGAGGTGGGTCTTTGGGAGGTGATTAGGTTTAGATGGGATCATGATGGCAGGGCACTATGATAGGGGTAGTGACCTTCTAAGAAGAGAAAGAGACACCAGAGTTTCTTCTCTCCACTGTGGAGGACACAACAAGAATATAGCTGTCTGCAAGCCAGGAGGAGGGCCCTCACCAAGAACTAAATGTGGCTACACCTTGATCTTGGACTCCCCAGCCTCCAGAACTGTGGGAAATAAATGTCTATTGTTTAAGCCACCCAGTCTATGGTATTTTGTTATAGCAGCCTGAGCTGACTAAGATAAGAGGAATGAGACAGATTTGACTCAAGTAGATAGTTTAAGTTGAGGATTATGTTGCTTGTCTATTACAATGTAATAATATTAGCACAAACATGGTGGATTAAGACTACACACATTTGTTATCTCATGGTTTCTGTGGCTCCAGATTTGAGGCACAGCTTAGCTGATACCTCTGCTTGAGTATCTCACAAGGCTGAAATCACTGCTGGCTGGGGCTGGGAGTCTTACCTAAGGAAGGATCCGATTCTAAGCTCAGGTGGTTATTGGAGGCATTTTGGTCTTTGTGGGCTGTCAGATTGAAGACCTCAGTTATCTGCTAGCTGTTAGTACTCAGCCCTTTGCCTTGCGGACTTTCCAAACATGGCTGCTTGCTTCCTAAAGCCAGGAATGAAGGGAGAATATCCTAGTAGGAAGGACATTACAATTTTATGTACTATAATCACATGTATTTAATTCTGTACATCCTGTCACCTTTGCTGCATTCTATTGGTAAGATACAAACCACAGATCCCATCTATACTCAAGGGCAGGGATTACACAAGGGTGTAAATACCACAGGGCAATAATCAAGAGAGCCACTTTAGGGTCTGTGCACCACAAGGAACAAAGCAGAAAAAATCAGGAAATAAATAAGTGTCCTCTTTTTAATGAATAAATGGATAAATGTGAATGATTATCTTCATTCTGAGTAAAAAAAGTGTCCAATTTCCTAGCTCTTACTGAATGAACTTCCAACTTGAACTTTCAATGTAATATACAGGTTATTGACAGTACCCTGAATTTATGAATAGATTGTGTCCAACTCTGGGTAGGCAATTTGATAAGCAGTATTGATATGTATTTCCCCTCCCTGCTAGATTGTATGTGGTGCAGCCATGGGATGTTCAGCTAACTGGAGAGGAGGTGTGGTGAGGTTTTCGGAGATGATCTGGTGACTGGAGGGGAGAAGACCCATTTGGGGAAGGATTTACCACACATGCGTCTGAGCAGTTTGATAGACATGAGGCCATATTTGGGGAGAGAATAATGAACAAATTACAGAATTATAGCAGGGGAGTGGCAGAGCCAAGAGGTCAAACAAAGCAGCTTAACTCCAGAGCCTGCACTCTTCACCACGCCCCTGACCCCCACCACCCAGGGCTTCTGAAGTGCCTGGGTTCTTGGTGAAAGAGAGATCTCAGAGGTCATTCAGTTCTAGCTCATCAACTTTCAGATAAGGAAGCTGAGGGGCCCACAGGGATTAAGCGTCAGCCTCAAATCATGAAATGGTCCTCTGGTACAGCCAGCACCAAAAGTTAAAACACAAGTCAAAGTACTGCTTTAAAACTTCCTTGGATTTTAATTCTTATTTAATAGGAGGAGAGCCCTCAGAGTAGCATTGATTATCTCCTACGGTTTCTAAAGAGGAGGCAGCCTACATAGTTGAAAGGAACTGAACGTCTGAAGAATTCCTTCGGGCCTCTTCTGCTTGGGGTCTTAGGATATAAAGTAATTCTCTTAAATCAATGTTTTAATAGCAGCAGCAGTTGCACGTCCCTTGGAAAAAAGGGATACATATAAAGCATATCATTTCTCAGCCTTTTTATCTTCTTTATGCCTCTCCCTCTTCAGGACAAACCCAATGTGGGGCTTTTGAAAGCAACATGGAATGAGGGCCTGGGAGAAGCTTAAATAAATCTAATCAAGTGTTATTGTCTGCTGACTTCAAAGGGAAGCCAAGTATGAAGGACATTTGTGAAGATTCAGCAGGAAGAAGGCTTTAAGATATTTTATGACAGTTTGCTTGAGTATGTAGCGCTTCTAAGTGTTAGGAGCATCTAATCAAGCCAGAAGAAGCATTGGGGGAAAAATAGGTACTACCGGCATCTAAAGAGGTTCAGGTATGTTAGTAGTAATCAAATCAGGCTGATAGATTATCTGAAAACTCTGTGCACAGTGTTTCATATTCAAAACCATGACCTGATTGCGTCTTCATTGGTTTGAACCAATCAATCATTGTCTCATTACTGTTCATTTCCGGTCAATCAACACGGTGAGAGGTTTGGGGGCAAAGACCAGATACAGAACAGAAGATGAAAGGCTTATGCAGAGAATATATATTTGAATTTTAGTGCAGCTGTTTGCTATTTAATCTTTTCAGTCACAATGAGTTCATATCTACCTCCCTAGAGATGCTCTAACCATTAACCTCAGTGGCCTCAAGTCCTTTACATATGCACACTGAGACCCAGGAAGGGTGTTGGCCACAGGTCCGGGTGACTGCAAAGTCAGAGCGTGGGCCCAGGTCTTTAATACTTTGTCCATTGTGTCAAGGCTCTTAGTTCCCACCCTGGTTCATGTATATTGACTCACAAAGAAAAAAAAAAAGGTAAAATGAGATGATCACATACACCTGAGGTGAGGAATGAACTTTAGTGAATATTTCATTTCCATCCAGGCATTGATCTTGAGCCTTAACATTCTGCAACTTCTCTAAAATTTAGGAGGCTGACTTGATGCTCTAAGACTTACTTAATGACTAAAATATATTTAGAAATCCTCAGATGAAAGGTGCTGCATAAAATTAATGTATTCTTATTATAGAGCGGCTGCGTGGAGCCGGGTATGTGTATGGCTAGGATGTGTCTCACCTGTTTAGCTGGCAGCCAGGGTATTTGGGGGATATGACTTATACCTGTGGCAACAGCAGAATCAGAGAGAGGGAGGCACTGGCAGGGAGTCTTCTTAGAACAAGCCCCAGGGTAAGCCCAACCCAACCTCTCCTCCCACTAATCGTAAGTTTTACTTTTTTTTGCCTTTTAGTAAATATCTTTGTTATAAGATTATGCCAGCTTATCTGGTTATGACACTTTATAGTTAAGAAAATGTTCGTAGAGATTATTCCTTTAGAGAGTCCTAAAGTCTGTGAGATAGGCAGGAAGGTATTACCATTCTCTTTGGATGTAGAAGCACCGACAGTTATTAGAAACACGCTGTCAGAAAATGACATTCCTTACTAGAACAAGGCTGCTTCCCTAACTGAGCTTTAGCCCTGAGCAGAGCTAACATTGATGTCATGCCTCCTGGGGTGAGCTGGGACATCACTGCTGAGTGGGAGATTGGCAGCTCTGGGAGGATTACTGAGAGGGATTCAGGTTATCCTGGTCAGAAGTGCCAGGAAGTTAGATCTCTGCCTTTGGTTTTATCACTGTGTGTTATGAGGTTCTATGGAAGAATTGCCTCATTCTTCTGGGCCTCAAGTCCATGCCTTAGCTCATCTAGGGGACTCTGTGCGCTGGAGCAGAGGGAGACCGGCACCAGGGGCAGCTTCCCAGGGCTGTTGTGGTTGGTTGTGCAGGCTGTACACTACCCAACTTTAGGGGCACCATTCAAGTCAAAGATGTTATAGATGTTCACATTTCTTATGATATTGTTCTGACACACTGAAGGAAAATGTTGAGGAAAAGGTGTTTTTCTAATTTATACAAAAGTTTAAGGCAAGTAAGGCCCTGAGTCAGGAGAAATTTGTGGAAAAAGGTGAGCATGAAGCCAAAAAGAAGGGTTATTAGAATTCTTCATTTCACAGTCAATTCACTTAGAAGGCAATTAATGAGAATACAATCCACTTCATGTTTAAGATCAAAAAGACAAGCGGTACATTCTGCATATTATAGGTGTCCTATCAGATAACACGGTGAATACAGGAATTTCAGGCGCCAGGCCTAATTTTCCAAAAAAAATTAGACTTAATTAGAAAATAAATCTACACAGCTTCAGATATCAAGCAATTTAGGGAAAGAGGAATTTTCCCCCACCTGTATTTCACAGGTGACTGAGAGATCTAGTTCTAAAGATTCTAGGTCATTGGAAGAACGTGCCCAAAGGATCATTTCCATTTTTCCCTAGCTCTGTAATCTCATTGGGTGACTACTCTCATACTCAATACCTCCTCAAATTATATCACAGTGAAAAATGAATCAATTCATAAAGGAGTAATGGTTTAAAATATTTTAGTTAGCTTGGATGGGATTTGATTGAACTGAAGCTTGCCTAGTAGGAGTTTGAAGTCAAAATTGAGTGCAAAGTTATAAATCAGAAAACCAAGGAGAGCCCAGAGTTACCAAGAATGAGAGTATCAAAAGAGGTAAAATAATGAGTTTTGCATGTTGAACACAGCAATAAATAAATGCAAGAAACGAGCAGCCATCATGCATTTTCTCCAAAATTCTATGAAATTCCCATTTTCCAATTATATTTCCAATCAATTCCTTATATCATATGGAAAGAATTGCAAGTATTTCTCAAAGAACTGTAATAGCTCTCATTTTTTATAACCACAGTAACAAAAAAATTTTAATCTCTGACTTCAATTGCTTAATGAAACCTCTTGGTGAGGTCTCTCAAGCCAAATCTATCTTCTTTTTTTTTTTTTTTTTTTGCGGTACGCGGGCCTCTCACTGTTGTGGCCTCTCCCGTTGCGGAGCACAGGTTCCGGACGCGCAGGCTCAGCGGCCATGGCCCACGGGCCCAGCCGCTCCGCGGCATGTGGGATCTTCCCGGAGCGGGGCACAAACCTGTGTCCCCTGCATCGGCAGGCGGACTCTCAACCACTGCGCCACCAGGGAAGCCCCCAAATCTATCTTTTCCTTCTCAGTCTTGATATTGGTCTAACAGCACTGCCCACCTTCTCATCTTGGGTGCTCTTGATTTCAAAGTTTCTGTGCTCTTTTCGCCATTCTCACGCTTATTCCTCCTTTTGTTCATGCTTTTTTGGACTCTTCTAATTCCTTGTCTTATTTTCTACAAAAATACATGCGTGTATTTTTGCATGTACTTCCTGAGCCTCTTTTTATCTGTGTTGACGTTTCTCCAGGTTTCTTTTTTGAACTCTTTTCCCATCCCTACATTGATGGTCATATCACTGTATTGTTTTGCTTAACTGGCCAACAGTCAGTTTACCATCCATCCTGTGTTTCTTTCCCGCAGATGTTTCTGAAGTCCACTCCTGGCATCTTTTCATTCTACAGTCACAGAGCCTCCAGCTTGCTGCCTTTAGCAACCTCCTTGCCAATCTCCTTGTCTTTAGTCTATCTTCATTTGAATGGCTGCATTCACACAAAAAATATCTTTTTCTTTATTTTATATGACTTCTTTTGTAGTAACTTCCAGTAACCGGTCACATCAAGTCTAGGTATCTTCTCAAGAGATTCTGGTCTTTCCATGGCCCTCTTCCTGCTCATCTCATTGCCCTCTGCTCTCTGTAAGGAATTGTATATCCTGGTTCACCCAGGATAGTACTGGTTTGTGCCTGTTGCTGCAGAGCAATTATTAATTGTGCCTTCTTACTCTCAAAAGTGTCCTGTTTAGATATGAAACTATAGGGTCATCCTATCTTAATGGAACCTTTGTCATGACTGTGTCTGCTACAACAAATCTACTTTGCAGTTCTCTATTTGAGTTGCCCTTGTGCTTGTCAGTAATGATACACACCATTCTTTGTGAAATTTTTTTTTCTCATATTCTCCTTATCATGACTCATTTCTGTCAAACTGTGCTCAAGATCACATGTGGTAAAGCCTATTCATTCCTTCTTCTAGTCACCAGATTCCCTCCAGAAGCCCTAATATATTTCCTCTCCAATAGCCCAATTTATTAAGGCTGCACTCCACACTACAGTGAGGGCCTGGAAGTTCTACTTTCTCTTCTTATTAATGTGGCCGTGTAGAACCAGGGTCCATTTTTTGGTACCACCTAATGGTATAAATATTCAGAAGCCATTTTTTGATCCATGTCTAAATTTGTAATGTTACCTGGTATATTTCTGTATGAAATAATATAGTTATTATATTATTATAATATAGATCTGAGCTTTTTTATTTCATTTCCTCTGGAAGAGAGTCCTATACCTTCTACTGTTAAATAGTATCCTGGCTGTAAAGATTTAAAAAACAAAATTGCAGTTTTGCCATTTCTAATAAATGATGTTAAAGTTTTTCCATATACAGGTGTTACCTGTCAAACTATGGTTTGACTTTACAGTGGCGTAAATGTGATTCACCTTTAACAGAAACCATGCTTTGAATTTTGATCTTTTCCCGGGCTAGTGATATGTAGTAGATACTCTCGTGATGCTGGGCAGTCAGCCTCGTGATCGTGAGGGTAAACAACACACACATTTACAACCATTCTGTACCAATATAGTCAGTCTGTTTTTTACTTTCAGTATGGTATTAAATAAATTACGTGAGATATTTAACACTTTATTATGAAATAGGATTTGTGTTAGGTGATATTGGCCCGACTGTAAGCTAATTAATGTGAGTGTTCTGAGTATGTTTAAGGTAGGCTAGGCTAAGCTATGATGATCAGTTAATTAGATGTATTGAATGCATTTTTTTGTCCCTCCCCACACGTGGCATGTGAGATCTTAGTTCCCTGACCAGGGATTGAACCTACACTCCCTGCAGTGGAAGTGTGGAGTCTTAACCACTGGACTGCCAGGGAAGTCTGTTAAATGCATTTTTTGACTTATGATATATTCAGCTTGTAATGGGTTTATCAGGACCTAACCTCTTTGTAAGTCGAGGAAGACTGGTACAAAACTTACGGATTTTAGCACCTTTAGTTTTTGCACATTGGTTGAACGTCGAACATGATCTGGAAGTGTTCTTGCTCCCTCTTGGGTTCTTGCCTTTAACAAATAGAAAGGTTACCAAGTATTCAGTTAGGATCATACAGATTTATCATTATCTACAATGTGTTTCAGTGGAATTCAGGACAAACGTTAGTCAGCATTAGGGAGGGACAAATGACTGAAATCATCGATTTCTGTCTCTTTTCTTGTTCCTAAAGGAATTCTGTTGGGCCTTATCAGAGCTGCTGAAAGAAAACAGCTGAGGATTGAGCCCAGTGAACTAATTTCCCCACATCCTTCAATAAGCAGTAGTTGGTGAAAAGGAATGTAAACATTCTTACAGTAAAAGGAGTTCAAAAAGAAGCCCTAAATCCTTAAAATTAATAAACCAGTAAACCAAAACATAAAACTGCACAACTATTTGCATGGCTGATAAGAAGAAAGAAAAGAATTTCGGATATCTTTTTGAAGAAAGGAACAATAAAACAGTAGATTAAAAACTAAAACAACAGTTAATACTATACAATAGAAAAAACGTAGATGGCACCAAATAAAAGAAAGTAAATATAAACTTCTATTGACAGAGAGTGCCTTTAAGAGGGATGATTCAAGTTGCTGACTTCCTTCACTACCTGATCCCTTATCTAGAACTTCTGCATTTTTTCCTTTTTTTTTCTTTAAAATTATCTTGTACCTTTCACTTTTCCCTGTTCATCAGGGCGTTTAAGAAAACTTCATTTTCAGAGTTACTTATTCCTTACATGCTGCAGCTATGGTTACATGTTGTTTTAGTTGTTAGCACTGAACTCTTAGCATCCCACTGCTGGTTTTTGTTTGTTTTTAAATAAAGTTATCCTTCACTTTACTAAGATGATACTACTGATGAGCCAGCAATATTAGGTACTTCAGGTTGTTTTCTGGAAGTGATGATGGGTTTACATTGCCTACTCACATTTTTCAAACATGGTTCCCTGGCAACTATGGGCATTAATTTAAGTGAGGGTTTTCCAGGGCGTGGGGGCCACTTTAGGGTCATGGAATAGGACAGTGATTTTGCAGCGTATCAAAATCATGCAGGGAACTTAAAGTCTTGATATCTAGGTCATATCACATACCAATTAAATCCAAATTTCTGGGTGAGGGAACTTGGGATCTAGTTTATGGTTGTTGTTTAATCTATGTTCATGCGGGATTTGGACCTGTAGTTTTGTTTTCTTGTAATGTCTTTCTTTTTTTTTTTTTTTTTTTTTTTTTATTTATTTACTTTTTGCGGTACGTGGGCCTCTCACTGTTGTGGCCTCTCCCGTTGCGGAGCACAGGCTCCAGACGCGCAGTCTCAGTGGCCATGGCTCACGGACACAGCCGCTCCGCGGCATGTGGGATCTTCCCAGACTGGGGCACGAACCCGTGTCCCCTGCATCAGCAGGTGGACTCTCAACCACTGCGCCACCAGGGAAGCCCTGTCTTTCTTTTTTTTAAACAGCTTTACTGGATATCATTAACATACAGTAAGTTTTGACATGTGTATTCCCTTATGAAACCATCACCACAATCAAGATAATGAACATATCCCTATGTTTCCTTATGCCCCTTTGTAAACTCTTCTTCCTGCCCCTTGCTGCCATTCCAGGCAACCACCAATCTGTTTTCTGTCACTATAGATTAGTCTGCATTTCCTATAATTCTATAGAAATAAAATCGTATAGTATATACTCTGTTAGGTCTGGCTTCTTTTACCAGAGAGAGGTTGCATGTATTAATTCCTTATTTTCTTTTCCTTATTGCTAAGTAGTATTCCATTTTATGGAAAAACCATAATTTGCTTATCAATTCACTTATTGGTGGACATCTGAGTTGTAGCTCTTTCAAATAAAGCTACTATGAACAAGTCTTTGTAGAGGAATAGGCTTTCATTTTTCTTGCAAAAATGTCTAAGAGTAAAATGGTTGGGTCATATGATAAGTGGATGTTTAAGTTTTAAGAATCTGACAAACTGTTTTCCAAAGTGGCTGTATCATTTTACATTTTTATCAGCAGTATAAGATTTCTAGTTCCTTCACATCCTTGCCAACAATTGATATGGTCACTCTTTTTAAATTTTTAGTCATTTCGAATTGATTCATAGTGATGGCCCATTGTGCTTGTAATTTGTCCTTGCCTAATGACTAATGATGTTGAGCAGATTTTCATGTGGTTATTTGCTAATCATATATATTCTTTGGTGGAGGGTCTGTTCACCTTTTTAAAAATTAGGTCATTTTTCCTCTTATTACTGAATCAATATGAACTAATTATATATGTGTGCATCTATTTCTGGACTATAACCTGTTACATTGATCTATTTGCCTATTTTTATGTCAATGCCACACATCTTGATTACTATAGCTTTACAGTAAGGCTTTAAATCTGGTAGTGTAATTCCTTCATCTTTATTCTTATTTTTTCAAAAATTTTGACTATTCTGGGTCTTTTGAATTTTCATATAAATTTTAGAGTCAGTTTGTCAAATTCGACAGGAAAAAAAAAGGCCTATTTTGACTGCATTATGTTGAACGTGTAGATCAAATTGGTATCTATATTAGTCCTAGTAGCTTTTTGGTAGATTCCACAGGATGTTCTACATAGAAATTGTCTCTTTGAATAAAGACAGTTTTACTTCTTTCCATATTCTCCCAATATTGATACTTTTGTCTCTTTTTTTCTTCTTATTACACTAGCAAGAATCTTCAGGACAATGTTAAATAGGAATAATGAAAGTGGCTATCCTTGTCTTGTTTCTGATCTTAGGGGAAAAGCTTTCTGTCTTTTACCATTTAAATAAGATATTAACTGTAAGTTTTTTGTAGATGCCTTATCTACAAAAAAGGGTAAGTTTTTATTTCAAAATACTTTCCCTTTCGATGCTTCCTTTGTATCATGGATTATTAGAGTGTATTTGGTTTCCAAATATTTGGGGATTTTCCAGATTTTTTTCTCTTAGTCGTTTCTCATTTAACTACAGTCTGGGAATAGAACAGATTTTGTATGATTTGAATCCCTTCAAATTTATTGAGACTTGTTTTATATGGTCTGTGTTAGTAAGTGGTCCATGGACACATTAAAAAAAAAGTGAACGTATTCTGTGTTCACTTTAAGAATCTATGAGTGAGGGAACCAGGCATCAGTGTTTTTTTTTTAATGCTCTCCAGATGATTTTAATGTGTAACCAACGTTGAGAACTAACAGACTAGACCATTGGTTCTCAAATTTAGCATGTATCGGAATCACCAAAGGGACTTGTTAAAACACAGATGCCGAGTAATACTCACAGAATTTCTGATCCAATAGTTCTGAGATTGGGCCCAAGATTTTGCATTTCTAAAAATTTCCCAGGTGATACTGATAATAATATTCTACAACAACATTTTAAGAATGACTGGACTAGATTCTTGATATTCAAAGTAGAGACCAGAGACCAGCAGCATAAGCATCACCTGTGAGCTTATTAGCACTGTTGAATCTCTGGCCCACTCCATATCTACTAATCGTAATCTGCATTTTAGTGAAATCCTCTGGTCATTCATATACACATTAAATTTGTGACTCACTGGGCTAGAACACTGATTCTTATTCTGATTCAGTAGGTTTGAAGGAGGGCCCGAGATTCTGCATTGCTAACAAGCACCCAGGAGATGTCAGTGTTTTGGGTGTGTGATTCACACTAAAGTTGTGTTAAATAAGAAAAATTCAACGGAGTGAATTTTAAAGATCTAATTGGCTTTGTTGAGCAAGGCATGAATCGGGCAGCATCCCATCTAGTGAGTAGTAAAGAGGTCTGCCAAGCTGTAGAAAATGTTCTGAAAGGTGGAAAGGGGGTGGAAAAGGACAGTATTAGCAAAGAATGCATTGTTTCAGGCAAGGTCACCCTCCTAAGGGCCTGTTGGGTGGATAACCTCACTAGTGCTGACCAGAAAATTTCAGGTTGACTGGTTCAAGGTTATATTCCTAGCGGGGTTGAGACAGTAATTAGGTATTAAGTCTTGGTTTGCTGATGTGGGGTTTAGCACAAGTGAGTCCATTTTGGGCCTGCTGTCTCCTTTTTAAGAGTAATAAGGGACAAGAATATCTACTGAATGTAATGCAGTGAAAGGAAGATAACAACAGCAGTGATACAAAATCCCTCCTTATAAGAGTTTAAAATTTCATGTAATCATGACTTACTAGAGAATGTAACATGGAAGTGATTAACTAATACATATAATTAGGTAGGAGGCTAAGGAAGACTAAAGGAAAGTGATGTGGTGGGGGTGATATTATAGGTTTTGAGTTTATGCTAAAAGCAAAGCCCATTTTAGTACATGTGAAGAAGTGGGCTATGTAAATAACTACGAGTTTGGGATTAGGCTCAGAAATTTAGAAGTATGAGAGTCCTAAGTTATGATGTTTCAAGGTGTGGCCAAGCTTGTCTAGGGCAGAGGAGAGATGCACTCAGTTGGAACTGAGAAGTTGGTACAAGTGTGGGAACAGGTCATAGCAATGGCACATACACTGAAAGGATGAAGGTCGTGTTAGCTGACGGACATGAGTCAGGTTCACAGATCACTTAGCAGGGATTTTCAATCCTGAGTACAAGTTAGAATAAGCTGGGAGCTTAAAAACTTTCATCCACATGTCCATACTAACATAAATAAAATTAAATGACTAGTTAAACAAATGGGGGAAGAAGGGATAGTATTCTCTTACAAAAGAATTCAATTAATAAGTGTGGGAGGAAAGAGGGAGACAGAAAATAACCATCTGAACACCACAGTAAGAATTGTTGCAGGCAGGATCCAGGGACACCTGCTGAAGTTAGTTGACTTGTTTGTGGAGAAAGAGGATATTTGCATAGACTCAAAGTGTTTTCTTCAAGAAATGTATTAATTATGAAAGTGAAACTAGTAGTGTTACAGTGGGGACACCCAGCAGATACCACCGCAATCAAGTGACCAAGATTACCACCACCAGAAATAAGACGTATCAGCATAATATACCTGCTAATATCATGTACTGAGAAGGGCAGACCACTTCTGTGGAATTCTGGCAAAAAGTAAAAGCCTTAATCGAATAATCGTAAAACAAAATGTTCCCAAATTGAGGTATACTCTACAAGTCAACTGGTCAGTCCTCTTTAAAAATGTTAAGGTCATGAAAGACAAGGAAAGAATGGGAACTGTCACAGACACGAGGAGGCTGAGGAGGCATGACAGCTAAATGCAACGCGGGATCCTGGATTGAATTCTGGAACAAATAAAGGACATTCCTGCAAAACCGGTAAATCTGATTCACATCTGTAGTTTGATTATTGGCACCTAATCCCAATTTGGTGCCAATATTCATTTCTTGGTTTTGAAAATTATACTACAGATTTGTAAGATGCTAACATTAGGGGAGGCTGTTCTACTTTTGCAATTTTTTTTTTTTTTTTTTTCCCAGTACGCGGGCCTCTCACCGTTGTGGCCTCTCGCGTTGCGGGGCACAGGCTCTGGACGCGCAGGCTCAGCGGCCATGGCTCACGGGCCCAGCTGCTCCGCGGCACGCGGGACCCTCCCGGACCGGGGCACGAACCCGCGTCCCCTGCATCGGCAGGCGGACTCTCAACCACTGGGCCACCAGGGAAGCCCTACTTTTGCAGTTTTATGTTTAAGTCTAAATTTATTTCAAGATAAAAAGCTAAAAAAGTGTTTTAAAAAATATGGTTGCTTGAGTCCCATCACAGACCAATTAAATTAGGATTTCTGGGGTTAAGACTTGGAATTTTTTAAGATCTTCAATATGCCTCAGGATTGAGAACCACTGATTTAGGTTACCAAAACAGTAGTCCTTGGAAGGTTTAAAAAACCCTGGTATTCAGCTTTCTTTTATTTTTTATTATTTTTAATTTTTTAAAAATTTATTTTATTTTATTTATTTTTGGCTGCGTTGCATCTTCGTTGCTGCACGCAGACTTTCTCTAGTTGTGGTGAGCGGGGGCTACTCTTTGTTGCGGTGTGCAGGTTTCTCATTGCGGTGGCTTTTCCTGTTGTGGAGCGTGGGCTCTAGGCACGCAGGCTTCAGTAGCTGTGGCACGCGGACTTGAGTAGTTGTGGCGCACGGGTTTAGTTGCTCCGCAGCACGTGGGATCTTCCTGGACCAGGGCTCGAACCCGTGTTCCCTGCAGGCAGATTCTTAACCACTGTGCCACCAGGGAAGCCACCAGCTTTCTTTTAAATAAGGAGTATGTACTTACACATTTTTTAAGGCTTCAGAAGCAATGCTTTTACTAGAAAAAGAAAGAATAAAATCATCAAACATTTGTTAAGCATCTTCTATGTTCTAGCTTTGGCAGATGAAACCATGACTAAAGCTCCATTCCTGCCACTGAGACAGTTTATAGTTCAGCAGGAGAGAGAGACAAGGAAACAAAGATGTTTGCAACCTGTTATATATGAACCACATACAGGGCGAGTGGGACAGGAAACATGGGGTATGCTATTCCTTCTGGGTGAAAAGTGAGTTTTAGAAATGCCCAAACTCTTAGATTCGAGGTTCCAGTGGAAAGATCATGAATTCATCTTAGAGTTACTCAAGTGTTTCTGGTCTGCCTGGGAAAAGGATAATGCAAAGCAAGAGAACTTCAGAGCGGTGGAAAAACAATAATGACTTGTGCATTGCCAAAGGGGTAGAGAAGCTTTTAATTGACTTTGCATTGTCAGGAGCCTAGCGATTCATTATTTTATAGTTAGTAGAATGGAGCTCTATTTGGAAAATTTGTTTGAATTGATGGTGTCAAAATACTAACCAAGCCATGTCTTAGAACCAAATACATTAGTTGAATTATTCATAGAGACGTCTCAATCCCAGTGAAACAGTGTCAAACCCATTTAAAAATGTTTAAATTTCATCTATGCCATCCAGGTAAAAATAGACAAAATATCTGTGGACACCCCCAAACCCCCAAACAAAACCAAAAACAGAAACGTTTGCTTTAAACTAAATAATTAAATCTTGTATTTGCAAATGCTTTACATTTCAGCCAGGATTTTTAAAGGGTAATGTAAGTTCAGAAGTTTTCTTTTGCGTGGTGGGCAGTTCGTAAGCAAACAGGTGGAGGGATTATTTCATGATAATAGATGAACTGAAACGTGGCAGTTTTAGACAGGTCCTCACATTCTTTGACTTCCTCCCGTGGGGAGGTGGGATCTATGTCCTCTCCTGTGGAATCTGGGTTATCCATAGCAACTAGCTTCTGAGCAACAGATTGCAGTGGAAGCAACACTGGGGAACTTCTGAAGCTTGCTCAGAAAAAGCCACGCAACTTCTTCCAGTTTTTCTTGGGAAGCTCACTCTGGGGGACGTAGCTGCTATGTGGTCCAGCCCCGAGACTGCCGTGTGGGAGAGGCCATGTGTTGGCACTCTGGTTGTCCCCAGCTCAATGCTTAGCAGCAGACGGCTTCAGCTGCCGGCCTTGTGAGGGGGACATCTTGGACGGCCAACCCAGTAGAGCCTTCGGTTGATCCCAGCCCACATCTCACTGCCACCTCCTGAGACAACCCAATTGAGAACCGCCTGGACAAGCCCTTCCTACATCTTTGATCCACAAAATACTGCCTCAAATGAAACAGTTGTTTTAAGGCACTAAGATCTGTAATCATTTGTGACGTAGTGAGTGTAAATAGAAGAGTATCAGAAAATTTATGTGATATCACCTGCTGATTTATTTATTCATTTATGTATTTCTGGAACGATTTGTAGATTGGAAGGTTTTTACCAGTTAGGGTCACACAGTCCATAAAAATTGATTTACTCTACTGTCCAATTTTTGTCTAATTTTAATCATGCATTCTAGATTTTACATGCATTTATCTAAAAGCAGTCACTGATTAATTGTATCATCAGTGCGGAGGATTCATGGTTTATGCTCAGAAGGACAGCTGCTGCCAGGGAGGAAACAGGTTTCAGTGGGCTGGAGACATAGGCCCCAGTTTTTCCGGCTCCAGCCACCTGTTTCCACCCAGTTAAAGCAGCCTGTGTGCAGAGATTTTGGAAGTAGTCATTAGGAAAGAAAATAAACTACACTCATTTTGAAAACTCAATTTTATGGAGAGAAAAAAATTTCGAGGCCCAATTTAGGGTATAGTCATGAAAGCAATTTTCAAATGATTTAGGATTTCTCAGTGGAGAATTTTTTATCCAAATGGTGAAACATTTGGCACTGCTGACTGCAGCAAGAATATGAAGCTGCTTTGAGAAAGGAGCTTGGTGAGGGCTGATTTCATGAAGCTACATTGTTGAAAGTGATGTAGTCTAAGTCACTATGCATATATGGCTTATAAACCTTCTGTTCTGGGGAGTAAGTCCTCCCAGCAAGTCACAGGGTATAGGGCTGCATACAAAATCGAATGAATTCACTGTTGTATGAAAATGTCTCTGTAACTGAGTTATTATAACTGCTATACCCTGTGAATTTAGAAACCGTACTAATTTTCTGAAACTTACAAACTCCTGCTTTTGTTTTTTGTCCTTTTTTCTTTACTCTAATTAAACTAATTAGAAAAAAAGTAAACTAAAAATGGGGGAATCTGGGAAAGGAGAAGGAAGAGGGAAGCTCAACCATTTACCTGAGAAAGAGAAAAAATAAGGTGTAAGATAATATTATCGATTTAATTTTTAGTTAACACATTAGAGTTCTGAGGAGAATGTGGGTGCTTTATATTACTAGGTTTCCCAGTCTTTTATTGTGGTAACCTTTCAAGTGTTTTGTCTTTTGAATCAGAATCCTTAAAGTTATGTAAATGATTTATTGAATGGGCGAATGGGTGGGACCTGAGAGGGTATAAATCAGGAAAACTTTTTTTCTCCTACTGTCTTTTAGAGTTCCCTTCCCAGGAACCAGAGATCCCATTGCTTTTATAGTTGCTTTTAGGTATTAGAGCAGTCTTTTTTTTTTTTTCTTTTTTTCCCAGCTATGAAAAAAATTTAATTAAAAAAAATTAAGCTGGCACTAAATTCGGAGCAGTATCACTTCTCCCTAACTAAGGCCTAACCCAGGCCTGGCCTCTGCTTTCCCAGGCATCAGAGCAAAGGCCCCCCTGCCTGATTGTTGTGCCCTAGTCCAGCTGTCAGCCCTCTTTATGGTGGATGCCCAATGCTTGCTTTCCTGCTAGGTGCATCGGTGGGTTCTTTGGGGAGGCCCCTCAGAGGATGTCCACACTGCAAATCCCTCACAGGTGAGGCTTCCTCTGGGTCAGTTCTCTGAACCTTCCTCCTCTCCTGCTTCAGATGTACACCCCTGTGGTTCCCTCCACCCTGTGGGCTGCCCTCTCCACTGGGATCCTGTCAAGATGGCTAGAGCCTGGGTCCCTCCTGCAACTTTCTCTTGGCCTAAAGGAAAACTCTGGAAGTGTAGGTTACCCCCCACTGCTGCCCTCTTTCCTCATCCTCTGTTCTAGTTTCCTCCAGCCAGCCTCTCATCCTCAGACTTCTCTAAGGAGAGGCAGCCATCAGTCTCTCTCTTCAGGTGTAGCCCCAAAGTCCTGGAGACACTTGTCAACACGTCACGTCTTCCCAAGTCTTCTCTGAAGGACAAGCCTCCGAGATTCTGCAGCTCTGTACATATCCAGCTGGAGGCTGAGGTACGAGGCACTTAGAGAAGATAATTCCAATCTCAAAGAGAGTTTCTCTCAGGGCTTGAGGGTGTGTGTGTGTGTGTGTGTGTGTGTGTGTGTAGGAAAGGAAGCATCCCAACAGGAGGTGAGAGAAAACATTAAGCTCTCTTCATTCCTACCAACGTCTTTCAAGAAAAATCTCCTCTATTGCATCTTCAGCTCCTCCAGGCTGATGGACTCTGTAGTTGAAGAAAGCAGTTTGACCACTTCTTAGTTCAGTTCTGTGGGGATGTGTCTAGGACCTCTTGTTTTAAATGGGGAAGGGGATAATACTCCACTTTGGTCCTTAGATTTGAAGCTTTCGATGTGAAGCCAAACTTCTGAAACAATAGGAAAATCTTCATTCCGTATCTTGTTACCTTTGAACTTGGACATACTCTAAGAGCGATAGTGAGCAATACAGTTGGAGGCCAATTCTCAGATTTCAGCTTTGGAATTATTTCTACGTGATTGAAGCCCAGAGTAATCTATCCTCCACTTCCTTTTCTACGACCCTTTCACTGTGTGAATTCTGTGAGACTCTTCAGTTCATTGCCGTAAGAATATGGCCCCTCCCTGCCTTGCCTTTTCTCTTTTTTCCTAAATTCCTTCCATCCTCCCTCCCTTTTTCCTTCTTCCTCTTCTCCCGTCTACCCTATTTGTGTCCCCTCTCTTTCTTCTCCGGTCTCTCTTTTCCTGATATTTTCTTCCAACAGCAACTGAAGTATTTTACAGTGAGATATAAATTATAAGTAGTTCAGGAAAGCGAAAGCAAGCTAGAGCGATATGTAATACAGAGCTAAGAACAAACCAAATGTAAAAACACATTCCATAAAAGCCTACATAGTATGTACAAAAGGACCGTGAATCTGGTACTAATTGGCATCCTAGCAGCCAAGAAGAAAGAGAACACTGCTTGATTACTTGTATAACTTAGAGAGTCCATGACATAGAAAGAGACTAAATGGACAGAAAAAACTTAACTATTGCTTGTAATAAGGACAGAGAGGAATTTCTCCTGAAGGTGTAAAGTTATGAACATAAAACCCAACAAACGACCTCTTAGTAGACACAAGAATGAGTTTCGTGGGGCTACTTCATGGAGCACCCCTGGGTGTGAGCCGATGGCATCTTGCCAAAGCTCTGTTTGGTAACAACAGTTTGATGAGCCCTGGTCACTGCTCTGCCTCTTTTTGTCTGCTCCGCAGAGAAGAGTGTGACTTAGAAAGCTCAGGAGAGGAAGTGAAGTTTCCTTCACCAGGCTGGAAGCAGCCTCGTTTGACCTAGTTCCACCTACATGGGATGTAAGCTTACTGGGAGTCATCCTCCTCCCAGAGAGGAAGCAAATACTGCCTAGAAAATTAACTGAGTTCCAGAGAATATAAATTGTGTTAGTATGTTTTCATATGCAGTCTTTGCAGGCTCAGCGGCCATGGCTCACGGGCCCAGCTGCTCCGCGGCATGTGGGATCTTCCCGGACCGGGGCACGAACCTGTGTCCCCTGCATCGGCAGGCGGACTCTCAACCACTGCACCACCAGGGAAGCCCTCATATGCAGTCTTTAATTAGCACCAGCACACTAGGGCAGTAAACAATTCCCCGAGTCTAGCTGGCCTTCCTGGGGTGTGGAAAGGCCAGTTTCCAACCTAGAGCATACCGCTTGCTAACATCTAATTGTGGACCTGATGATGGTAGGAATATAAAACTACTGTTGCCCTACATTTGCGTCTAAAGAATATACTTCAAATTTGATAACATCAAGAAGACTTTCCAAGAAATAAAATATGTTTTCTATGGCAGCTGTTAGACAAGAGCCAGTTTCTAAAATATTTTAGGTGTTTTGTAAGTCTCCGTCGGATGTCCCAGAGCCCCGAATTCCTAAGGGCAGTATCTTAATCTGACAATTCATTGGTGGTGTCTCTTTTCTTGGTGTTCCTGACCTGTTTCCTAGTCTTTGTTGGAAAAGAGATTCTGACTCTTGGGCAGGGCTTTTCAAAACATCTGTGGCAAGGACCAGGGTATCCCCCCCACCCCTTCCCATCTGTCATGGACTCCACTTTTTATAAAATACAATGCAAATGACTAGAAAAAAGATCATGTATTTGAATATTGTGGCAATGTCAAATTGTTAAAAACATTTCTGTATGCTCAGTCTCGGTTTCTGTGTCTCTCTCTTTGAGGGTTGGTAACAGTTTGTAGATGGGCTTACAGTATCTGGGCTCTTCTTTGAGGAGACAGCTCCGAGGTATCTGATGCCATTCAAAGTCGAATTCTAGTTGGTTTGTGATCAAGCTGAGAGGCTGTTTGGCTTAATATCTTCCAACAGTTTTAACTCACTTTCCTGTCCCTTTAAAAGGTATCTTGCTGACCTAGCAGATGAGAAGATGCAGGGCACCCACCTGGGCCAGTGCTGGCAATAGAATGGGCAGGGCTCAGTGCAAAATGAAAATACAGGGCTCCTTATTCAGAAGTTATTAAGAATTTCACGACAGCGATGGCAGAGAATTAAATCAAGTTTCAGGGCCCTTCTGAGGGTAGGGCTCTGTGCAATTGCAAAGGTTGCATACCTATGATGCTGTCCGTGACTGGGTTCCTTAAATTCCTCCATTGAACTTTAATACCCGAGAGCAAGACGCCATGTGCCTGCACTGCCAGGTGCTCTAGAAGGCATCCCTGTGAAACTCATTCTGGAGTCTACTGAGGCCCATGTGGTATCAGTGTTCAAAGATGTTGCACCTGCTGCTGCTGACATAGTTGTCCCTTGACATGTGTGCATATGACCTAAGAAAAACCGTGAACAACCGTGAACAAAAGTCCTTTTCACACTGCACTCAGGTGAAGCCAGGTGTGTGTTAGGGACTATTGTTAATGTAATTCCAGCTTCTTAGCCCTTTAGAGGGCATTTACTTAAAACTGGCTTTCGGTTTTCTCTGGTTTCTGAATGCCAGGGCAACAAGGGTAAATAAAAATAATCACCTTGGTGGCAAGTGTCAGGATTATTCTTCGGGAACAAACTGTTTTTTTTTTTTTTTTTCCTTTCTTTATAAAAAAGGTTAAGTGGCCCAATAGAGTGTGAGAAAGAGGCCCTAGGTTCTTTCGGAAGGTTCAGTCTGGAAGGTGAGAACAGAAAAAAAGGAAGGCCTTTTAGGTACACTGGTGTTTACAATTCAGTCTTAAGTTGTTTTAATAGCTGTAAGGCAGACTTGTTCCATCCTCTAATAAAGGATAAATAAAGTCTGCTACATAAATGTTTTGTGTGACCTTGTTTTTCTTTTCTCTCTCTCTCTTTTCTTTTTTTTCCGGTAAATCAAATAAAGAGGTTATTTCGTTCAAGGTCTATGAGGTGCAAAACAGAAACAGCACCTGCAGGACAGGACAGTATTAGGTCAGCAAAACTTAATGGACAAGAACTTGGGCTTTGGAGCCAAACTGCCTGGGCTTGGATCTTAGCAACAACACTTACCAGCTCTGTTAATCTCGGGAAGTTATTATCTTCTCTGTACTTTAGTTTCCTCTGACAATAGTAATAGTCCCCTTAAGGTTGTTGTGAATATTAAACAAGGTATTATCTGTACAGCTCAGAGAACAGTGCCCAGTTTGGTAAGTGTGTTAGCTATTACTATTAATCCATAAGCTCCGTTAATTTCATGAGTGCCGTAAGACTATAAGTCCACTGGAAAGGCACAGAAATCTCAGGAGGGCATTGGGTCACGGGGGTTTAAATCAGTCTGATCTGAATCTTAAGAGTCCAGGTAACAGCAGTGGCCATCTTGATGAGGCCATGCGCCCATCTGACGGTCCCGTCTTTGATCCCTACCATTCATTCTGTTGTCCCTGGTCTTCCCTCCTTCATTTCATCATTACTCCTTTTAGCTGTAGAAAATACCCTGTTTGGGTCTCCGCAGCTAGGCTACATGACTTAATTTTATTTCCCTATGTAGTTTATTTCTTTAATGTGTCTTTACAACATTCCCCTTAGCTGTTTGGCACCACCTCTCCCTTCCCCAATAACTTGAGTACCTGTTTAAGAACTCTGACGTTATTCACCTGCTCTCAACACCTTGTCCAGGGAGGCTGGTTCATCATCACTCTCACACTGCACCCCTGCCGAGGAGAGGACATCATCCGTGGCCTACGGTGCTAGACAGTAAGAAACCTGCATGGAGCTGCCTCAGGGTCCACAGGTTACTAACAATGAAAGGCATATAAACACTTCCCCTCAGTAAAGAATTTAAGAGCAGTTCACAGAATCAAAGTTCACTTGTCCCAACATAGTATTTTAATTATGCTCATGAACCATTTCATGAACTATGCCACCATATCATGGTAGCAATGATAATGATAATAAGCTAATATTTATTAGGCATATACACGCCAGGCTTTGTTCTGAGTATTTTATATGTACTCACTCATTAATTACCATAGGAATCTTGTGAAGCAGGTATTGTTTTTCCATTTTTACAGATGATTGAACTCTCGATCCTTGGTCCCATGTTTGTGAAAGAAAAGTGCTGGATCTCTGTGGTCCCTTTCAACTCAGAGTAAGAATGATCCGGCTAGGGAACGCAGTAACGTTGAAGTCTAAACCAATGGTCCTTGAACTTTGGTGTGCATCAGAATTACCTGGAGGGCTTGTTGGAAAACAGATTGTCAGGCTCCAGCACCAGAGTTTTTGATTCAGTGGGTCTGAGTAGTGCCTGAGAATTTATATTTCTTTCAAGTTCCTAGGTGATGCTGATGCTGTGTTGGGCTGAATAACGTGAGGTGGTGATGTCATTATTCAGGACTGGCGAGAACTAAGGCAGAATTCTATGGCTATGGGATCACCTCTCATATAAATAAGTAAGCTGCAAGGCCAGTTATATATGTACATATAATCCATATTTAAATATGTCTCTATCCCACTGGAATGAGAAAAACATCTTTTACTTCTCTTAAAAGCTATAGACTACGTTTACTTGTGTCATGCCAATCTACTTAAAAAAGAAAAATAACCAACTCTTTTTTAGAGCAATTTTAGGTTCACAGCAAAACTGAGTGGAAAGTACAGAATTCCCATAAAACTGCTGCCTGCAACACGTGCACCTTCCCCTACCATCAACGTCCCTCACCAGAGTGGGATATTTGTTACGACTGATGAACCTACACTGACACATCATCATCACCCACAGTCCATAGTTTACATTCGGGTTCACTCTTGGTGTTGTACATTCTGTAGGTTTTGATGAATGTATAATGATACGTATCCAAAATCCCACTTTAAAAAAAATTATCTTTAGCTATTACTAAGCAAACAAATTTTCACACTTTGCTTTGCTTTTACGGAATATTCCTCGTAGTTTTCCTCAGAGGTAAAATAATATTCATTTTGCTGAAAGGATCCATCTGTTCCTTGACTCCCACTTCCCCACCTCCGCCCTCCCAACCATACACACTCACATACTTCTGTTTTTTACAAAGTTAAGGAAGGGGCAATAAAAATATCGTATTGGCTAATTTAATTTTTTTTTTCAGAGTTAGGAATTTCCCGGTAAAAGAAGCTCTGCTTCAGATTTCAATGGCAAATCAGCCTTGGGATTATTGGATTAATGTAAAAAGCTTTCTCAAAAAGAAAAAGAAAATCCACTCATTTTCTTCTGAGTGAATGTGTCTGTGATTTCAGTGACCCCAGCAGTGCAGTATGAAACAGCCAGCACACAAATGGATGGTAACAGCTGTACTGTAACACCAGGGAAGACAGTAATTGTACGTGCAGTGCACAGTTCTGAAAAGCTTGTCTATATGTGATTCCCTTTATCGTAGGTCATAGGGATGTCTTTTCGACAACGCTTCACTTCAATATATTAGCAATATTTAAAAGGCACTGTGTTATGGTAGAAAGAACTGTGTAGGTTTTTGATTCCATTGTGTTTGAGTTTGAATCTTGGCTCTAAAACTTGGGCAGGTTCTTCATTCTCTCAGAGACCTTTGAAATGGTGGCGATGGAGGACAAAACCTATCTTCTCAGGTTACTGGGAAGCTTAGCAAAGGGCTATTAAAAATGCCAGTAAGTGAGCACTACATTAAAACAACCATTCAAAATTCCACAAGGAAAATTATTCATAAGTCAATTCAGGCATTCATTCATTCATTCATTTTTATTGAGCATTTGTGTAAGTGCTCCATGTGAGGCACCGAAGAGTATCAATGGCTCTTTTTTTTTTTTTTTTTTTTTTTTTTTTTTTTGCGATACGCGGGCCTCTCACTGTTGTGGCCTCTCCCGTTGCGGAGCACAGGCTCCGGACGCGCAGGCTCAGCGGCCATGGCTCATGGGCCCAGCCGCTCCGCGGCATGTGGGATCTTCCCGGACCGGGGCACAAACCCGTGTCCCCTGCATCGGCAGGCGGACTCTCAACCACTGTGCCACCAGGGAAGCCCTCAATGGCTCTTTTTTTTAAATTATTGTTTCCTTCTCCATAATGATTTCACTAGGCAAGATATCAACATGAGCTATTTTATTTTTATTTATTTATTTAATTTTATTTTTTACATCTTTATTGGAGTATAATTGCTTTACAATGGTGTGTTAGTTTCTGCTTTATAACAAAGTGAATCAGTTACACGTATACACATGTTCCCATATCTCTTCCCTCTTGCGTCTCCCTTCCTCCCACCCACCCATCCCACCCCTCTAGGTGGTCACAAAGCACGGAGCTGATCTCCCTGTGCTATGCGGCTGCTTCCCAGCAGCTATCCATCCTACATTTGGTAGTGTATATATGTCCATGCCACTCTCTCGCTTCGTCACAGCTTACCCTTCCCCCTCCCCATATCCTCAAGTCCATTCTCTAGTAGGTCTGTGTCTTTATTCCTGTCTTACCCCTAGGTTCTTCATGACATTTTTTATTTTTCTTAGATTCCATATATATGTGTTAGCATACGGTATTTGTCTTTCTCTTTCTGACTTACTTCACTCTGTATGACAGACTCTAGGTCCATCCACCTCATTACAAATAGTTCAATTTCGTTTCTTTTTATGGCTGAGTAATATTCCATTGTATATATGTGCCACATCTTCTTTATCCATTCATCTGATGAAGGACACTTAGGTTGTTTCCACCTCTGGGCTATTGTAAATAGAGCTGCAATGAACATTGTGGTACATGACTCTTTTTGAATTCTGGTTTTCTCAGGGTATACGCCCAGTAGTGGGATTGCTGGGTCATATGGTAGTTCTATTTGTAGTTTTTTAAGGAACCTCCATACTGTTCTCCATAGTGGCTGTATCAATTTACATTCCCACCAGCAGTGCAAGAGGGTTCCCTTTTCTCCACACCCTCTCCAGCATTTATTGTTTCTAGATTTTTTGATGATGGCCATTCTGACTGGTGTGAGATGATATCTCATTGTAGTTTTGATTTGCATTTCTCTAATGATTGATGATATTGAGCATTCTTTCATGTGTTTGTTGGCAGTCTGTATATCTTCTTTGGAGAAATGTCTATTTAGGTCTTCTGACCATTTTTGGATTGGGTTGTTTGTTTTTTTGATATTGAGTTGTATGAGCTGCTTATAAATTGTGGAGATTAATCCTTTGTCAGTTGCTTCATTTGCAAATATTTTCTCCCATTCTGAGGGTTTTCTTTTTGCCCTGTTTATGGTTTCCTTTGCTGTGCAAAAGCTTTGAAGTTTCATTAAGTCCCATTTGTTTATTCTTGTTTTTATTTCCATTTCTCTAGGAGGTGGGTCAAAAAGGATCTTGCTGTGATTTATGTCATAGAGTGTCCTGCCTATGTTTTCCTCTAAGAGTTTGATAGTTTCTGGCCTTACATTTAGGTCTTTAATCCATTTTGAGCTTATTTTTGTGTATGGTGTTAGGGAGTGATCTAATCTCATACTTTTACATGTACCTGTCCAGTTTTCCCAGCACCACTTATTGAAGAGGCTGTCCTTTCTCCACTGTACATTCCTGCCTCCTTTATCAAAGATAAGGTGACCATATGTGTGTGGGTTTATCTCTGGGCTTTCTATCCTGTTCCATTGATCTATCTTTCTGTTTTTGTGCAAGTACCATACAACATGAACTATTTTAGATGGTTATAAAAATATAGGTATAGTATAATATTTTATTTATTTTTTTTTTTAAGTTAGAGAAATAAGAACCATCTCTAAATGTTAAAGTGATTTTTATAGGGAAATGAAATTATGTATGTCCTATGTTTTCTTCTTTATTTACATTTTCTAAACACTTTTACAAGTTTAAATGATCTGCAGATAATGAAAAGGACAACAATTTTTATTAAAAATTTTCAAGAGAGTTTGGCTAATTCTGAGAATCATCATTACAATAATCATTAATTGGTTCCCACTGTGCATTATACATTGGAGGGCAGAGGGAGGAATAAGAAAAAAACCTGTGCTTACGTGTCTTTTAGCAAAGTTATAAAGGGTGGTGCTTCTTTTATATTTTTAATCGGGTCATATTTTTAATAGGGTTGTGTCATGAATCTGTTGTATTATTATTATTTTTGTTGCTTGCCACATCTAATTTGATCAATGATATCCTGCTATCTTTTCAAATTTCCAAAAGACAAAGGATAAAGCTTAAAGTTTAGAAATAAGGGACTATCAAAATACTGAGAAATAATAACACATAGCTTGCCTAGGAGAAGAAGGAATTCTCTTTAGAAAAAAGATTTTAGAAACCTTCCTCATGCTCCAAAGTTAAATCTGTGTTTGCTCTCTTTGGGCAAAGAATTTTTAAAACTTAGTTTCATCTCATTTCTTTCTGATTCTGGTCTAACTATACCTCACACTGGCTCTAATTACCCAGGTTAACGTAAACACTGATAGACTTGTCCTTTCTAAGAATATTTACCATGTCGCTGATAAAGTCATTAACCATGTCTGAGTGATTGTGGGAAGATATCCAAAGTAGACCAAAGATGAAATTGTGTTAGAGATCTCCACTATTACCAAATCTGTGACAAATGGAAGGTTGTCCTTTCTAGAAAGTATCTTTGCTGTTTCTGACAAGTTGTCAGATGTCAGTTGCTCTGAGATCACAAACATAGAAATGACCTGAATTTAACAAAAACATTTTCTTAGGTGTAAACTAATTCAGCAGTCAGATTCACAGAATATTTCAGAATGTCGAGGTGCATCCAGGGATTGGGAAGCCTTGGCAGAGCTATGGATTCTGAAGAAAAATGTCATAGTTGTGGTATTTAGCCACAGTGGGGATATTTCTACCTATTCATGACATTGGACACCTGAATTGCCTGCTTTGTCAGTGCTGCAAAGGCCTCAGAATTTATATTTGTAGTTTGAGAACTGAGAAGGCTCGATAACATACTTTTATCATACTTTTTTCCCAGCGTGAAACCAAATTATACTTCTAGGGCTTATACCAGCAAAAATAATATTTCTTTTTCAATGTTAAGTCAGATCATTATCATAGCTGTCAGGCCTGAAGTGAAAAAAAAATTACATAAGGTATTATTACATTTTTTAAGAGGAAAAAAATGTAATGAACATTATTTACTCACCAATTCCCTATCTTTGAAGAAAATTTTTATATAAAAGGTATGATTCTTATCAAATTAAAGTGGTTTTATTATGGATTTGATTAGTCAATTTTAAAAAACGGAAACCATATTGCATGTAACGCATATATGCCTATGACTGGTAAAATGCAGTTTCACGTAAAATGGTCAGCAGGTGGTTAGTTAAGTCGTTCATGGTGGACAGATGCGGGTGGTATGGTGAACATCCATGCCCTGGGCTCAGGAATGCAGTTGACAAGGGAGCAGTGACGGTTCTAACACTGGGTGCTGGACAAGCTCAAGGCCTACCTACTTCAATTCAATTTATTCCACACTTTTGAGGCTTTCTGGGCCAGGCTCCCACTTTATTCGGTGTATAGCACCACGGAGGCAAACCTCTACCCTCAAGGGGTCCACAGCACAGTGGAGATAGGCAGATATCAGTCCCCAATAGAGACTACTGTGGGAGCCTTGAATGGGGGGTCTTAATGTCCCTCAGCTGGTGGCCAGAGGTTTTGTTTTTGGTGTTTTGTTTTTTATAGAGAGGATCCTGAGGCTTAGAGAAGTCATATAAACAGAAGTGACAACGTTGGGATTTGGAGCCCATGTCCTTTGCCCATACTATGTCAACTCCCTTGGGGGTGGGAAGGTCTTGCTGAGGCATTAGATGGAAGCAGTGGGACAGAGATTGATTGAAAAGATTTATAAGAGATAAGATGGGGTGACCGATTGAATGCTGAGTGTGACTTAAGGGATCAGTTGGGATGACTCTTGGGTGGAACTCTGACTTGAGCAAGTAGGAAGATAGTGACCCCAGTTACCAAGAAGGGGAAACAGTGGGTAAGAAATGGAGCAGGAAACGTAGTGTTGTCAGTTTTAGATCTGTTGTGTTCCTACTGCTTATGAGTCTAGCTGATACTTAAAGCCTATAGGCGAGGAATGTGAACAGGCAAATGGGTTTTGGAAGTCTTTGGCACACAGTTGGTGGTTAAAACTGTGGTGGTGGTGTGTGAAAATGGCATTTCCCAGGGAGAATGTGTAGGGAAAAAAGTGGTTTGGAGTGAGGAACCTGAGAAACACAGGAATGGGAAGAGGAATGGCAGACGAAATTGAGTTAGAGGAGAAATGATCTATAGAAGAGATAGAGAACTAAAAGCACAGTGGTATAGAACTGAGGGACATTGGCTTCAAGAATGGTGACGACTTCCCTGGTGGCGCAGTGGTTGAGAGTCCACCTGCCGATGCAGGGGACACGGGTTCGTGCCCCGGTCCGGGAGGATCCCACGTGCCGTGGAGCGGCTGGGCCTGTGAGCCATGGCCACTGAGCCTGCGCGTCCAGAGCCTGTGCTCCACAACGAGAGAGGCCACGACAGTGAGAGGCCCGCGTACCAAAAAAAAAAAATGGGGAAAGAATGGTGACGATTGGTAATAAAGGCTCACGATTGCCTGTTGTGTGCCGAGCACTGTTCTAGACTCTCCAAGATTAGCTTCTTTTACCCTCACAACAACTCCATGAGGTAGGTACCATTATTGTCCCTAGTTGAGAGCTGTAACTTGGCCGGGGTCATGTAGTTAGAAGACAGTAGAGCTGGGATTTGAAGAGCCTGTGTATTATGTTGCGTTACACCGAGAGTTTGGCCTATTAAGTTTCCGGAGAAGCTATAAAATATCATGGTCTCTTTATTTTACTTTTAGCTTTTTATACTTACTTTTCCCTTTCCAGGTTAACCTTGAAATTCTTTTAAACCCAATGTCTCCTGTATAGACTGCTGAGGGAATAATAGAGTGCGCGTTGCCTTGGGCACTGCTCGGCTCTCATGATTCTCCTGGGATAAACTCAAACGAGAGTTCTTAACCTGGTATCTGGTCCCTAATAAATG
This sequence comes from Phocoena sinus, assembly GCF_008692025.1. Lineage (NCBI taxonomy): Eukaryota > Metazoa > Chordata > Mammalia > Artiodactyla > Phocoenidae > Phocoena > Phocoena sinus. The sequence goes on from NC_045774.1 coordinate 46,407,337, forward strand.
CTTGTTGAATGAAAACATGAAAGGGCCTCACCTGGACACCTACCTGTGGTGTTTTCAACACATTCCTTTAGCATCCAGACCACCATACCATACCTTACTGGGGTAGCCAGTCTCCAAGATGGTTTTAGTGATCCTTGTCTCTTGGTATGCATCTCCTACCCTCGAGTGTGAGCTGGACTTAAGTGTTTTGCTCCTAATAAATAGACTAAGGCAGAGGTGAGGTTGTGTGATTCGGGGATTAGGCCGTAAAAGGCAGCAGAGCGTCACTCTCTCTGAGGGAAGCCATGTCATGAACTTGACCTATGGAGAGGTATATATACGGCAGAGAACAGAAGCCTCCTGCCAGCAGCCACATGAGTGAACTTGGACGCGGATCCTCCAGCCACAGACAAGTCTTTAGAGGTTGCAGCCCCAAATGACACCTGACTTCTTTTGTGTGTATGTGGATGGCGCAGTGGGGCGACTGTCTGGGTTTTCCAGGGACTTTCCTAGTTTTAGCACTGAAATTCTTTATCCAGGGAAACTCCTCCGTCACAGGCAAACTGGGATGATTGGTCAGCCTAGCTTGATTGCAACTTTCCGAGACCCCCTGAGCCACAACCTGTTAGCTAAGCCACTCTCTCAGATCCCTGACTTTCCAGTATCCCTGAGATCCCTAAATGTTTTCTGTGGTAATCTGTCACCAGCAATGGATAAGTAATTCACATACCACATCACATGCACCAAGAAGCCACATTCTGTCCTGACCAAAAGGATATTGGAAAATGCAGAGGATTAGGCTGTCATTTTCTACACCTCTGCTTAGGAGATTTCTCCAGATCCTACTTTCCTATAGGACAGAGAACATTTTGTTTTTCCTGGCACCTTAATTTTTGTTTCAACGGCTGTGGAGAAACGTTAACAGAATGCCTTCTCGCTGGAATAGTAGGAATGCCCTACGTGAACATCGATGGAATTACCACCTGTGAACAAGGCAAAGCAGCAAAGAAATGCTGAGGCCAAACAAAATATCAAGTGCTGATGCCTTTTCTTCTTTTACTGCTGCTTCACCGTGGCCGCAGGAGAGCAGCCTGGCATAACGGTTTCGTGTTTGAGTTAGTTTTAGGCATCAATAAGATGTTTTATTTACAACATTTACAAGTGTGTTTATAGTTGAGAAACGGAAAAAAAAATATTACTCAGTTTTTGCTTAACAAGTAGATGAATTCAGGATTCCACAACGTAGTATGAAATTTGACTTCTCAGTACATGCGGTTTTTTACTGCGAGGTCTAAAACACTGTGGGTTATACATTGTTTTATGTGGAGTTTGGGCTTCTGGGATATAAAATGATTCGGTGATCCTAAACTTTAAAGATATGTCTAAATATTCTGAAGCTATAGCTTTTGTATTAGTGGTACCTATGCACTGTGTTACTGTAAAATATTAATCAGTATCATATAACTGACTTTTCAAGCTCAGACCAAACACATTTTATTTCATCAAAAGTACTATGTGCGTGTACTTTTCTATTACTTCATTTCACCAGAGGGACAAAAGTAAACTCTCTTGTATGAACTTTGTTCCATATGCAATCTTGAGTCTTTAGAAATTGTTATCTGAGAAACTGTTAGGGTGCTCTTGATGGCTGAGGTTTTGGAGAAAGGGCCTGGGAATAAAAGAGCAAGCTTGAGTCTTTCTGGTAGCTGAAGGAACACAGGAGCTTGGAGAGTTCGGGGATTGGGTTTCATGAAAGTACTTTGCACTTGATCTTAGACAACGGCTGGAAAGGATCACGAGGGTACTTTGAATGGAAGATACCGACTGGATGAGAGTAGCATATAAATCTCCAAATGCTAATATTGCAAATTAGAAAATAAACCAGGATAAGTAGAACAATCTAATGAGTTTTATCTTATCAGAATCAAATATTTAAGGTGATTAAATACTTTTAAAACTTAAATGAAAATTAGTGATATTTAACATAAGATTTAACAAAACAAACATTATGCAGGTAAAGAATTAAATGCTTTCTTGTCTATAAATCTGGAAAACTTTCTGATAAAAAATATTCTTCCTCCTTCCAGTATCTTTGTTCCCCATCACTTCCCAAGCAAAGGAAGTTAGATCTGGTCATCTACAGATTCTGCTGTATTTCTTTTGTCACTTTTTAAAGTTAAAACCTCATTTTCTCAATTTTTCCCTTTCTATCATTTTTACACAGTACATAGTAATTATCTTATTTTGTTTTTACCTCTTAAAGCCTCTTATGTGTTTTTTGTTTTTGTTGTTGTTTTTCAGATAGTTCTTCTGATAGTTCTTCTGTTGTCTAAGCTTCTTTGCTCTTGTCTTAAACAGTATTCATGTCCTATTCCCTTAAACTTGCAGTTTCCACACACTTAATCGCTCCCTGTGAAACCTGCCCACTGTGACCTTCATAGCCTCTGACCTGCAGCACCCAGATGCTTCCTGTGAGACAAAGCACAGGCGCTGAGTTATGAGTTACAGGAAGCACCATTCTTTTTTTCTAGTTGAGAATGCTAAAATAGTGTAATAATGCACTATGTTATCTCTTGATTGTTGGAAGGGTGGTTCCTATGCTTTTAGATTTTTCTCCTCTTTGGTGACCAACTTCCTAACCATTCACATCAATTGCCACGCCTGTATCAGGGTTTGGATAGAAACTAGACATGCAGGTGATCTTGGTACTGCTTGTTGGTGTCTCCAGTGAAAACTTCATGGAAGACCATGAATACTGTAGGCAACCTTTGATTGTGTCCTCTATCAGAGGAAACATTACCCATTTTCCACAATGGGCCCTATTTTAAAATGATTTTTAAGTATTAAAATTACATTTTAATATTTTAAAATATTAATTTAATATTTAATTTAAAATATTAAATTAAAATATTTTAATATTTTTAAAATATTAAAAATTTAAAATTCTTTTGAAACGTAATTTGATGGCCGCCTTTAGATCTGCATGTGTCCGATGTTCTGCAAGGCTTTAACACTTCAAGCGAGATCACGAGGCTCAACTGTTAGAAGGAAATGGTGATAAGATCACTTGCCACACTCCACTGCTGAGTCTCCTCTATACTGGAAAGAAATGACATCACATCTTAGGCTGATACAAGGCTTAAAGCATGGTCAGCAGGGAGCCAACCTGCTCTTTCACACTCATTCAATGAATATTCATGAGAGCCGACACTTGTCAGGCCCAGCGTTAAAGACTAAGGATGAGTATGCAGGAGAGCTCTGCAAGGCATTTTGAGGTCTTGGAGGAGAGAGATTCAGCTCCACCTGGAGTGTGGAGGGGTGTTGCTGTCAGAAAAGCTTTAGAAACTTATATGTAGCTCATTCTCAAAGGATGAGTAGAAGCTAGGCAGGGAGGTGGTGTTGGTGGAGGTAAGGGGACAATAAGTGATAGGAATGGAGACAGCCTAAGCAAAGCATGAAGGCAAAAAATTGAATGCTATATGGGAAGTGACAGACATTTCAAGTTTTCTGAAATACGGAGAGTGAGATTGAATGGTAAAAAATTAAAGGTGTTAGGTTGCGTGACAAGAAATGAGGGCATAGAGTTGGGCAAGGGACCGTGTTCCATGTCAAAGGACTTCATTCTGAGGAGCTAGGGCTCCGTTAAAAGACACATTTTGGACATAACTCTAGGGGTAGAGAAAATAAAACAAATGTAAACGAGGTGATAGAGAGAGGAGGTTGCCACAGTGTTTAAGTGGAGACAAGAGCCTTAGTTATAAAGTAGTAGCTGGGGTAATAAAAAGGAAAGATTTTCAAAGTACTTTGAGTAAAATCATCAGAATTTTGTGATTTCACTGATTACATACGAAAATTAAGGTAGATGCAAAGTCAGGAATGACACCTAGGTTTCTAGTTTAAATATTTGTTTGAACAGCAGTATTATACACTAAACAGAGAATATGGAGCAGGAACAAATTTAAGGGAAAATGATGATTTCAGCTCTGGATGTGAAGAGTTTGAAGTTTTGTTGTTTATTCTGGTGGAGTTATCTAGCCTATAGTTCAGCATATGAATCTCAGTCTCCACTGGGAGATCCGAACCAAGGATTTGAACTTGGAAGCCATTAGCAGGCATATGGTTGTTAAAACACAGGTGTAGACGAAACCACAGAGGGAGAGAACATAGATGGAGAACAGTGCAATGAAGCTCTGGGCCTGAGCAATACCGGATGTTTGTGCAGAGAAAACAGGCAAAAAGAAGACTCCTAGAAACATAAGGAAAATCAGGGAAATGTGGTGGCACAGAGACCAAGCGAGTAGAGTTTTAAGAAGCCTGAGACGATAAGAGAATTAAAACCAAGTTGCCTTCCACAAGTAAAGACTGAAAAATCGCTCCTGGAGGTGGGAACTTAGAAGTTGCTTGTGACCTTCAGGGGAGCAATGAGAAGAATTTCAGTCAAGTCATGGAGCAGATGTTAGATTTCACTGAGTTCTCAAGCAAATGGGAGTGCAGGTTTTGCTTTTGAGAAATTTGGAGAAGGGGTAAAAAATTTGAATGGTATACCCGGAGACAGAATGGGACAAAAGGAGATTTTCCAAAAAATGGTTATGGAAGAGTCTTGTACATGTTTAAAGGATATTGAGAGAGGAAGAAGCCAGAAACTCACCCAAACCTCTGTGCCTCCGCTATGCTGCCTGACCCTACAGTGCTTCACTAAGAACAGAAGTTCAGAAACCAGGACCTTGATAGAGCAGAATCTAGTTGATCCAGTTTCGCCAACCAGAGATACTCACTGATGAGCTATGTTGTCTTCCTGGTTAGCACATTGCTTAGGGGTGAGTTGGGCAGTTAAATGAATTAGTTGAAGAGGTATGATCTAACTCCTTCATGTCTATAGAATGCTGCTGGGGTTTTAGGAAACAAAAATTACATGGAGATTTAGGAAGGAGAATGGGAACATGTATTAATCAAAACGGTAAAAGCAACGTTTATCGTGAAAGAATGAATTTTAAAAATTGAATGTGATGTCTAAAATGAAAGTTTTTGCATTAAGTAACCTAACTTTGCCCCTGATTAACATAGATAATTGAGGGTTACTTGCTTCTACTCTTCTTTTCCCCCAATTTTCAAAATGTAAGTTCAACCTTATGACTCCCTCTAGGAGTCTACTTTCTTTCCTTTCTTTTATATAAAAGGGGGTTTATCCTTAAAAATATATATATATATATATAAATAGATAGATAGTGATTCTAGATACATCTAGGTGTCAAGCCTAAGCAACTAGAATGCAAAGGACATTGGGTAATGGGTGACCCATGTTTGGATAGAGCCTTAAAAGGACTTGGTGGAGGAATGAGGCCATTTTCTTCCTTGCGAACAAGGCTAGTCATATGCATCATTTTTTATTATGCTGCCTAGACAGGATATTCTTCCTGTCATATTGTTATGCAGAAATATCACATTTTACCTGTGATAGATGCATTCCTGGAAACTGGTAAATAATATCTTATTCAAATGAAGTAAAAGAGTTATTTAAAGGAATCCTATAGCAAATCTTTTCTTAAACCCAAGGGGCATTTTTAAGTGGATCCATTGAGGAGGTAGACATTTTTGTGAATCAGGCTTTGTCACACGCGAGGCTGAATGACATCTGCAGGGGACAAAGCCCCACCATATACAGAAATCAGAGAACAGTAATCAGAGTCACCTCTAAGTTCACTTCAATAGGTCAAGCTGTGATTAGCAGTAATAGGTCCTGGAGATCAGGGCTGAGGTCTCCTGAATCCAAGTGTAATTCCACCGAGCTACTGGAGGATAAAGAAAGCAGGCTGCCCCCCAGAATGTTTGTAAGGTGACTGAACTGGGGCCAATAGAGTCCAGAGTACAGATGATCCTCAGCCTGGATGCAGAAAATAAACAGCCGTAGCACGGAACAGTCGGAAGCACAATCACTGAACAGCTCTTGGGCCAAAGGTTCAAGATGATCCCACAACCCAAGCGGCTGAGTGGTAAGTAGGGACAGATTTTGCAAACATCAGGAATACCTGAAAAGAGAATTGACATAGTTCTTTGATTTTGTGATCTCTAAATGTCACTTTAATATGTATCTTAGTAGAGTTAGTTATCATATACTCTAACAGCTTTATTGCTAAATTTTATGAACACGATTACATTTCATCTGTCTGTGTTATCACCTCTGTATGAACTCCTTTTTTCAGTTTTTCTAGCTGCCCTTCCTTTACTCTTATTCTTAGCATTGGCATTAATACCACCCTCTTCTGTCAAACATCATCTTGACATAACTTCTGTCAGCAGCCTCTCTTTTGGACATTACTTACCTTATTTTTTCTCCTTGACATGAAGTAGAAAACACTTTGAGAAAAATACCACACATTTCATTCGTACACTCAGATGCAGACGTTTAGTGATACCCTGTTCTAGGCACGCATTTTGGCTTTTCTGTTTTTAAGGAATAGCGGGTAATATTTTGCCATACCTTAAAATTAATAAAGGACTTTCACTAGTCTATTCGCTTTTCACAACTATCCCAAGAGGAAGTGTTACGAGTTTTGTTTTACAGAGTAGAAAACTTATGCTTTAGAAGATCACGCAACTCTGCATGGGTGGACCAAGAAACAGTATGTCAAATGAATATTCTCTTAGGGCACTGGATAGGCTCTTTCCTCAAGTAGACTTAATGAACTTCCATAGTTAGTATGAAATAGCCAGAAGGAGGGTGGGAAAGCGAGTGACTTAAGAAAGAAGAACAGAAAGCAGCATCAGCAGCAGTGTGGCCGCATCTCAGGTCAACAACAGTTCCCTGGGCAAGTGTCTGTTGACTGCAAGAGATTATAGAACCCAGTCCCCAACTATTTCCTGGTTTTTATCTGAAGTTCTTTTTAAAGAGTCCAAGACTGCAAAGAGGAGAATGGATATCCTGTGTCCATTTAGATTGTGCAGGACAAAGATGGTTGGGCTTGGCTTGCAGCATTTGGCAGATTGAGGGCTCCTGACTTAATTAATTATGAGGCTTGCACATGTGCACAAACATTCACATATACAAACACGTGTCCACAGATATGTAAATCAAGTTAGTGAAAGTAAAAGTAGAGATGGTGTCGGTTAATTTTAGTCCATTTTAAAGTTAACTAATAATTGCATGTACCTAATCCTCTTCTTCTGAATAATTTATTTAAAAATATATTACTGTTACAATGGAATATATCCAGAGAAATAATCCAGGGAAAATATTGGGCAAATAATGCATATTATGTATTAATTAACCTTAAATGCAACCAAGATAAAAAGGAAACCTAGGAGGTACTTCCCTGCATATGAAGAATTCCAATGGAGAAGCAGGGGGTGTCTGTTTAATTAATTATGAATTGACTTCTCAAGAAATTATTATCTCCTTGAATTCCTTCACCTTGTAACTGTTGATCTGGGCCTCGGCTGAGCTGGTTATGAAATACCTAGCCCAGAAGTAAACAGCACATGGCAGCTGCGGACTCATTAGTCAACACCGTTGCATATTTGAGATGTGTTGAGGGGCGTGGGAGCTCAGTGACTACATCTCCAGGTGTGAAATCTCTTTACCTGTGATTCTAGTGCTGATCTGGAACATAGTTCGAGCTTCACGTCTAGGCTCCTCTTCTGCGAAACCTCATTATCGTGGTTGCTAATTTTGCTCAGCACCGATCTACCAACCGTGGAGTTCCAAGCAGGATAACACTTTTATCTCCTTAACTTATAAAGGCTGCCATGAGAGTGCCAATGAATTCGTGAAATCACAAAGTACCCTTCAAGGGTGAGGAACTCTGAAAACGAGCAGTCAGGTGATAAATACGTCAAGACAGAATAACTTCTCCTAGAGGCATGTACAACAGTAGCAGCCTATATAGAGAAATTTTATTTGGATGAAAGAGTCCAGGCTTTTTACTGTAATTCTTTTTTCCTGACTTCAGAAAAGGAAAATCTATATTGAGCTTCTAGTGTTGAGAGATCTTTAAGCCTATAGGAATCATCATGGTTTAATTTGAACACAGGCATTATGTTATGTTTGCCATTAAGACTAGATTAGGTTTACTCACAGACTTTCAGGAACTCCTAGGAAAGACCACTGCACATCCTTCTGTAGATGAAGCAACTGGAATTCTCATCATTACCAGAGGAAAAATACAATGGTATACCACTTTGTAAAACTGGCAGTTTCTAACAAAGAGCCACTTACCCCACGACTAATCCATTGTACTTTTAGAGGTGCATCCCTGAAAAGACCTTCATAAGCGTATTAATGGTGGCTTTGTTCATAATAGCCCCCAAATGGAAACAACCAAAATGTCCATCAGTATAATAGTGGAATAACCAACTATGGCATATTTATATATATATGACTACTACCCAGCAATAAAAAGGAATAAACTACTAATAAATTATTTGAGAAAAAGGATTCTGACATAAAAAGTGAATGTATGATTCTATTTACATAAAATTCAAGAATAGATCAAACTCGTTCATGGTGATAGAATTCAGAATAGTGATTATCTGCAGATGTGGGATGTTACTGATTGTGAAGGGACTGAAGAAGCTTTCCAGAGGTGTGAAAATATTCTCTATTTTGATCTGGTTACATTGAAGTATGATGTATGTACAATTTCATCAAACTGTACAACTAAGGTTTTTATTATACTGTATGTAAATTATACTTCAATAAAGTACTATAAACATAAATTTAGAAAAACTCATAAGATATTGTAAAGAAAGAAGAGATTACAAGGGAAATTTGTGCTGGATCCTCAGTGAGGACAACCTGAAGAAGTTGTAGACGTGGTGAGGAGGCAGTTTAGTCTACACTATGACTCTGGTATTTTGGTTGAGGGAGGAGGGAGCTCGTGCATCGCTACTGGGAGGAGAGGGAGGATGGAAGTAAAGATAGTTGAGGGTGGCATGTAGATTCAGATCCCTAGCTTAGAGAGAATGTGAGCACAGCTGTGTTTCCGTACCTTAAGGGCCATATAATTTCAATACATTAGGAGAAGTACCTTTAGCAAGACAGTGTCCTCTAGAAGCAGTAGAAATATTGGTGGACACGAGGGATGCTCACAGGTGTGGTGTTTGTCCAACATAAGCCTGAGAAGAGTTACACTATGTCCAAGTTAGACTTGTTCCAGAATGCATCTTTGGGGGCAGGGATGTTACTTTAAAGGGGACTAAAAATTCTATATGAAAAAGTGAGAGATGAGTCAGAAAGGTAAAATGACTGTGACGTCAGCTTTCTTCAAGGCTGGTGAGTCTAGGGCCATTGGGTTACATTCAGGAGGAGATGGTATGTGGGATTTGTATTCATGTGTGTGCTCTCGGACCCCAATGTCAAAGCTCAATGAGTCTGACTGGGTTTGATCATCAGTTTTATTGCTGCAATCTGTGAGCAGTTAGAAAATGACTTTCAGTTTCCAGACTTTCAAAACAGGGCGAGCTTGCCAGGAATTTTGTAAAATCTTATAGCCAGTCCGGCAGTAGCTGCCGAAAGATTGAATCTCCACAGCAGCAAATGGCTATTGTCAGTAGGAGCTGATCCCAGGTAGAAGCCGTTTCTTTTGGAAAGGCTTCCTGGTAGACTCTGAGCCACCTCCAACGCTAGGACTGAGAGATTTCCACCTACAGGATGGCCTAATGACACCTTGCCAAGATAAAAGCAGAAGCCTTAAAAAAGCCTATTTACTCATCTATAGGAATGGTTTGCAAATAAGAGGTGACATGTACCCATGAACTCAATTAATCTTCCAAAGCAAAGGGGCAGGGGATTTGCCCATATGTGGGTTTTGTGTCTGGACACTCAGGTAATAAAGCTAACCCCAAACATGAAATCTTAGCTCTGCATCAATCAGCAGGAATGAGTGACAATTTCCAGGGCGTTAGATTAAATCTTTTGAGTTATTTATTGTATAATAGAAGATATAGGAGACACGGGGAAGCAGAGTACTATATATTTCAGTTTTATATTTAGAAAACACCTCTGATCCACCAAAGCTATGTTTTACTATAAATTTTTTTCTCAGCATAAAAATAAATTTCATCAAAATAATTGAAAACTGGAGAAGCTAGTGTGATGAAGTCGAAAGAGCATGGACTTTGGAGCCAAACAGACCTGGATTTGAGTTTTGTCCTCACCAGTTACTAGTGACTCTCAGTCAGCGTCAGTGTAGGTTAAGTTAGGATGTTCTGTGGCCAGATCCCTCCAGTAGCTTATGACAGCCAACTTTTATTGCTTACTTGCATTACATGTTTTATTGGGTTGGCCATGCCTCTGCTCCATGTTTTCTTTATTTCAGAACCCCAAATTAAGAAACAACCCATATCTTCTTGTTGTTGAAGGCATTGTTGGCCTCATGGGAGAGGGAAAAACGAGGGCCCATAGTAGACAATGTGATATTTCTACTCATTGGCTTAAATAAGGCACACGGCCAAGCCTGAGTCAGTGGGGTAGGATTGTATAATAAGCTCATTGGAAGTAGCAGAAAATAGTCTGAATATAATCTACTTCAGTGATCTTAGTGAGGTTACTTCTCTAAATCTCAACCTCCTCAAACTGTAAAACAAGGCTAATGATCTCTGTCTCTGCAACTGTTCTCAGTAAACAGATGTAAATTAAATGCTCTGAACAGATCTAGCTCTTTTTTCCTTCTTCTGTGATATCTGTGGATGAGCACTGATTTGCATTACTGTGAATTTCAGAGTTTAGAAATTATAGTATTTAATGAATCTTCATAAGTCATAATTTCTTAACAACTGCTTTTTGGCCACATCTTACTATGTGCCCTGGAAGTCATTAATTTGAAAGAAATATAGATGTTGTCTTTTTTAAATTTTACTAACCTATGGAGGAAACCAATATTAACAATTTGAACACAAATATAATAGTGTTTCCGTTATGCTTTGTATATGAGGACATGGGAAGGTATAATAGTGTTTCCATTGCTTCATATATGAGAATATGGGAAGGAGAATAGCATTATTAGTCCCATTTTATTGTTAAATAAATTAGTACAATGATTTTTTAAAATTCATCATTAGCAACATTTTAAGACTTCTTTCTCTGATTATTAAGCAGTAGTACACAGACATTATAGAAAACTGAAAACACAGAAAAGGATTTAGAAGGAAAATAATCGTGCATAATCTCATTCCAAGAATATCCTTGATTAACATTTTTTATACTTCCGTAGTCTTTTTTCTTTGTGTGTGTGTGTGTGTGTGTGTGTGTGTGTATTGTGTGTGTTTATAACATTGCACAACCAGAATCATAAAGCATAGGGTTTTTTTATACTTGATTTCTTAATAGTATGTCTTACTTTCCTGACCATTAAAACATTGTTTTTCAAGGATGTTTAATGTCCTTCTATCATATATTGTATCATACATGATGCTTCTACCATTGGATATTCCATAAATTACTCAGCTTTCTTCTCTTGATGATTAGTTATGTTGTTCCATTGTTTTTTGTTCTGTTTTGCAATCAATGCAGCAGGGATCAAACATCTTTGCATATATATTTTTGTTTGCATTTGGAATTGCTTATTAAGTCTAGGATTCCACAAGAATACTTAGATCAAAGAACGTTTAAAGTACTTGATATATATTACTACTTTGTTTTCTAAAAATTTTTGACAAACATTTTAAATATTTTAAAATTTTTACCACATGCATAATAGTGGTGGGATGAAGTTGGCAGTAGGGAGGGATGAGGGGTTGGATTGGAAGACGGGTTGTAGACATGAACAAGACCTCAAAGAAGATCTGGCCTAGGGAAGAAAATAAGGTTATAAACAAATAAAAATGGGCCATTGTGGAAAGAACTGGGTGTGGGTTAAATCTAAGAGCAGCCAAGGTCAGGTTACTAAATGGGAAGAGGAGCGTTTTCAAATCCTAGCGCAGAGGAATGATGCAAGGTTTTGTGTTCTGACTGGTTTAGAGGACAGAGAACAGTCTACTCAGTGGGACTGGGCATGTGTGGGTCTCCCACGAGGTCACAGAGTTAGTTAATGACCTAGGATCTGGGCCTTCTGATCCTGTGGTCAGTGCACTTTGCATCACACCACACTGCCTCTCACGGCAAGGCGTACACACGTACATTAAAGTGTCAAATTACCACACCGGGCATGCTGTAATTCAGTGACAAAATGCATGACATATACACGTACTTCCTGAGTCAGTGGTTCTCCACCCAGGGACTCCGCGTTGGGTCAGGTAAGTTTCAAAACAGTTACTGAAAATGTGCTCTTTCTTTGTTCCCATGACCTCCTGCACATTGGCTCACTGTTTTCCACTGACCCCACCTCTGACCCCAGTCATCTATGATAGGATTCTAGCAGGCTGTTCCATCCTCAGAACTGCTATTTCTCTTGATGTTCTCCTCTCCCTGCTCTCCAACAAGCGTTTTGCATGTGCCTCTCACGCATAGTGGAAGGCTCAGCATTTATTAGTCAATTTTAAAAGATGATTGAGCATTACCCTGCACCAGCACAGTTCTAGCTCCTGGAGGCAGGGCTGCTCTTCACAGGGTGACACCTCAGTGAAGGGGGGACAGACAAAAACCAAGAAAGTCACTGGACACAATACCTTCGGAGAATAATACATGTTTTAAAGAAAGTGAGGCAGGAGGATAGTGGTGAGGCTTGGGCCTTATTTAGCTTCATGGACAGGAAGGGCTTTTTTTTTTTTTTTTTTTTTTTTTTTTGCGGTACGCGGGCCTCTCACTGTTGTGGCCTCTCCCTTTGCGGAGCACAGGCTCCGGACGCGCAGCTCACGGGCCTAGCCGCTCGGCGGCATGTGGGATCTTCCTGGACCGGGGCACGAACCCACGTCCCCTGCATCGGCAGGCGGACTCTCAACTACTGTGCCACCAGGGAAGCCCAGGAAGGGCTCTTTGAGGAGATACCTTTTAGGTAAGACCAGAATAGCAAGAAGGAACCAACCTTGTGAAGAAGACTGGGGGAGAGTATTCTGTACAGAAGGGAGGCCAACTGCAAAGGTTTCAAATCAGGAACAAGCTTGGCATGTTCAAGAAATAGCAAAACACCTGTGTGCCTGTAAGGTAGTGAGTGAGGGGGTGAAGAGGAAAAGAGGATCTTAGAAACCTAGACAGGGACCACATCCTGTGGGGTCTGGAAACCCGCCTGTCACCCATGATTCCTCGCTCCCTTGCATCCTCCACCTCTAATTGGTCTCCTCAAATCTCAAGCCTCTCCCCTCCCTATTCCTCCTGGCCCTCCCCTTTTATAGGCCTTTATCATGTCTCTCTAAGATACAGATGGTCTTCGAACCCTTCTCCTTGACGTCAGGTTTCCTCACCTTAAGTCTCTCCCATGTCAACACAGGAGGGATGTTTCTAAATGCAGTCAGACTGTACCACTCCAGCTTTCAAGTAATGTGCAAAAAACCCATCCCCAAACAAATAAAACCCCTCGTTAGTTGGCCCAGCCTCATTTCTCACCACACTCCTCCCTCTTTATTCCCCCTCCTCGTATTCACTTTTTCTCAAGCCATCCAGAGCTACTCCCCCCAAACAGGCCATGCTTGTTTTTGGACTTGTACCAGCATCTCCCTCTGCCATGCACACGTGGTCTTTCTTCCCTCCTCTTCATGTCCCTTTCAATGCCCCTGATGCCATGAGGGATGGAGCCAGCTGCCCTCCTGGATGCCTTAGCAACTATTGTGGCTTCTACCGCGCACTTAGGACTTCTCACGAAGTCCATCTCCCTCCCCACCTCCCTCTCCCTCCCTCATCTCCTGCAGGTTAGGATCCGAGTCTCATTTACCTTTCTACTCCCAGAATTAGAAGGAGGGCAGTGCCAGGCACAGAGGAGGTGCCCTGTGAACATGGGTAAGAGGTGCACATCTACTGTGGGTCCTGATAGGAGATGTATTTGGGCAGGAGGGGCCTTGAGGAGCTTCTGAGCCCTCGTCTGATGTGGAGGTGTGGCAACTTCATAGTCTCAGGAAATCTACTCAAAAAACGATGGTAGTGTCAGTCTTGGTTTATGAGAAAGATACTAAAAATCTCCTAGAGCTCTGTCTAGACATAGTAGGGGCTAAATAAATATTTCATAAATTAACGGATGAACAATTTAATGACTTGAAATATCAATTCTTTCCATTTCAAAATAGCCCTGACAAGGATCACAACCTTTCTTCTCCAGTGAAAAGGAGGAATATATTTCTTCAAGGTTTTTTCTTACAGCAAAGTCAGAATTTATTGCATGTTTGGGTTATTCCCATTGAACGTAAGGCCCATGCTTGAACTCTTCTCAGGGCACTTCACAGGCAGATCCTACATGTATTGTGTGTGTGTGGAGGCCTGTTTATTTACTTGTGTTTGTGGAGAGGAAATGTTGTATTTACATGTCACTTCAGCTTTCTCAGAACTCCCTTCCTACGGTCCCAGGAACCTGCATCGTGCTGGAATTAACTATTTCCTGACAAACCCAGAGCACATTCTGTCATTCTGACCCTCTTGTCTGTGTGAACAAACTATTTAAGGTAAACATGTCAGCACTGAGATGTCGTTTCCTCAGGACTCAGGCTTTTTGTGTGGCTGATGTGATCACATCTGAATGGAAAGACTTTTAAAAATTAAAATATTGGCTAAACAAATCAAAGAACAATATTTTGAGAAAAATTAAGATTAAAGCTGATTGATTCATAAACTTAAGAACTTGATCAAATATAATGTAGTGATCTATTCAAAAAATCATCACAAAAGAGAGTGGATGTACTAGATATGATATGATATTGAGTTACCCAGTTTTAAAAGTTCTGGAGATGAATTGAAAAAAATCAATTTTATTCTTATTGTGACTTGGATGTTACGTGAAAATTGCAAAGTTATGACTAGTTCTCTGAAACTGGCAGAATAAAGAGGTTGTGTCTTGTATATATTAGGAAAACCACAGTTCTTGTCAAATGCATAAAACACTCAAATATGTTAGTGAATGTGGTGTTTCGTTTTCCTCCCATGTTTAGAGACAAGCAATATAGACTCTATTTTTTGGATACATATTCCCAAACCAAGATCTCTCTTGGTATACAGATATATAAGATTTATTTTTAGCATTAAATAATATTGACCAAAAGAAAACTGCCACATCCAAGACTGGAAAGTAGGAATAAGTAAAAACAAGGGCAATTCTAAAACTACAATTTCAAAAGTCCAACTCAATATTGTAGGGGTAGGCCCAAGAATTGATTTTTTTTTTTTTTTTTTTTTTTTTACGGTATGCGGGCCTCTCACTCTTGTGCCCTCTCCCGTTGCGGAGCACAGGCTCCGGATGCGCAGGCTCAGGGGCCATGGCTCACGGGCCCAGCCGCTCCGCGGCATGTGGGATCTTCCTGGACCGGGGCACGAACCCGTGTCCTCTGCATCGGCAGGCGGACTCTCAACCACTGCGCCGCCAGGGAAGCCCAAGAATTGATATTTTTGATGAGCCCCCCGGTAATGCTGAAGCATAGTCAGGTTTGGGAAGCACTGGCAAAACCCAAGTTCTCTCTGCCTGGGATTAAATTTAACATCTGTCAGACTGCCTCCGTACCAGGTATGGGTGCTAAACGGGGTTCCTAGCCTGTGGCAAGAGAGAAGGGAGCAGGTACTTCCTTCTTTCTTCCTTCATATAGTGATAAGAATGTCTACAGTATGTGGACATTGGCTGGCTGAAACATCTAGTTTGCCCCGCTGGAACTGTCAGCTGACATAGTTGGTGGGAAACGTGGAGATTATTTTAGCGTAATTTATCATTTCATAGTTGAGGGCACATTTATATAGATACTAAGTTACTTGGCAAGGTCACACAGATAGTTCTGGAAAGGTTTGGGAGTAGAACTCAGGTCTCCTGAGACCTCATTCAGTGCTTTTCTCATTGGAAGAAAAAAAAAAAAGCTCTTTATACTAAGACTTCAACCTAATTTTCCAACCTCATTTCCTATCACTTTACTCTAGGTGTGCTGTTACCTTTCCTCAGACCTCGGGTATTTCCTAATACAGTAGACATCAGTTGTAATGCCAGCTCAGTGCCCCTTCTTCCTTCTTTTTGTAAAAGCCCTTGACTAGTCATTGTGAAAGCACTTACTTCATTCTCTTCTGGTTTGAATGAGTTCACCCCAGTCCCTGGCTTGAGAAACAGGGCATCACCCAAACCAGGACGATTGAAGATGGAGTGCTTCGTTTCAGGAGGACAGGGATTCATCCAGGCCAGTGAGAGTCAATCAGGGCACTTTGTCGGAACCACTGGGAGAGAGCCACTCTCTCCACTGTGGTCCTCTTGGGCAGGAGGTGAACTACTGCTGCTGGTGGCCAGATTGGCAGCAGCTGGGGACACTCTGACTGAGCCTGAAGCCAACACAGAAGAAAAAGTCATGTGGAGAAGTGAGACTGATCCCTGGTGCCTCAGCCAGGGTACCTGGGGGATCCAGTCACGCCATTTCCACGTCTACTCCTGGAGTTTTCACTTAGGTAGTCGATAAATCAACTTTTTGGCTTTAAGTTGATTGGACTGGGTTTTTGTTTACTTGCAGATGAGAGAGATTCTGAGAAATACCGGCTTCTGTCACTTTGCAGCTATGCTACCATTTCACTGTAATACCGATTCTCTATTTTTCCTTCTGAAAAGCTATTTATTAGAAAAGGCATAAAGAGTTAGCCACGGTTGCCATGTTTATCATTCACACAAACCAATTGCCTGGTTTTCAATAGCCCTGCCCTGATAGCCATTGCATTAACCATGAGGAAAAGTGTTTTTTCATAACTATTTAATCACTGGTCTAGGCCCGTGAAATGTCGTCGAACAAAGATTCTTGCCTTTGTGGAGTTGAACTTCTTGTGCAGGGAGAGAGAATTCAAAAAGAAAACATGAAAAGCTAAACATGTAAATTTTTCTGTGGGTTAGAAGGTGATAAGCGTTATGTTCAGAACACCATCACCACTAACAAAAAAATCAGTAGGGGTGGTAGAAATGCTGGGGTGGGAGGATTGCAATTTAAAATAAAACTCGTTACGAAAGTTACAGCTGAGCAGAGACTTAGTGGTAAAGGAGTTGTTTCAGGCTTTCAGAATAATCAGTGCCAAGGGCAAAAATGGAGTGTACCTGTATTCCAGGAACAGCAAGGAGGCCAGTGTAGCTGCCACAGAGCTAACGATAGAAAAAGAAAGTCAGAAAGATCACAGAGGTTAGATCATATTCCATCGGTAGCCATCTGTGAGCACTTTGTTTTTTACTCTGTGAAACGGAGAGCAAGGGAAGTTAATTTTAATTTATTTTTAAATTTTTATTTATTTTATTATTCTATTTGCTTCTAGAAGAGGAGTGACGTGGTCTGATCTGCATTTTTTTTTTTTTTTTTTGCGGTACGTGGGCCTCTCACTGCTTGGTCTCTCCCATTGCGGAGCACGGGCTCCGGACGCACAGGCTCAGCGGCCACAGCTCACGGGCCCAGCCGCTCCGCGGCCTCCGCGGCATGTGGGATCTTCCCGGACCGGGGCACGAACCCGTGTCCCCTGCATCGGCAGGCGGACTCTCAACCACTGCGCCACCAGGGAAGCCCTGATCTGCATTTTTAAAACAATGCCTGTGGGTACCGTGTTGAGAATAGGCTGGGGGTAAGTGTGGAAGCAGGGAGACCAGTTAGGAGGCTGTGGCAGAAAACATCCACATATGCTCAGCTGCACACTCAGTCTTCTAAACATTCCTTGGTACTGTGAGGCTGGAAGTTTGCAAACTATTTTCCTGGAATCCTTTGCCACCTGGTTTACACATAGGATCTGCCACTGATAAGCATGGTGGCAAAATGAACCTAGGAGGAAGGGGAGCGCCATTTTTCCTGGTGGCATCTCCAGCTGTGGTGGCAGTAGGAACAGTGGGTAACTGAGCACCTAGAGGAGGGAAAGACCATCAACTGAAAAGGAGAGGAACGTAAATGGAGCAAGTTTGGAGCAGAAGTGGTGGGAATAGGAGTTCGAGTTTGGGTATGTGAAGTTTGAGGTGCTGTCCCAGTGGAGTTGCCAGTAAGAGACCGGGTAGTCTGGAATTCAGGAAGGTGGTCTAAACCGCAGACATAAATTTGGAAGTTGGTGGTGGTATCTAAAGCCGTGAGATGAAGAATAAAGAAGACCACCACTTGGATTCTGAGGCTCTCTGACATTCAGAGCTCAAGGAGAAGAAGAGAAAGCAGAAACAGAGATTGAAAAAGAGTGAGTAGTGGTGAAGGATGAAGACCTCAGACCTTGGCAAATCGGCGGATGAATCGAAAAGATAAGGACCAAGAATGGACAGCTGGGTTTAGCAATGTGGGGTGATTGGTGACACTGATAAAAGTAGTTTTTATACAGCGTGAGGGTGAAAATCTTGGCACTGGTTATTCTTTCACTAATTCATTCCAAAGTATTTATTGAGTATCTGCTTTGAGCCAATCACTGAGAATTTGAGGTGAACAAGAAAGACATTGCCCTGACCTTTCCAAGTTTAGAGTATTCTGTGAGGACAGGCTGTGATATCATGCAGGGATCAACTTCAAAACAGACCTTTACTACGTGTGTACGTGCACATAGTCATACACACCCTTGAAGGCTGAAGAAAGCAAGAAAGACACAGGCTAAGGGAAGTTTACTGTGAGCCCATAGGATGCACTAGAACAAGCCCTGCCTCTATGGGCTAGGACTTGTTGAATATGGTTTATCTTATGAGTGGAAGCGTCTGGCATCTTTAAAAAGGGATTATCGGCTCTCTTTTTGTTTTCATTTGGAGACGTATTTGACCAGGTGCCATGATTTGATTTTAATCTGATTTTATCTCTGTAGGGCTTAGATAGTTTAATTGCTGGTTTGATCAGGCACCTAGAATATGAATTGTTGGAAAAATAACACGTTGCATTCTTGTAGGCGGGATTGTTTCCATTGATTCTCCCTCCTGAATACAAGCGGTTATTCATGACTCTCCAGGGACTAGAACTTGAAAAACAGTATTTTGTTCATCTAAATATTGTTTGATAGAAATCCTGTAAAGCAGTATCTGAAACCCTAATATTTTCTTGGATAAGTTTTGGCATGAGGTCCTATGCAAATTAAAATAATTGAAACTGAAACAAAACTTAAAACGCACTGTAACATGTGTTTCATTATAATATGGCTTTTAAATAGTCTCCTGTAATCTTCAATAGCAAAGTAATCACTAGGAGACACTAAAAATGTTAGTATAGCTTGAGAGTTATTTCTTTATAAATAGGAGCCCTCTTGTAAAGTATGGAGAAATTTTACTCTTGCAAATATAAAGTGAGTTTTCTATTTGAATTCTAAAAATACTACTAATAACCTAGAAGCGAATGCTCTTGGTACATGACAAAGTCACATGGTGAGAAAGTGTGTATATTTTGTTAATTCAGACAATGAGATTTTTCTGTAAAGAACTTCGCTTAACAAGCATCAGTATGACCCATTTTGAACTCATGGTGGGAATATTAATGAGTAGCTGAATACTCCCACACTCAGAAATCTGAAACACAAATGATTTGTACCTTAAACATTTACATTTCAAGAAAGGGATTCTCTCACTGGGAATTTTTATTGGAAAATGGGTGAATAGATGAGAAACTATGGCACTATTCTAAAAAAATAACAGTTTAATATTTTGAAAACTGTCTATAATCAAATGATTTATTCCATTCCCTAACATATCTAAAATAAAATATAAGCTCCAGGGCTTCCCTGGTGGCACAGTGGTTGAGAGTCCACCTGCCGATGCAGGGGACGCGGGTTCGTGCCCCGGTCCGGGAACATCCCACATGCCGCGGAGCGGCTGGGCCCGTGAGCCATGGCCGCTGAGCCTGCGCATCCGGAGCCTGTGCTCCGCAACGGGAGAGGCCACAACAGTGAGAGGCCCGTGTACCGCAAAAAAAAAAAAAAAAAAAAAAAAAATATATATATATATATATATATAAGCTCCAAGTGATAATAGCACAAAAATTAAAAATCAGAAAGCCTAATGAAGCTCATGGCCTGGTTTTGGCTCAGAGGACTTTAAATAGCCAAATACAACCCTATGTGGTCAAAGTGTTTGCCATGTTTTCTTATTTCAGTAATAGAGCCCATGGAATTAGTGGCTAGAAGGAAAACATCTTAGTTTTCTTTTTTTTCTCCTAATTTAAGTTTTTTTCTTTTCCCCCTAATTTATCCCTCCCTGACTCCCCTTTCCCCTTTGGTAACCATAAGTTTGCTTTCTGTGTCTGTGAGTATGTCTGTTTTGTTAATAAGTTCATTTGTATCATCAGTTTTTAAATTCCACTTATAAGCAATACCATATGATATTTGTCTTTCTCTATCTGGCTTACTTCACTTAGTATGATAATCTCTAGGTCCATCCATGTTGCTGAAGTAGAAGGGAGAGAAAATCAAGTTCCAATAGAAAAGTCAACAGAACCAAAAAAAAAGAAAGAAAGAAAGAAAGAAAAATATAAAAGCAAAGAAGTTTTCTCAAAATGGATGGACCCAGTGAAAACTTTAGTTTTTTTCTTTTTTAGTTCTGTTGATTTTTTTGGGGGGACTGGTTTGATTTTTTTCTCTCTTGGACTCTTGAAATGAAGAGGAAAAGTTGTTTCCAGGAGTATTAGGCATAATTTGAGCTCGTTTCTACCCTTACATGCAACTCCAATCTAGACAGTTTATTAGCTAATGAGACATAACTTTGCTTCATTTGTCAAGATTAGATTTGTGGGGCAGAATCAGAAATATCCTCCCTTTTACTCTTTGCATCAACACGATTATTAATTCATGCTTGGCAGCGTGTTCTGCAAGGTCAGAAGTGCTCTCAGGACGCACTGGGAAATGGCTCCACGTTCACTTCCATGGGTGTTCACTCAGCTGACAAGATGGATGTAAATCAGGATTTGAAGAGGACTTTTCATTATTTAAATGGGGGAGTGTGATTTTCACTGGCTGTGCTTAACTGCTGAGGAATCATAGCATATTATTTTTGATGATAAACACTGTGAGAACAGTTTCCACATTTTATTTCTTAGAATGAAAGGTCTCCCACGAATTGAGTGGGGTGGGGATCAGAGGAGGCCCAGAGGCTCCTTCTGGCCCCTCACTTTCTAATTACAACCAAAGGAGCTTTCCCTCTTCTCTTTTAAACAGCAATATGTTACATTTGCAAGTAACACTACAACATGGACTTGCTGCTTTAAAAATTAATTTGGGGCTTCCCTGGTGGCGCAGTGGTTGAGAGTCCACCTGCCAATGCAGGGGACACGGGTTTGTGCCCTGGTCCGGGAAGATCCCACATGCTGCGGAGCGGCTGGGCCCATGAGCCATGGCCGCTGAGCCTGTGCGTCCGTGCTCCGCAACGGGAGAGGCCACAGCAGCGAGAGGCCCGCGTACCGCAAAAAAAAAAAAAAAAAAAAATTAATTTGACACTTGGAGAGGAAGGCCTTATGAAGTGAAAAGAGCAGCATGGCGGGGGTGAGGATCTGAACCCAGATGTGGTAGAGTCTGCTGATTGTTCCCACAAATCCATTCTTTTTAGGACTAGTCTCCTGAGCTCCCTGGTCTCCTCCCATTTTAAAAGCCTAGTACAAGGCCACCCAAATAGAAGCCATATTTTCCAGCCTCTCTCGAACCAGCCCTAAGTCATATGAATAAGTCCAGAGAAATAAGCCTTTGAGCAGAACTGATCTGTGCACATTCTATGTCAATTCTTTATAAAAAGAAAAAGGAAGCCCACTGCCCTCCATTCTCTCTTTTCCCCTCCCATCTTAGAGCCACCTTAGTCTCTAAGATGAAAGCCATGAGTTGAGGAAGTCAGAGCCACGCCAGCAGACCTTAACTGCTCCTTTTGAACTATGACATGAGTGAAAATAAAATTCCATGCAGTCCAGCCCCTATATTTTGAGGGTTTTTTTCTTTTTTTTAGCTAGTAGTTTAGCCTTTACCAAAAGTAATGTAACAAAGGTCATGCAAGAGTTGTGAGGTCAGACTTATTAGAAAGGCTGACTTAAAGAATTTAATCTTCAATGTAATTGAGTTTTATTTCATGAAATAACATGGTATAGAGAAATATCACAGCAGTCAGTGCTGTATAGGCCCAAGTGGACAGATTCCGGTCATTACTGTCTGTATTATTTGACACAGCACAACAGTAGGGCAGGATTAAAGGCATAGACACATCTAAACAAACAAACACGGGCCAGAATTAAGAAGTAGAGCCAGTATTTCGACGTGCATGCCTAGCAGTTAGTGTGTACTGAGAGGAAAGCATGGAATGAAGAGAAATTTACACAAATGGCAACTAGGGGAACTCTCTCGTTATTGACCATTTTGTACTTTTGCTGCATCTTTCCTATGAGAAGCTTCTGAGTCTTTACACAATAATAACAGTTATCTTACTGACACCCTGGTGCTTCATACACTCTACTTCTGCACAGACATCTCCCTGTGGTCTCTTATCCTATAGGGTTCCTCAATACTTACGCTAAACTCACCCTCGGATGTCCTGCCATTGCCCTACACTGAACACATTAAAACCAGAATCCCTTTTCTTCTTATGGAGATTGCTTCCCCTGTCTATTGTCTGTTTGTCAATGTTACAATTTTTTTTTGCCATTTCTCTCAGATTTTTTTTTTTTTTTTTTACTTTTCTTTCTCCTTCATCTGTCTAGCCAATGTCAACACATCCTCCTTTTCTTCCTTGAAACTGGTTTTTAGATTCACCCATAGGTCTCTGTTCTCACAGCCACCAACTTGTTCTAAGACCAGAACGCATCAAACCCTGGATATGGCCCACAGCCTTCTATTTGGTCATAACCAAATTCTGTTTGTTCTCGCATGTTAAGATCGGAGAAATTGCTCTAAAAATTGCTCTTAGCATTTTACTTCCTTCCTCAACAACCTGTAATGGTTGGCTCCCATTTGCCTATTGCCTTTAATCCATAGTTGCCTTCTTGCCAGGCCTTCTGTAAAACGACACTAATGAAATGTATTTTGGGGTAGTAGTTAAGCAGAGGTTTTGGTGTTCTCCTGACCTAGCTTCAAATTCCAGCATCACCACTTAATTACAGGCTCTGTGGTATGGCCATTTAAGCCTCAGTTTATTATCTGAAAAGTGATGGTAATGCCCCCTTGATAGGGCTTTTAGAGGCATCTAAAACGGGGTGACATTTGTAAGGTGTGTAGAATAGTACCCAACACACGGTGGGCACTCAGTTCATGTACTTACTCTTACCTTCCAGCCAGCGCTCCCTCACTTCTGTCCTCTGTGTTAGATTCCTCACTCTCCTGGGCCGCATCATCTCTGTTCCTTCCTTGGCACTTCCAGTGCCCTTCACCCTTAATTCCCAGTTAAAGTCCTACTTTCCTCACAGTCTTGTCTGAATTCTCACTGTTTCTCTAATTGCCTGACACGTTGTCATGCATTTTCTTCAGCTACAGCTCAAGTGCACCTCTTGAGGGGCAGGAATCACTCTTAGACTTCTTTTCTACTCTCTCCAGCATCTGGCTAATGTTGGACACATGTCATCTGCTCAACACCTAGCAATGGAGGTATTAAAGTAGATGGATTCACACGTATCATAAAATAACAAACTCTTCTGATGTACCATTTGAGGAAAAATTTTGGAACACATGTCCTCAAGTAGCCTTGATGTTGTATGGCCTCACTTAGCCCCTTCTTTGCGCTGTTTCCCGTGTGACTTGGCTAAACTTGAGAATAACTCATAATATGGTGAAGCAGTAATGGGAAGGCAATTAGGTGATATGGGACTGAGAGAGGAGGTGGAACCTGAGTGTTGAAGGGAGAAGGGGGCAAAGAGAAAAAGAAAAGATGTGAAATCGAGAGGAAGGAATGAAGGTACGGGAAAGGACAGTAGGCTAGTATATAAGACTACCTCAGCATTATGCGGAATCCTTGATATCAGTAGTCTCATCAAATTCTAATCATAAACCGGAAAGACTGGTGTAACCATTGTATTACCAAAGCTGTATTAGGTGAACGACAACACACATATGAAAGATGCGTGAAATACAAAAATTTGCATTACAAATGAGCATGTGTTGAGCCATCATTGACCCAGACACGCAATGCTCCCGGGAGCCCTAGAGAAGCTCTCAGTCCCCGTCCAAGGCCTGAGCTTCTCTGGGATAACCAGAGCACTGCAGGTCTGTGGGCTCGGTGACTTCCGGGTCCCCTCACCCCGGGGGTATGGGGTTCCAGGTCAGACTGGGAGTGGTTTATCAAAGTCCCCAGCTTCGGTAGACTCTGGGCTCTACCTTCTCACTCTAGTCTCTAAGGCTGCTGAAAGCTCAGCTCAGTTCTGCTGCTATTTTTTTTTTTCTAGATCAGCAGATGACTTCAGAGCAAAAGTAGCTTTGTGTTTGGGCCTTACCTCTCTGGAATCTTGTCTTTCAGATTTTGGTCCAGTAATTCCTCACTATCTTGTTATCTCTTGGCTTGTTATTATAAATATTTTGTTCAGCTGTTTTGCTTGTTCTTAATAGGAGTGTGGGTCTGAATTACTTACATTGTAATTATTAGAAGAAAGCTTGTCATTGCCTTTTTTAGATGTAGGAATTGAAGTCTAAAGAGAGATATCTGTCCAGCAGAACCAGAGCTTGAACCTAATCTGGTCTTATCCTCAATTTCTTGCTCAGTCTGCTCTGTCATACAGACTAACAGATGAATTTGGTGAAATTTGGCTATAAGGTTAATGTGCTGGGTAAAAGTGAAAGGAATCAGTTTCTTATTTGCCTCTTAGTTATCTGCCTTTACGTCACTTTTAGCCTTGGTTCACAACACTCTCTCTTCAATAAACTTAGTTACTAAAGAGATGAAAGCAAGGAGATTAATAAAGGCTGCTGGCTGTTGCTGACTCTACGTACTCTGTGCATTGAAGGAAGCTGGATTTTTTTTGTTTTAGTCATGCACCCAGGGGGGAAAATGATGGACTCATCCCCAGAGGGTTCAGCGCACTTAACCAATGCGATCTTGTTACTTCTCAGGACAGGACCTTGATGTCTCTGTTTCATAACGAGTGCAATTTACCAGGAGGAAGTAAATAACTTGACTGGAATCTTGATTTTAAGAACTCTTCTTTTTGGATCCCCTCACTGTTAGGCACATGTGTGGGCTGCCTCTCCACATTGACAGCTGTGTGGTTTATCTGGTGTGACTTTCAAAAGTAAGACTTTATAAGACTCAAGGTAAAAAATGTTGAAGATAGGAAGCTAAAGGGATGTATTAAAGGGATGGCATTAGGGTAGTGGTTATAGGGTTGGAATGGAATTTTCTCCTGGTCTGATACAAAGTGAACATAGGGCTAGAGGAAACTCACCCATAAAATCAGGCCAACATCACATTGTCTTTTGATAAATGTAGAAAATTGTGATGATGGATTTTCTGCTTCTCTTATGTGGACAATTGCCCCGATTCTATGCCATCACTTTTCAGTAATAAACAGATTGCAAATTGTGTGTGTACTATGCTTTGAAACTGAAGAATTAGACACTTTAATATTCTTTCTCATAATTATACAAGGGGAATGGACCCTCAGTCAAAGACTGACAGAGCTCACTCAACGCCAGAGATTCTCACAGTCCTCAAAAGGGTCAATAGGAATATTTCTCTCAAAACTTAAAAATCACACACCCTCTTGCTCAAAGCTTGCCTACGTGCCTGGTATCTACACACCACAAACAATGCACACTGGACTCAGAACTGTATCCCCAACACCCACCCTCCACCCTGAAATTTTTTTTTTTTTTTTTTTTGCTATACACGGGCCTCTCACTGCTGTGGCCTCTCCCGTTGCAGAGCACAGGCTCCAGAAGCGCAGGCTCAGCGGCCATGGCTCACGGGCCCAGCCGCTCCGCGGCGTGTGGGATCTTCCCGGACCGGGGCACGAACCCGTGTCCCCTGCATCGGCAGGCAGACTCTCAACCACTGCGCCACCAGGGAAGCCCCACCCCGAACTTTTGACAGCAAAAGTCCCATACCCAAACCATGAAGAAGCAGGAAGCTCAGACTGCCTTTCTGTCACATCCTGGTAGCTGCAAAGTGAACTTTTTTGTTAGGAAAGCTAGAAGATCACAATGGGGCAACACGTTAACTTCATCACGCTTACGCAGCAAGAAAAAATGACTGTTGGACTGGTTGAGGTTCCCTCTAACAAAGACGACCGGAGCTAAATATAAGAAAACAACTAGGGCAGCATGAAATACGTGAGCCGAATGTTTGCTACCTCCGCGTCCAACAGAGTCACGCCCTTAAGTATTCATGGCTGTGATGGACTCTGCCAGAGCAAGGTCTTGTGGTGAGATGAGGGTTGAAATAGCAGATTGCGGGGGTTCATGCTTGCACTGTCATTTTACCTGAGAATTACTCCGTTTGCTTCCGTTGTCAGGGCTATGAAACATTACTATTTCTCAGAGATACCTAGGTTGCTACGGGACATCTCACAGTTCAGATAATGGGCACTCGAAGAAGCACACTGAGAGAAAAGATGACTTCATGTCAAGACAAGGTTTTGGGAATGAGCTGAAACCACTGCATGTTTGCATATTAATGAGAGGGAGCAGGTGGACACTAGCAAATGGAAGCGCAGAGGGTGGCTGGTGAGATAGCTCAGGGGTTGTGCAGACCCAAAGGATGTGCTGTTAAGTACAAGCTAATGGGGTGATGCTTTGGATTCTATCAGGTACAAGCGATCCATAGGAAGCTAAGGGCTAGAAGTACACATTTCCTTTCCTCTTCAAATATAATATTTCAGCTGGCATTATAACCGTAATCAGTGATGGGTTATTAAATAGAAGTATTGTTAATTTCCGCATAAAGCAGTACAACAGTAAGAAGTTACTGAGGAATATTTCGATTTTAATGCGGTCCAGTGTCAGAATAGCATCATCAAGAGTACAGGGGTGGGCTTCCCGGTGGCGCAGTGGTTGAGAGTCCGCCTGCTGATGCAGGGGACACGGGTTCGCGCCCCGGTCCGGGAAGATCCCACATGCCGTGGAGCGGCTGGGCCCGTGAGCCATGGCCGCTGAGCCTGCACGTCCGGAGCCTGTGCTCCGCAACGGGAGAGGCCACAACAGTGAGAGGCCCGCGTACCGCAAAAAAAAAAAAAAAAAGAATACGGGGTAAAGTCAGCTGTGGAGTCAAGCAGTATGGGTTCAAGTTGGCCTCTCCTAGCCCTGTGACTGTGGGCAAGTTATTCATGTGCCCTTCCTGAGGCTCAGTTTTCTCAGCTATAAAATGAGGATAATGTAGATTTCCCCTCATTGTTATAGTATAATGTTATGTAAGTAATTTAGTGTTGTAAGCAAAAGTGAATAGATGAAAATCTGTGTTAAAAAATAATTTTTGCTCAAATATTTCTAATTTCTGTTTTTTAAGCAGCTGTTTTCTGGCGCATTTGAAATATTCTCTGACTTATACATATCTTGACCTAAGCACATTCTACAAATCTACGTGTAATCATACAAAGTGTTTGCCCTGTTCCCACGGGCTGGGTTTTTTCCTCCCTTCTGTTCTATCAAGAAGCCTCAGCTCAGAGCTGGGAGTCCCTACATCCCTAGAGGGAGACTCAGTCCCCGGCAAAGAGATGGCCTGTGGCAGGGGACATCCTTCAGCCTTTTTCTGTTGGATTCCTGCAGCACGGGAAGGGTGTGACTCCAAGGGTGTGTGTGGTGTCTGGAGGAGCAGATCAAGCTATAAAGTAGACGTTGGGAATTTTAGTAGCACCACAGGTATTTAACTACTTGCCCATTCTCTGGTATGAAAATGATGTGGATAAATTACAGGGCAGAATTCAAAATACACATAAAGGCTTTAAAGAAATTCGGTGTTTGAGGTGGGAATAAAGTAAAATTCATAACGTAAAATGTAGAAGTATTCTACCCTGACATTAAGGCAATGTGAGGAAATTGTAGAGAAAGTCAGTTAGCTCTGTATTCCTAAAATCAGCTGCTGACACACCCACCATGCAGGACTACTCTTAGCTTTGTTGGGCTTTTCTGAGACTCATCCTAAGGAAGTAAATGGCTTTGTTTGATTACATTTTCTGATGAAAAAGAGATAAGGTGTTTGCCTTCATTTGTGTTTTTTTGTTTTGTTTTGTTTTGTTTTTTGCTGTACGTGGGCCTCTCACTGTTGTGGCCTCTCCCGTTGCGGAGCACAGGCTCCGGACGCGCAGGCTCAGCAGCCATGGCTCACGGGCCCAGCCGCTCCGCGGCGTGTGGGACCTTCCCGGACCGGGGCACGAACCCGCGTCCCCTGCATCGGCAGGCGGACTCTTAACCACCGCGCCACCAGGGAAGCCCCCATTTGTGCTTTTGAAAAGCTAACCTATTCAGCTGAATTGTTATTGGTTACTGTTCTTTATGCTTATTAATCTAGTGGTTATAATATTGTATATTTTTGGGGCTTCCCTGGTGATGCAGTGGTTAAGAATCCACCTGCCAATGCAGGGGACACGGGTTCAGGCCCTAGTCTGGGAAGATCCCACATGCCGCGGAGCAACCAAGCCCGTGAGCCACAACTACTGAACCTGCGCTCCAGAGCCTGTGAGCCACAACTGCTGAACCTGCGTGCCACAACTACTGAAGCTCACGTGCCTGGAGCCCGTGCTTCACAAGAGAAGCCACTGCAATGAGAAGCCTGTGCACTGCAGTGAAGAGTAGCCCCTGCTCGCTTCAACTAAAGAAATCCCGCACGCAGCAATGAAGACCCAATGCAGCCCAAAAAAAAAAAAAAAAAAAGAATAAATAAAATAAATAAAATTTTAAAATATATATTTAAAAAATGGCACAACTCTTTATAAAAAAATATACTGTATATTTTTTCTCATCCTCTTCCTTCTCCTTTTTTAATAACCAAATCAAGAATTAACATTCTCCTGGCACTTACGGGAAATATATAATTAGCCATCTAATGCTGTATTAGGCAACTATTGTTTTTTATAATATATTCATGGATTTTAGATAAGTAAATAAGTTAAAGAAGAAAAATTTCCTACTTTTGAAGCTATGCAATTTTAATTCGACCCTATAATCAATTTCTTAAGTTTAAATATTTTTGAGATGAAGGAAGAAAATAAAAACCGACAAATAAGTAAGCCCCTTTGACTTGACACCTTGGATTGTATTTTAACCACATAAAAGTTTTAGCACGTTGAGCCATTACCTCATTGAGTTATTTTTAAACAACCAGGAATCTTGATTTCTGAATCTGTATTAAAAAAGGAAGAATTGATTTTAATTGCTGGGTATAAATTATCTAAAGCAGGGGTTGGCAAACTACAGCCTATGCGTCAAAATTTGTATGTGGCTTGTTTATGTACAGAATTAGAAATGGCTTTTACCTTTTAAAGTGTTGTAAGAACAACCAAAGGACAATACTCTACAGAGACTATGTGGTCCACAAAGCCTAAAGTATTTATCATTTGGTTTTTTACAGGAAAAGTTTGCTAACCGCTGGTCTAAAGGATTACACAATATATTTTCTTTTAATTCCTTTTAATGTTCTCTCTTCCTATAAATGTCCTCATCCTTTCCGGGACTCACTGCTGTTTGGTTGTCCGAACTGTTCATATGCTCGCTCTTCCTATTAATGTCCTCATCCTTTCTGGGACTCACTGCTGTTTGGTTGTCCGAACCGTTCATGGAGTATGGTTTGAGTTAACAAACACAATGTGTCATTACTATAAAAAAAAAAAAAAAAAAAAAAAAAAAGTGCCTTATTCTGCTCCTTTCATGGCTTCTTACAGTAACATTTCGAATCCAGTCTCTGACCTTTATGCTTACTGCAATGAACCTACCCTGATCTCGAGTAGAGTCTTGTTCTCTGGCCATAATTAATCCAGAATGTTATTAAGGAATCATTGTCATTAGTGAGTGGTAAAGAAAAGCAGGAACACTAAAGTTTGGAATACTGGTTAGTCCTCAAAATATATACACATAGGATGCAAAGAAATTCTTTTTCATAGTGAGGAAGAAGGCCTCAGGAATTAACCAGTTAAAGAAAAAGCCTTTTTGCTTTGAAAAGGGAGGGAAACAAGAGCAATCCGGTGGGTTGGGAAAATGTGTTGCTTTTATCTTCAGTGGAAATGGACATGTGAAAAACACAATCCTCTCCCTGTGGGAAAACAGAAGACCAATTCTCAATTTCTCTTCCCCCCCCCATCTCTTTTTTTCCTGTGACCAGTGGTTGTTTACCCCTCAGAGTCCAGAACATGGGCTCCTGTAGACATTCTGGCCCCAGATATCTGACTTTCATTTGTACCATTTCATGCAGAATTCCTTCGTTTACTGAAGAAAGGCCAACAGTCCAGTGCAAAGGAAAAGCAGTAACTAAAGAAAATATGATCTAAAGTAAGGTGATTTTGAAACAAATAATGATACTAAAAAAGGCCAGAATAATATTGTAACCTGTTATCAGACCCGCTCAGGTCCATAAAAAGTTTTCTCTTGAGGTCTTCTTAGAATTTTGTTTGTTTTAAAAAAAACTGAAAATAATTTATGTACATATACTCTTAGGTAATAAATTTTATTCAGGAATTGGTTAAGTCCCAGATCATTCCATTTGCAATTCTCCTAACTGCCTAATGATGTTCTCATTTTGTCATTTGTTCTAATGAGGAAACGAAGAAACAAAGGATCAGACTAACAGTTTTTACATAGGCAGAGTTTGGGCAGGTTCTTTAAAAATTCCCTTTGGACTTTGTGGGAATGGTACAACCAACCACGAAGCCATTCCTGGAATATTTACTCTTGTCCAGCTCTGGAGGATTCCTGGTTGTCACATGGACTTGGAGAAATACTTGGTCTTGTTTCCTCGCAAAGGGGCCCCTTCCCATGGTGCCGGCTGCAGCTCTACACTGACCTTTGATGGAAGACGACACCCACTTCCTGGCTGCCAGCTAACAACTTCCTTAATACTTCTTTTAAGGAAGCAAATGATCAGCCAAACGAAGTCAAGAAGAAAGAGATTGTAACAAAATGAAAAAATAAAGTAATTTTGGTTACTTTAGGAAGAATACCATAAAGCTACAGATTCTGATCTATTCCATTTACTACCAGATAAACTTTCAGATATGGATAGTGTTACAGAATGTATGATTAGCAAGATCAACCACTTACATTCTTTAACACACAATGCCACATCACAACTAGCAGAGCCCTAGACCTGGAATCAAGGGATCTGGATCTGAGTCATTGAGCAGTTGTTTAAATAATAGTGCATATGTTTGAAGATGTGCAGGATAGTCTGTTCTAAGTTTCAAACTCACCCTTCTTCGCCTTCTCTTAAACGTGCACCATATATTCCAGACTCCTTTCCTGGAGGCATTGATGGGAAATTGAAAGTTTGGAAGAGTGGGGGAAAGGGAGAAGCTGCATCACCCATATTTTGTTCCCTAACCACACGTATGAACACACATGTGCGTGCGCACACAGACACAGCAGACACAGACAGACACACACACAGAGCTTCCCTCCAGCGTTATTGGCTTGTGACGGTGTTTAGAATAATGCCTGCAACATAGAATGTGCTCGATTGTTGTTAGCTATTATTATTATGGGTTTATGCACAAAAATGTTCCAGCATTAGATTAATTTGGAAGGGCTGCAACCTCCCTCTGTCTTTCCTATGAGGTTTATAATAAAAGTGCTAAAGAGTTCTGCATTAAAAAAAACAGTTCAACTTTAGTTACTCCGGCATTCTGTAAACCTATTTGAACACCAACATTTTCCCCCTCAAATACACCAAATATTATCTTGTAGAAGTGGGGTTCTGCAGAAGATATTTTTGAAAATGACAACCTAGTGAGACATCTGTGGAGTTCTGGGACTTAATCCCAGAACTGCCTCTTTACTTTTTATATGACCAGAGTGGGCTTCTAAGCTCTAGTGAACCCCCTCTTGGTTTCTTCACGACGCTGTCAGCTCCTGTCGGTTCACAATGACACTGTCAGTTCCTGTCGGTTCCTGCCTTTGTATGATCCCCTCCCCATGAACATGACTTGCTTCTAACCAATAGAATATGGCAAAGGTGATGGATTGTCACTCCCGTGACTGTGTTTCGTTATATGAGACCCGGTTTTGGCAGACTGGAGACAGAGAAAGAGACTCTCCCGCTGACCTTGAAGAAGCAGTTGCTATCATATGAACAGTATTGAGAGAGTCACGTGACAGAGCACTGTGGGCAGCTTCTAGGACCCAAGGGCCTCAGTGATACAGCAGCCAGAAAGCAAATTCTGCCAACAACCATGTGAGCTTGGAAGAGGATCCTGAGCTCCGGAAAGGAACATGGCCCATCTGACACCTTCATTGTGAGACTCTAAGCAGAGAACCCAGTTAAACCATACCCAGACTCCTGACCCATGGAAACTGAGATATAATAAATGTATGTCATCTTGAGCTGGTAAATTCAGTCATTCTGTCATTATAGCAGCAATAGAAAACTAGTATAGTTGCCTACCAAAACCCATTCCCCCTCTTCCTTCATTATTAACAAAACCTAAATTTCCTTCAGACTGTCAAGCTGCCCAGAAAAATACTTTACCTTCCTGAATCTCTTTGCTGAAAAGGGAACAAAGGGAACATATCTAACCTATGAGTTCCGAGTGGAAGTCTGAAAAGGATTCTTGAAGGCTTGCTTTCCTGATGAAAGGGAAAGATATGCTGGTGCTCTCCTCTTCCCAATTTTCCCCTTTGAATATATACCTATGTAGGGAGCTGTAGCAGCCATACGGGGCCAAGAGACTCATAAAGATGACAGCCTTGACCTTGTTGAACCACTTAATCAACACTAGCTCCTGCCTACTTCCATTTATCTTGTTATGTGGGAAAAATAATCCCATATATGTTTAAGCTACAGTTTGTTGGGCTTTCTGTTATCGGCAGATGAACGCATTCTTTAATGGTTAACATACTATATGATTGTTGTGAAAAGTGAGTAACGAAAACACAGAGGAAGCATTTACTGCAGTGCCTGCCAGGGCTGGCCTTTCTCCCTCACACGTGCGTGCACGTGTGTTTGCTCGCTTGCTTCTCTGCTCTTTTACCCTCTTTCAGTGCCCTCTCTTGCCCTTGCCGTATCTCCATTCATTCGTTCATTCGTGCAGCAAATATTTACTGAGCACATGCTAATTCCTGGTGCTGTGCTAGGGCCTGAGGATACAAACATAAATAAGACACACAGGTTTCCATCTTAACATTTCAGTCCTGGCCTCATTAGAATGAGAAGAGTTTAATGATTAATTAGCTGATTACATGTTAGTGTGATTGAGTTCCATTTGCAGTCTCAGTATATGTCTGAATTAATGGTTCTTAACCCCACTTGCCATAAACGCCTTTACTCCCAGATATAGAAATTCCAGGCATTAGCGAGCAAATGATGAGGGCTTTTTTGGTGTGGGGTTGGAGGGGGCATGTGAAAGCAGGTGGTTGACTGTGGATGAAGAAAGCTATCTCGTTTGTTATAAATAATTTCTGGAGCCTTCCACATGTTTTCTGATAGTGCTTTCTTACCTTCCACCTACCTGGCCACAGGTCATTCTCTCTCCTGTCTGGTAGGTGTACTCCAACCCTGACCCTTTCTCCCTCTCTTTTGGCCTCAAAATTCTGAGAAACATACCATCTGATTTCAAGTAGATTTTATTTTCTTTACTGTATAACACCACTGTTGTACTATGAACATCTGTTCTGGGAACACCATTCTAATGGTCTCTATGTCATTTCTACCTTTGGTAATAATGACTCAAACTAGTAGTGTAACAATAGAATTCATTCTCTTTGTTAAGAAGATATTTCTGTGCCCTTAACTAATTATTCACTACTTATTTCATTTTTATGTACTTTACTGCTCTTTATATGTTGATTTGACCTATCTCAGACTACAAGCCAATTGAGAGAAAATCTGATACAGTTCTATCATGTTATATTCTGGAAATCAATGAATGGTGATAATGGTGGTGATGGACTTTCTCTGAAGCTCTTGGGAGCTAGGCTTGTGATCATTTAGGGTCTGACTAAAATATGCCTAATTCTTCTTTCAAGTACCAGCTACAGGATGAAGCAGAAGTAGACCCAAAAGGAAGTAAAATGTGTTGAAGACTATTTGTAGTTTGTGAACTTCAGCTAATTAACATTTGAATGGCCCAACCATGATCACCCTGAGGACAAATAAGCAAGAGAGACTGAGGCACGCCATCTGGCTACCATGAGACCATTTGTTACCATGGTTAGAAGGCTGCACAGGAGTTCTGGTGTTCTATTTGCCTGTCAGTGGAATCACTACCAACAACTCTTTTTCCCCTGAGTTCAGAATCTATTGAGAAAGATACACACCCACAGGAGTCAGGCAGTTGGAGGGCAAAAGGTCACCCTTATCACCCAGACTGCTGCTGGGGGGACCTCATGCTTTGTCTGTCAGTGAGGTGGACTTGCTAATAACCTCAGAGTCTCTGTCAGCTCTGGCCAACTGCAGCCCCTGCCTCCTGGGGCTCACCTGAGCAACGCTCACATAGCAGAGCAGGGCAGGCAGGCAGATTTTGAAGGAAGAGCACACTCAGATCCTTCTCTCAAACTCACCAACAGAACACTCACCTCTCTTCCCAAGGCAGGAGGCTGAACAGGGCCGGGACTAGGGTGAGGCAAGTGAGGCAGTGTAGCCTTTATGTAAGATTTTGATATTTTGTTCATCTTAGATTTTTGGCTTGTATTTGATTTTTTTAAATATTGTATTAAAATATTATTTTTCTCGATTATTGAGTTTTTGGATGCATCCTTAAATTTCTTAATGGAGGTGAGCGCCTCAGTAGGCTCGTCTGCATCCCAGTCCTGCAAGAAGATAAAAGGGTAAATGGATGGAGACCCTTCCAGACAGAAGCATCAGGAGCAGGGGATATATTCCTACCCTGCTGGATGGATGTTTAGGAGCTTAATCAGCCATACCCTACCGTAATTGTACTAAGATACTCATGTAGTCGAGGAAACTTTTCTTTCTTTAGTCAGTATGTTGGATCTCTATTATAAAATGAAAAACAAAAAGCAAGACAGGTGTCAGTGATACTAGAAGGTGATTATAATATTCAGTGAGGCTACCAAATAAGGATGGTTCTAATGGGCTCAGAACCAAGTTGTTCTTTGAAACAAATACTTGCTATGCCTTGCTTTTTTCTTAATTAAGATTCAGAAAATATTTGAGTATGTATACAAACATTATGAAAAACACAGATTTGGATTTGTGGAATTTAATGCATGAATGTGTCCAACTAAGTCTTCAGGCTATGACCATCGGAGGAACGGCCTGTTCCGTGACGAGTGTGTGCCTGCCTTTGGAATTCACAACACATTCCAGGAAAATCATATCCTAACAAGTTTGGTTGTTTATGCCAAAGAGGGCATTTTTGCACCTCATTTTTCAACTCTAGTTTGTTTACATTGAAGCAAAACATTCTTACACAGGAAGAGACTAGACACTCTTTCTCAATGGAGGGAGGCTTCTCTTTTCAGGGTCAGGAACTGTATGTCTGCAAAGTTAATAATCACAAGACTGTAAACCAGTCCTTCAGTCTCCAAGTCTGTGTCTCTGACCTTTGCCAAGGGCATAGTGCCACCAGACATACCACTAGATATGCAAAGGACGGAGTCTAACTTGAATAGCCTTGTTAACTTGTTTTCTGATGCTGATATGAAGAGTCTCATCATAAATCACGTTGGTGCATTTGGGAGAGAGCTCAGTTCAAAAGGTGGAATTGTCTAGTATCAAAAATCTTATCTAATTAACTGTGACATCTTTAATTCTTTCAGCGGGACCTATAAAGGAAAGCCTTTCACATTTAGGCAAGATCTAAGCAAAGGATTGGATGAAGTTCATTAGTTGTGTAGTCTCGTGAGCTTTGACAAATAAAAAACATTATTTCTGATCTATAGTTTACCTTTAAGCAAGATCTAATATCATGGTTATTGGACAGGTTCAGTCAATTACAAAAGCATGGGGCTTCCCTGGTGGCGCAGTGGTTGAGACTCCGCCTGCCGATGCGGGGGACGTGGGTTCGTGCCCCGGTCTGGGAAGATCCCACATGCCGTGGAGCGGCTGGGCCCGTGAGCCATGGCCACTGAGCCTGCGCGTCTGGAGCCTGTGCTCCACAACGGGAGAGGCCACAACAGTGAGAGGCCCGCGTACCGCAAAAAATATATATATATATATCTCATCAAAATTTATATCACCTGTTTCTTTATACTTCGTTAAATGGTGATACTTAACTTTAAGTTTAAGTTAAATTAAAACTTACATATGTGGCCCACATTCTATTTCTGATGGACAGTGCCAGTCTTGATGTTTTGGAAGTAAACATCATGAAGAGAGACACTGATATAGTTTGTGCATTTATACTTCCTTTGAAGCACTCCAGAAGCAGCACTAATTTACGTAAAACCCCTGTGAGGAGGATAAGAAATGCCTTTTACTAACATTTCAAGGAAGATAACTTCAAAGAATGTTGTTGTCATGACTATGATTCATAAATCAGAGGAAACTTTGGGTTCGTGCTTCAGAGAGCAAAGCATTCAGGGACAGCTGTCTCATTTATTACTAACTCTTCCTCAGTCCAGTTTGAAACCAAAAATCTTGGGGGAGGGGTGAAGAGTGCTGTGGATATGGGGAGTTAGGTGTAGGTAGTAACTTTTACAATATACCTAGCAGAGAGTAGGTTCTTAACGAATGTTTGCTCAATCAAGGAAAAAGGACTTGTGAATTTAGGTTAAAGCCTCCTGTTGCCAAAATACAATTGGCTGTACTGAGGGTCATGGAGCAGTCTGACAGTTCAACAACTCATTGCAGTGACGATGGTTCCCATTCCACCATGGCATGGCTAGGCTAGGTCCAGTGGCAGCCACAGCATGTGGGGTCACTGGGCAAATGTCAGATATGAGGAGTCCAGGAATTAGTACAAGGGTGTAGAGTTCTGAGAGACTAGAAGAAGTGAGAAGTCAGAGGTCCGAAGACATCAAGAAAGGATTAAAAATGCATTCTGTGACAAGGATTCAAAAGGGTTGGGAAGTGAGGATTCAAGATGAGCTCCAGGTTAGTGGAAGAGCCATTCCCAGAGGTCAGCTTAGGTACAACATCTTGAACCTGACAGAAGAATAGGTCATGGTGCCATGAGTTAATTCCTGGGAAGCAAAGTTTGACTCAGCCAGGAGCCTCTGGTCCACTTTTTGCCTGAGCAGTAACTGGTTCCAGGTCATGTGCAGGTTTGAATGTCCCAGTGGCAATAGGAGCTGACATCAATCGATTGCAGATGGGATGAGATAGTAGCTGAACTTAGGTTCTGACAAACTCTCTACTGGTTTGGAGTTTTGCCATCCAAAATGTGAGCCAAGCTGCTTTAATTACTCAGCTGTGGTTCTGGATTGGAGGGAAAGGACCAGAAGTGAGGGGCTTTGATACTCTCATGTCTTTTCTCACCACTGGTTAAAAGAGCAAAATTCTTTTCTGCATTACCACAGGTACTAGACACAGCCTACTAGGTGACCTAGATGTGTAGTTAAACACTCCTTTTTTCTTTATGCTCTTGGCTACTTGGAAGAACAGAAACCAAAGAAAATGTTTGGCTTATTTTATTATATGTAAGGACTATCTGCTTTTACTATAACGATCTATCAAATAGGCTTAATTGAAATAATCTTGCCTCAGAATAACTGTAGGATAACAAACCTGAAAGCTACTCTATTTAACTTTGATTCTGTAATATATAGATAATGTCCAGCAGAGTCATACCTTCATGGACCTGAACCTGTGATCTTAATCTGGGTTGAAATAATGGCTTTGGTGCCTTATTGTTTTTTTTCTTCCAGTTTTATTGAGATACAGTTGACATACAGCACTGTATAAATTTAAGGTATACAGTATAATCATTTGATTTATATACGTAATGATTACCACAATAAGTTCAGTGAACATCTGTCATCTCATATAGATATAAAATTAAAGAAATAAAAAAAAAATTTTATCTTGTGATGAGAACTCTTAGGATTTCCCCTCTCAATAAGTTTCATATATAACATACTGCAGCATTAAGTATATTTATCATGTTGTACATTGTATCCCTAGTACTTGTTTACCTTATAACTGGAAGCTTGTACCTTTTGGGTGCCTTACCGATTTTGACTAAATGGCAAAATTAGCAGTTTAGGCAGAAGGTGCTTAAGAGATGTGATCACCCTGTTGCTCTGTGGGAACACATGGGGTCTTTATGCTATTCTTATTGATTTGAAATCAAATTGGTGACGCATATTAGTCTAACAGCTGCTCTGGGACCATCGTTAATGATTTAGTGATAGAGTTCAAATTATAAGTGCAACTTTTTGTTTCCTCCAAGAATCTGAATTATACCTTCTTCCTAAATAACTTCCATGCAAACTTGGTCTCTCTTAAAAAGATGGGCTCATCTCTACTCCATTACTAGAAATGGGACAAATTATAAAAATAGATACAGCTCTCAGATTTGACAACACCTTTCCTCAATACTGAATGTACATTGAAAATGGACATCTTCAAATTCTTGGTTATGGAACATCTGAACAAGCACAAATACTTCTACAACCCATAATTGCCAGTTTGAACCATAAAAAAAAAAAAAAAAGCAAAAAAAACATGGCTTTTGTGGATTAAAGACTAGATTTCAAGCACCACCCCAACCTCTAATACAAAATCCAGTAGTCTTATACATGCAACATAAATCCACATACACTATAATTATTGTGGTCAATTATGCTAAACCAAGCACATAGTTCTTCCTCAAACATTTTCGTAAGCAAAGAAAAAATTGCCTCCACGACTCATTTTTAGAGATGGCTAACAAGTTCGGATCATGTGAGAGCTAACTAACTTTTTTTGTTTTGCCTCCACATTTAAGATGTGTTCGTGTTCAGGGGAAACTAACTAAACTAACTTTCTATTACCTTGATTGGGACCAGATGAAAAGAGACTAAAAAATAGGTCAGAGCTTTTAAATCCTGAGGATATCTTTATAGTAAGCAGCTACTAAGTAGTTTATGACCAGATGCCGTCTAACGTAACACAATTTTTTAAAGACAGCTTTGTGGGAATATAAGTTACATACCATAACACTCACCCATTGTAAGTATACAATTCAAATATTTTTAGTAAATTTATACAGAAGTGTAACCATTACCATATTTCAGTTTTAGAACATTTTCATTACCCCTAAAATTTCCCTGTGTCCATTGACAGTTCACCCTGCTTCCACCCACAGCTATAGGCAACCACTGACTTGCGTTTTCTCTCTATAAATTTGCTTTTCCTAGATATTTCACATCAGTGAATTATATAATAATTATGCCTCTTGTGTCTGACTACTTTTTTGGGGACTCATCTATGTTGTAGCATGTATCAGTTGTGCGATCCTTTGTTGAATAATACTCTGTTTTACGGATACGCCGCATTTAAAAAATCTATTTACTAGTTGATGGAAACTTAAATTTTGTCCAGGTTTTGGCCATTCTGAATAATGCTGCTATGAACATTCATTTACATATCATTGAATGGACATATGTTTTCTTTTCTCTCCCATAAATTCCTAAGAACTGACTTACTTTGCTGTATAGTAAGTTTATGTTTAAATTTTTAAGAAACTATCAAACATTTTCCAAAGTAGATGTGACATTTTACATTCCCATCAACAATATATGAGGGTTCCAATTTCTCCAACACTTGATATTGTCTGTCTGTTTGATTATAGATTCTAGTAGATGTAGAGTGGCATCTCATGGTGGCTTAAATTTGCATTTTCCAAAAGACAAATAATGTTTAACATCTTTTCATGTGCTTAATCAACCATCTGTATATCTTCTTTGGTGACATGACTTAAAATCTTTGGCCCATTTGTAAGTTGAAGTGTTTGTCTTTTTATTATTGAGTTGTAAGTGTTCTTTATATATGCTGGGTACAAGTCCTTTATTAGACAAATTTTCTTCTGGTCTGTGGCTTGCCTCTTTATTTTCAAAACTGAAGTACAAATATTTTAAATTTGATGAGGTGGAAATGTTTTAAATTTTAATAAAATCCAATTTATCAGTTTATCAACTTAAAATTATTCATGGGTTCTCTTAAAATTATTCTTTGTATTTCTAGTGCCTAGTATAACAACAGGTTCATTCTAATTATGTAATAAATATTGGTTCAGTATATCCTGTGTTTCAAAAGTTATCAAGAGCCCAACTTTTAAGAAAGCTGTTCTACATGGTGTATTACGGCCAATCAGAGGTAAGCATTTTTAAAATCTACATGTTCAGAGAAATAAGATTACCAGATGGATTCTGAATTCAGCAACAAACCATTTATTCAATTTATATTCTGGAAAGACACTGAACTATATGCTTTACATGCATTTTCTGTCATACTCAAAACATGCCTCTGCAAGAGAGGTAACTGTTAATATCTCTGTTTTATAGGAAAGAAAACTCAGACTGTTACTAAGTGAGTTTGACTGAGGCCACATCGCCATTTGCAGTGGGAAAGAGAACAGGTCATTTCTAAACTTAACGTGAAAAGAAGTTATAGCTTCAAGGAACACAATGAATTCAGTGAACACATCCATATTCTAGGAGCTATGGATACAGGAGGGAAAGAAGAGACAAAATATTCTGTTGTCATAGAATTTATATTCTACATACTTATATCACCTGCACTAACACAACAGATGCTACTCTAACCAACATTAAAAAACATTTAGCATTCAACTCACCTGAGACAATGAAGACAGGAAAAGATAAAAATGTTGAGTCGTATAGGCATGGGAATGCTTCTTTTACCCTTCATTATTTTCTAAGTGGTAGCTGGGAAACAGCAACAGGTTTTCATGTACACGTGGCTTTGCAGGCAACATAAACTGGACCTGGAGTGACCAACTGTTTGGCCACGATATTTGTCAGAGTATCTAAGCATGTGTGCTATGGCATGCTTAGGGGAGAGTCGAGAGGAAGGAAAATTGAGAAGAGGCAAGAAGGGGGTAGGAAAATAGAAAATGCAGTGGGGAAGAGAGAGAACAAGGATCGCCATTGGCAAAAGCACCATATGAGGATATGCTCCCACTGCATGTCGAGGGTAGGGACCTGCCCATACCGATCAATATTGTATGACTTAGCACCAAACAAAACGCTTATCACTTAGTTGGTGTTCACTAAGTGTTAGGAATATGACTTACTGAAAGAAGGCTACCCATTAATTCAAAAAACATCTGTTGATTGAGCTGATCTCCTAGCCATGGTGTGAGGTCTTGGTCTCTGCCCTCAAGAGATACATAGAATATCTGGGGAGAGAAACATAATCAAATTATTAAAAGGAAAGCACGATATGTATTGTAACAGATAGATGAACAAAGTGCTCTGAAATGGTAGAAGAAGCTACTTGCTCTGTCTCAGGGATTGGGGAAGGCTTCATGGAGAGCATGGCATTTGAGCTAGGAAGGCTATTGAAGGCATGGTGTGGAGAGAGCCATTTGAGAAAGGATGAGAATGGCACAGTACCTAGAGGTACGGCACACAGACAGAAGACATTGGGCACACATGTGGGGCTTGCAGGCCAGGCTAGAAGTTTGTATTACAGCCTGGGGCACATGAAAGGCAATAGGAGCCCCCATGAATTCACCCTTTGCTTTGCCATCAGAGAAATCTTCTTAAAAATGTAAGTTTTATGATGTTAATACCCATTTTAAGCCACAAAGCTACTCAGTCATCACATAGTATTATGAAATATGGGTTTCCATAGATAGACACCAACGTGAAGGTCCTATTGTGGAAGCGCTAGTCCACGCAGGGCGTTGAACTTCTGTGGTGGCCTCAGCGCCACCTCCTGGTATCCATGCCCTAGTGTAGTCCCCTCGTACACTGTATTGGGATAGGTCTGTGTGACCAGTGGAACACAGAGGAAGTGATAGTATGTCACTTCCAAGGCTAGTTTGTAAAATACATTGTGGTATCTGTCTTGCTCT
This sequence comes from Phocoena sinus, assembly GCF_008692025.1. Classification (NCBI taxonomy): domain Eukaryota; kingdom Metazoa; phylum Chordata; class Mammalia; order Artiodactyla; family Phocoenidae; genus Phocoena; species Phocoena sinus. The sequence continues at coordinate 46,449,340 of NC_045774.1, forward strand.
CTCTCTTGGATCGTTTGCTCTGGGAGAACCCAGTCACATTTTGTAAGGATACTCAGGTAGCCTATGGATTTCCCTATCTGGCAAGGAATTTTAGTTGCCAGCAGCCAGGTGAGTGAGCCATCCTGGAGGCAGACTGTCCAATCCCAGTCAAGTCTTTGGATGGCTGTAGCCCCAGTTGGCATCTTGACTGCAACTTCGTGAGAGAGTCTGAGTCAGAGCCACCAATTCCCAGACCCACAGAAATTTTGAGATGATAAATGTTTGTTGTTTTAAGCCATTAAATTTTATGATAATTTTATGTAGCAATTGATAAATTAATGCAGTCATTGATCATACAAAGTCAGAGTTAGAAGGAACACTAGAGATTAAGTAGGGCAGGCACTGATAATTGGCTTCAACATTTCCCGTGAAGCTTGAAGAGATTTGTGGAGTCCTTCTCCACTTGTACTGAACACGCTGTAACCTCTTTACTATCCCTGATTTCAAGAGAGGCAGGGCTTGGTCCAAGCTTGCATGTCTTAATTAATGATAAGAACTCCATTTCCTGACTATAAGCCAGGCTCATACCACTATGTTGTGCTACTTTCCATGAAAATTACTTAAGTTAACCTCTTTAGTTTATATGGGATACACCCATTTGCTAAAGATCAGTCATTGAGCTTGTTAAGAATTACTCATCTAGGAAGAATATGTTATACCGCTTAAGAAAGTGGAAGATAGTTTGAATGTTAATTGTGGTAGCTGAATAATGGCCCCCAAACACATCCAGGTCCTAATACCTGGAATCTATGAAAGTTACCTTATATGGCAAAAGAGATTTTGCAGATGGAATTAAGTTAGGGATCTTAAATTGGGGAGATTATCCTGGATTATCCAGGTAAAGCCTAAATGTAATCACAAGTGTTCTCATAAGAGGGAGTCAGAAAGCAATTTGATGAAAAAGAGGAGAAGGCAAAGTGATGTGAAACGGGGAGAGAAAAGATAATGCGATTCAGGGCCGTGAGCCAGGGAATGAGGATAGCATCAATTCTGAAATACATAAAGAAAGATTTTCCCCTAGAACTTCCAAAAGGAACCAGCCTTGCTGACCCTTTGATATTAACCCACTGAGACTGATTTTACAATTCTGACCTCCAGAACTGGACAAGAATAAATTCGTGTTATTTTAAGCTACCAAGTTTGTTATAATTTGTTGCAACTGCCGTAAGAAACTAATACACTAATCTTATCTTCAACATGTCCTAGTTCTGCTAGTTTGTGCAAGACAATTTTTCTAAGACTCTGTCTTCTCATCTATAAAATGGGAACAATAAAGTGTCTATTTCAAAGGGCTGTTAGATTGAATAAGATCATTCATACAAAGTGCTCAGCAGAGGACCTGGCACCTGGAAAGTTCTTTGTAAACTTGGCTATTGATTTGGTCTAGGCAGGAAAACTGCAACATTTTTTAAAAAATTGTTTTTAAAATTTTATTGAAGTATAGTTGATTTACAATGTGTTAATTTCTGCTGAACAGCAAAGTAGCTCAGTTTTATATATATATTATTCCTTTTCATGTTCTTTTCCGTTATGGTTTGTCACAGGATATTGAATATATTATAGTTCCCTGTGCTATACAGTAAAACCTTGCTGTTTATCCATCCTATATATAATAGTTTGCCTCTGCTAATCCCAAACTCCCAATCCTTCCCTCCCCTCCTTCACTCCTTGGCAACCACAAGTCTGTTCTCTATGTCTGTGAGTCTGTTTCTGTTTCATAGATAATTTCATTTGTGTCAAATTTTAGAGTCCACATGTAAGTGATATTACATGGTGTTTGTTTTTCTCTGGCTGGCTTACTTCACTTAGTATGATAATCTCTAGGTCCATCCATGTTGTTGCAAATGGCATTATTTCATTCTTTTTTATGGTTGAGTAATATTCCATTGTATCTATGTATCACATCTTCTTTATCCATTCATCTGTTGATGGACATTTAGGTCGTTTCCATGTTTTGGCTATTGTAAATAGTGCTGCTATGAACATAGGGGTGCATGTATCTTTTTGAGTTATAAAAACTGCTACATTTTTCGTCTCCCTTTGAAAACTCAAGTAGAGTACTAAGTAGTCTTGGAATATAGAAACGGTTGAATATTTGTTAACTATTCTGTTGTTACCATTCTATCAGGAACCCTAAAGTCCATTTGCTTCATCCTCTCTGATTGTCCTTTCTTAAGGGTGTTGATAGCAAGATGGGGAAAAGGCAAATAGACTGGAAAATAAACATGAATGAGAGATCTAACGAGGATTTTGAAAGGATTTCTTTGCTTATTATCTGCTCTCAGAGAACGCCACACAAAACAGGTGAAAAGTTATCCTATTTATAAAGATCTCCAGAGAGGGAGTGTTTGCAAGGTTTCTTAGTAATTTCCCTTGGTACATATGAAGACTGTTCTTTAGTTTCAAAGACTGCACTGAAGGCTGTGCATTCTTCTCTATAAAAATAAAAAAGGAATGGTTTTGTTTTTGAAAGCTGCTTGATATACAATGATGCCTAAAATAGTCTACTATAAAAGCAGCCATGCATTAGTTACCTGGCCACGTGTCTAGTGAAGCTTCAGGACCACTGAAGGTGTGGAGCAGCCTAGCTGTGTAAACCTTTTCTTTTCCTTATTCTGGAATAAATTTCAAAAATTCATTATTAAAAAAACTTACAGTCATCATATTTACTTATATTATTCATCCCTACAACTCAGTTTTCTTTAGGTGCTTATATCTCAAATTTCAACTGATTCAGCCTTTCTATTCTTTCATTTCAATATACTTATCACATTTGCATAGATTAAGTGCTCTCTAGTTTCTCTCTGAGCCCTGGTGGACAGGAATAAGATCTACATCATTCTCTTGGTGGAACTTCTTGTGCGTTGTGATAAAGATGACACTGTAAAATGAAGCCAAAGGAACATTTTTTTTTTGCTGTACGCGGGTCTCTCGCTGCTGTGGCCTCTCCCGTTGCGGAGCACAGGCTCCGGACGCGCAGGTTCAGCGGCCATGGCTCACGGGCCCAGCCGCTCCGCGGCATGTGGGATCCTCCCGGACTGGGGCACAAACCCGCGTCCCCTGCATCGGTAGGCGGACTCTCAACCACTGCGCCACCAGGGAAGCCCCAAAGGAACATTTTTAAAATAGGGTCTGATCTTGTTAGACCTTCATTGGATGTCTCTCCATTTACACAGTAAAGAACTGAGGAATAACTTGTATCATCAGGACAAACAACTGACATAGTCGAGGCCAGTGATTTTCTGAAGCCCCGCAAAATCCTGGTCCTTTTAGTTGGGGATGACTATGGAAATAAATGAACTGGGCTCATTGATTTGGCTTCTAATGCCAGACTGAGGCTCACCAAAAGGGCTAAAGATCAACTTCTCTTCTATCTCCGAAAATACCTCAACCCTGGACATTGGTCCTCAGTCACTGAATTCCAAGTTTGCCCATCACTATGGTTAGCAGTACATTAGAGGAAGGAGTGCCTTTTTCCTAATTTGGCCAGGGTTGGTTGATAGCTGTTGATCAAAGGCAAGTCTGAAGACAGCTGACCAGGTTGTCATTGTCTCTAATGCAAAGACCCAACTACCTAAATTGATAATGGAGGCAAACAAGCTCCTGATTGAAGTGACCTTGTTTGGCCAACAGAGATTGACAGTTGAGGCAGAGCTCACCTCTACCTTAAGGAGATTTACTGCCTCGCAGGTGCCATCTAATGGTGGCTGTTTAACAATACCCTTAGTAGGTCTTTGGTGACAGCTTTAAAGCCACAGGGTATAAGCCAAGCAAAAATTGCTTTCCCTCCTGTAGATGCTCTCATTGTCTAAAGGTAGGCAAGGAATGAAAACAGGCGCCTCCAGAAGGTGGTGTTCGACCTCTCTCCAGATAAGAGGCTCATGCCAGCCTTCGCTTTCGTGGGGAATCAAAATTTAATATATAACCTGAAATCTTCCCAGCGTATTGAAGTCAGATCACAGGTTCTAGAAGGGAAGACGAAACTTTCATTTATCTTCACTCTACACATGAATAGTTACTGTGCATAACTGTCTCAGCCGAAATCTTGTAGATTTTGATGCATTTTATCTGTTTATACAAGATCAACAATGCTTGGCTACACTCACAGTAAACACTGAATCCTGTTTATAGAGGAAGGGCAGTGTCTGCGGGTAGCACGCGCAGAGCGCTCCAGGCTCCTTTTTTTTTTTTCCTTTTTCAGAGACTCCAGAGGAATGTGCCTTTGCACCGATTTACCAGCAACCCTAAATCATGATTAATTTAAAGCCCTTTCTCTCCTTGGTTAAGCCTGACACAAGCAACTGCTTTTCTGTCACATTGATTTTTTTCTGTCCTTGTGGATTCAAAGGCAGGGTTGAGTCCTCCTAACAGGGTGAATTCTCTGACAAGGAAGTTTTGCAACCTAATTTACAGATGGAGTCCAGCTTGTCAGTGTGTGCCAGAGGGGAACTGTTGCAATCCGCTGGTTAAGTATGTATTTAATAGTATTTATCCAAGCAAGTTTGTGATTTCTTCACTGTCTCCAACAAATATGTTATTTGTAATACCTATCTTCTCCAATCTAGGTGTTTGAAAAATGTGTCTAACATGTGTGGGCTAGAATACATTTTGTTTTTCTGTGGGTCTATTTATTGAACAAAGGCAGTCTCTGAGGAGCTATCAGAAACTGCTTGCCATCTTTCCAAATCCTCTCTCTCTGCAGTGACCATGACTTAATCCTGAAGGAAAACAAGGTAATCTTTTCAAATAAACATTCTCAAGGATGTTTAGGGGGAACCCGGTAGCTAGTATGCGGAACCATCCCAGTGATTGAAAATAGTTATATTGTGGGAGTACAATTACAGTAAGTTGGAGTGTTTGTAAGCATTCAGTATTTTCAGATGATTAACAACAGTTAGTTAAATTGCAAGCAAAGCTGTGTGTGTGTGTGTGTGTGTGTGTGTGTGTGTGAGTTCAAAGAGTCATCCAGGGTGTTTTTCTCATTGCTGTTGGTGGAAAATGAGGCACAGAGGGAAATTCAAAACTTTCACTAGGTAAGGGAGTTGGTAAGGAACATTGGCCACATTTAAACCTAAGCCCTGTTAGGTTTCACTGGGCTAAAATGCTTCTTGCGAGAGTAAGTAAGAGAGAGAAGGAACATTTGATCGTTAAGTGAAAAGAGAGCACTGAAACAAATACACTTGGTTGCATGCAGCTTATTAGCACAAATTCCTAGTCTCAAGGAGCTTGGCCTGCAATAGGGAAAATATAGAGTGTGGATTGAATAAACTCAAAATTACTTGGATGATCAAATTAATTAAATAAATACAGACTATGTGCGCTGGAATCTATCATATTACAGCGTAATTTTGTATTTTTAAAACATTTAAAATATTTAATTTTCAGATACCTTCCTTTCTCCCTCTTTGGTCTGTAGGCTTCTGAAGGACAAACCTCTTTTCTCATTTGGGCCTGGAGTCTCAGGATGTAATGCTGATCCTGGCACAAATGAAGGCAGGAATGATTAAGTGAATGAATTTGGTCTTGATTTGACATTTTGATCTCCCATCGTTTGTGGTCCTGATGTTCTTTAATTTATTTATCATTTGTTGTTTAAGGTCCGTGTACATTCAAAGCATCTTTCTATGTCCCCACCTACACATGACATAAATACATCATCACCTTGTTAAAAATCTTAGAGCAGTCCATTGCTTGTTTCTGTCCAACAGAAGTACAATGTGAACCACATGTGTAATGTAAAATTTTCTAATAGCCACATTAAAAAGTAAGAAGAACAATATCTTTTATTTAACTCAGCCTATCTAAAACATGACCATTTCAACATGGAAATATAAAATTATTAAAATACATTCTTTATTCATACACATTTTTTGGAATTAGGTGTATATTTTACACTTAATGGGCATCTCAGTTCAGACCTACCTTCAGACTATAGTGCAGGTGATCAGATTCCGAGTGATCAATGGACACACAAGGCCATTGTGGTCAGAATAGTTCTGTAGTCACATGTAAATGTAGCGTATATTTCCCCCTGCTTAGCCTGCAACCCCTGTTATTATGCCCACTCTCAACCCCTCTAGTTTGGAAACACTACCATCCTCAGTGGTCTATATGAAAACTGAGGTGACCAACCATCCCAATTTGACCAGGGTTTCCTGGGACGTAGGACTTGCAATGCTAAAACCAGGTCAGTTCTGAGTAAACCACAAAGGCCGGTCATCCCATATATAACCCATGCCTGTTCAATCAATATATTTTATCCTCCGGGCCACTGAGAGTGGATAAGACATAGCATCCATAAACCTGATTGCCTATCATGAAATTTTGTGAGAACCACTGGGGAAAAGAACCTCACTTTCTGCTGTGGTTATTATCTAGAGTATCAGCTAACCTTCTTTATATCATGCGGGGAGACTCTGGTTGACACTAATTCCTAAGGTGGAGAAAACCAGAGGTAAGGAGAAACTGAGTATGGGTGACTTCTTTTTTTTTTTTTTTTTTTTTGAATTCCTGGATCCAGCCTTGCCTTAACCTATCCTACCCTTGGGTTTTTCACTAAGTCAATGAATTCTTTACACCTATCTTCATTTTTTTTTTATTGTATGTTTAATCCATTCAGGTTGGATTTCCATCACTTGAAACTAAAAATAGGTTAAAAAAGAGAGAGAGGAGGAGTGCAAAAAAATCTAGCTGGAATTCTTCAAGCTCTTAAGAAACATAATTCGAGGTTGTTTATTTTTCTTTTACGTAGCCTCCTGGACCTACTGTGGGGTGTGTGTGTGTGTGTATGTTCTCTTTTATACTGCTCAGAATAGCGGGTACCTTTGTGGTGAAAGGGGTTGAAAGCAGTGAAATAGCTGCCTGCAATAACCTTTGAATTAGTGGGAATTTTTTAAAGTAGGAAGAAATGAAGCCCTACTGTTTCTTCTTCTCCCTCTTTTGCTGTCAGACCTTTGCGCTTTGCCTGTGTCGTGGTTATTTCGCTCCATTGTAATGACTCTCATGATGGATTATAAGACTCATTGTAGGTATTGGAACAATCTAAAGTTCATGTGATTTCCAGCCTGTGGACTTAGGGACCCTTGGGAGGTTACAGAGTTGCAAAATCAGGCATCTGAAAATCCATCCATCCATTTATCTCTTCTTAATCAATGGATACTAAAAGTGCAATTGCTAGCATGTGGAAGGATTATAATACTTTTTGACAGTTCCAAGAGAAGAGCGAGTAAGCATTCAATACGTGTTATTGAGCTACTAATATGTAGCTTGACAAGGTTAAGTGCCCTATGTGAAGCACTTAACATATATTATTGCATAATGTTTAGACTTCACAGCAATCTTAAAAGGCCGGCATTGTTATCCTTGTTGTTTTGAAATAAAAAAATAAAATTATGTATATAATTTTCTTTATTCACTATTCATCTAAAAAGTTATTTTAAAAATTATTATGTTCTCCAGACTTGTGGCTGCCAAGGGGGAGTCGGGGAGGGAGAGGGATGAACTGGGAATTTGGGGTTGGTAGGCACAAACTATTACATTTAGAATGGATAAACAACAAGGTCCTAATGTATAGCACAGGGAACTATACTCAACGTCCTGTGATAAGCCATAATGGAAAATAATATAAAAAAAATGTATATATGTGTATAACTGAGGCACTTTGCTGTACAGCAGAGATTGGCACGATGTGGTAAATCAACTATACTTCGATAAAAAGAATTATTACGTTCTCAATGAATTTAACATGTAGTGGAGAAGATAGGCTTATGAACAACATATGGTTGTTGTACACCATGTGTGAGTGTATAAAGAAATAAATAATACCCCTGGAGAGGAGAGAAGAAGAAGGACAGCCAAGATCAGAGGTGCGGGGGCCATGGGGCACAGAGGCAATCAGAGAAGCTACTGGAAGCATGATGCCTGATGCCCGACACACTGAAGCTTTTCTGCTCTATTGCAAATTTCTTTACCATTTTCAAGAGGGAGCCCCATCGTTTTACAATGACAAATTTTAGTTGTTTTTCTGCATCATCGTGACATAAGTGACAGAGGGAGCAAAAGAGTTGGGTTCTTTACTAGATTCTCTGAATTTGCTGCTTGTGAGGACTTTGGGTAAAGTCTCCTAAGCATTTGGGACTAGAGTTTCTTCACGTGTGAAGTAAGGCAGATCAACCAATTTATTCATAATAGTACCCCTTCCAAACTTAAGATACCACAAAGCCTTCAAATAGTGACCTCCTTTTAACCTTTACTGTCCTTCTATCAAGAATCATTACCTGGAAACCACAGTTAAGAAGCAAGGAATTGCAGCTGAGTATAAAGGGAACTCATCTTACAAGGAAGCTGTTTTATTTTTACCAGAGTCAAAAGATTGTCCCATTGTAGCTGCAGGGTTTCTTCACTTAAGTATAGCCTAGGACGGGCTAGTGAAGATTCGGCAAATCGGGATAATGATGGCAGAGAGAAGAAATTTCACTAAATGCCTCAATCTAGCATTATCAGATTCACAGCTGAAGGATAGTGAGTTTCATCCACAGTTCATTAACACCTGAACGTTTCCTATACAGGAGCAAAAACAAACAAACAAAATCTCACATTTTCACATGAATATACTTCAGAGGCAGGCCGAAACCTTAATCTTAGAATTTGGATTTTCCAAGAAATCAGCTTTCTTCTTGTGTTTAGCTTTGTTGTGCCTGGGAATGCATTTATGTATATAGTTATGAAATCAGGGAGAGAGAGAGAGAGGGAGAGAGAGAGAGAGGGAGAAACTATCTGATGTGTTGTGTTCCCGAGTTCAGCATAGGTTCCCAGCTTGAAGATAGAAATCATTTTTAAGATTATATGAAAAAATAAGAGGATGGAAAGGGAAAAACTGTTTATTGAACATGACCATGTTGGTGCACTTAGCCTCTCACACTGAATTAATTTTTTGGTTTCAAAACACTTCTTAATATTAGTTTTATGTTTTGATTTAAATTAAATAAAAATATCTCATGTTTTATGAACACATGTGGCCGTTAATGTCCGTTGTATATTAAAATACAAAGTAACATATATTAGCCTTAGAAGATTCTGTTTGGCTTTCATAAAGTGGATGTTTCTCCTCACTGCATGCTGAAGTTGATATTTTGCTTCTCTGCAGCTAAGTATATGACAGTTTTGGCCACATGGTAACTCAGCAGAATGACCCATATACTGACTGTATCATGACGCTCTTCCAGATTCAACTTTCTTACTTTCTTAAAAGGACACAACTGCAGGATTAAGCCCTGAATACTCAATATGACACACTTGGTGAGTCATCCAACTCACCATATCAGAGTCACAGACATGGTACACACTTATCCAAAGTTAATGTATCCGACATCTCTTTTCACTGATTATTGGATAACACTAGCATGAAAGTCTCTGGTATTTTCCACCTGACCTTTGCTACTTTAAATGTGGCCAGCCCTCCCTCACACTGCATTGTGACTGGCATATAAAAGCCAATAGAAGATATCATCAACAACTGTCACCAACAACTTCCTAGTTGGTATGACTACCACTCGCCACTACCACATTTGTAAAGAACTCCAGGCCTTCACCATACCGGAAACAGGTGTATCTCTAAGACTTGACTTCCACTCTGCATCTTGCCTCCCCTGCTTCCGTCCCTTCTCATCTCTCCACACTCCCACAGCTTTGGCTTCTCTTTGCTCAGCCTATGGCTACTGCAAGGGGGCTCATTTTTATCTGCTTGTAAAGCCAAGCATTAATTTTGCAAAACTGATCTGTCCCATATTTTAGCCTCTTCCTGTTTGAAATTAATCTATATAACAGCTTGCAAAGCCTTTGGAGCCAAGGTTTTGCACAAAGCTCCATCCGTACTGTTATGCATTGTGCTGCTAAGTCACCATATCTGTGTCACCTGCCCTGTCACCTAACCGATAAGGCAATAGCAACATGAACTTAGAAATTCAGGCTTCTTTCTTTCTCCATCTAAAGTACCAGGTTGGTGTGCAAGAAAGGTGGCTTGGAGGCATGACAGTATGAACCGTGGGATTATTAACTCTTGGGATCCCACTGAAAATCCTTTAAAATATTTGCCTTTTATACCTTTTGTCTGTTCCTTCCTGAAACTTTCTGCCCTCCAGCACACCATTTTTACATAGCAGAAGGGATGATATTGGACCCGTTGAAAGGCTGGTTGTGCTGTTTAGTTCACTCATCTGGAGTCTGGTACAGAGAAAGAATCAAGCTTGCCCTTAGCTCTGCTCGGTCAGTGCCTGGCCCCGGTGCCTGCTGTTCAGCAGCTTACCCTGACCCATTCCTTAAGGAACTTGGCAAGAGAGAGCAGAAAACCCTCCTTTGTTTGTTTTACATTCATTCATTAGAGGTAAACTGCTGACCTACTAGCTGCAAAACATTGAGCTTCGCCATGAGGGTCACAGAGAAATATGACATCTGGTCCCTGTTCTTAGGTGGTCACCTCTGTTCGTGTGCTTCCTGACCTCTGGACTCACAATCTAATAGGTAAGCTACAGAAAGGAATTTCTCCTCTGGAACCCTCTACTGAATTATAAAAGCTGGGGGAGTTGGAATTAAGCACCTTTTCTAGATTTGCTTTCTTTCATTGCCCTAAGCTCACCTCTCTGGCAGCCAAATTGTACTGTTTAGCATCTCCTGAACCCACCCTGCCTGCAAAACTCATGGAAGGGCCGCCTTCTACACCTGGCACTCCACTCTGTCTCCCATCACTAGGGATATATCCATTCTATTTAAAGGCCTATTTCAAATATGTTTTCCTTTTGTCTGGATAAAATTCTTTTTGCCTGGGGGCTCAGAAAGTGACAGAAAAAAACAATAAACTTTGGAGTCTAAAGGATCTCATTCTGCACTTGGGGTCTACTGCTTACTAAACATGCCCCATTGGAAAAGTTAGGGGGCCTCTCTGACCCTCAGTTTCAACATCTGCAAAAGAGTTAAGCCTTTTTGATGAGCTAGTTCACATAAATGTGTCTGGCACTCAGTGGGCATTTCCCAAATGCTAATCAGCATCCCTTCTTGGAGACCTCCACTACTAAATTCTGTTTTGTGTCTCCGTTTGCAGGATTATCTCCTGTCTTAGACTCCAAGTTGTTTAATAATAGGCATTACAGTTTATTCACGCAGGATTCCCTGCAACTTTGCACAGTGCTTTGTACCCAGCAGATGCTCAGGTACATTGGATACATCAACGTGTTACTGTAAAAATACAAATAATCCTAGGTCTGTAAAGGGCAAGCCTGGGCACAAAGCTCAGGTCCTTTAAAGCCTTTGCTGTGCTCAGCGAGGTTCTTGAGGGTAGGGTAGCTGCAGGGAGAAAGTGGCAGACTACATGTGCAGGCTCACGTAATTTAGGGCCCCAGGGTGACCTCTTCCTGGGTCACACACATGATGAATCAGGAAAAGAGAGAACAGAGATGAGGCCAGCTGCTCTCAGATCCTTAGACATTCCGAACAAGAGGGAGAGACTCAGTTTTTCCTGATTAATCTTTGATGATTTATTCTTTAGACATCATTTAAAAGGAGCATTTTAAAGTAAATTAAATGAACTCCCATGACCTTTTACCCTACTTATATCATCAAAAGAAACTAGATCTTGAATTTTTAAAAACACTCTATTTTCTGTGACTTACAAACTACTGAGGAATCTCAGTTGGGTTTTTTTTTTGAAATTATAAATACAAATCCAGCCTTTTCAGCAGTAAGTTGAAACATCCAAAGTTTGAAAATCCCAATTTTAGTCAATAGGTGCTGAGTGAGGGGTGTCATAGGGATGGAAATGATAAATATATAATCTAAGACATACAAAAATGGGAAAGCATTTGTTGCCTTCAAAACAGCTATTTCCCCTCTACCATGTTGGCCTGATAATATTCCTGAGTTTATCCCGCTCCAATATGACTTGGGTAAATTCTCATTAGTATAAGTTGGCATTTTTCAAAGTGCAGGTAGCAGTCTATTAGTGAGTTCTAAAATCAACTTAGTAGTTGGAATCAGGATTTCTTAAAAATTAGTAGAATAGAGTAATATTGAGAGTAAAATAGAGTAGAAAATATCTACATGTATTGCACAATAAGGATGAATTTTATTTTATGGATTTTTCATTTCTGTGTTATGTATGTATTATGAAGCAGATTTACTCATGTGCTGAGTTGGGGTGTACAATGTATTTTTCACTGTGGTCGTATCTCAGAAACTTTGGAAACTGTTGAATCTGGCCTCGCGGTGCTTTGTTTACAAATTTCCCTGTGGTGGTAATATAGCTCTGGCCAATGAGATGTCAAGGGAAGTCTGATGGGGAAGGTTGAGTATGGATAGGGATATGGGAGAATATTCTTCTCTCAGAAGTATCACACACAGTGGAGCTACTGTCCTTTCTTTCACTGGATGTTGTTATATCTGCACGTGCTTCCTGGAACTGAGGCAACGGCTGGCAAACACAAAAGGAGCTCATGTGAGATCATGTTGAATATAGCAGATTAAGAAGATGGAAGGAATCTGGGTCCTAGGTTTGATGTTAAGCTGTGATATTAAATACCTCTGGAACTATCCTACCTCTGGGCTTGTTATATGAGATCATACATCCCCTTACTATTTAAGCCACTTGAGTTAGTTTTTTGTTACAGCTTAAATAACCCTAAAAGATAAAGCTTATTTTAGGAAGTGCAAGTAAATCAAACACTGGTGTATAGGGCCCGTGGAAGGAAAGCCTGGAAAGGTACTCTGGGTCAGATCATGATGGATTTTGAATTCCAGGCCCAAGCACTGGTTCTGACTCAGTGCAGGCTTATAGTTGTGAGTATAGACTTGGAGTGGTCCGTCTGGGCTCAACCTTTGTTTTCTACTTGTTAGCTGGGTTACTTTGGGAAAGTGATTATTTTAAGCAGTAATGTTAGAGCGTTAATCTGGTGTCATTGTCCAGGGTAGGCCAAAAGTTGGAAGAAATGGGCAGCAGCGAGACTGGTCAGAAGACTGTTGTAACAATCTAGTGTTGTAACAATCTAGTAGTGGAAAATGAGGGCTTATGCTCTGGAGATGGTAAAGGAAACCGATAGGAAGAGAAGGATGCAGGAGCTACTAAGAAGGTGGACTTGGTGATAGACTGGGTATGGGAGATGGGGTTGAGGAAGGAGTCAAATCTAGCTGTATGGTTTCAGTGCTGGAAGTCTGGAGTGGGGCAGGGATGGTGTGTGTGGTGGGGTAAGAATAGGGAGTGGCCAGGGGAAATGACTTCCTAAGATCCCCTTTATGGGTTGAGACTCCATTTACTTATAATTTCCTCATCCAAAACCCCATTTTATGGATGATGTACCAAAATTCTGAGAAGTTAAGGAGCTTCTGCTAAGTGATATAGTCAATGACAAAGCCAAAATTTCATCCCAGGCCATTTTTACTTTAAATATCTTGAGAGCCACTCATGACCAGGACAAGAAATAGAGGAATCACGAGGAAGTGAAAAGGTTTTAGAGAGAAGACAGAGTTCAAACTATACATCCATAATACAGATAGGAAATAAAGGAGAGAGAGCAGATAGGGCTTAAAGACAGATCTTTTTAGAATGATGGGTTTTTTAATTGAGAAAAAAAAAGTGGGGTGAGAAAACAACGGCAAGTAGTGAAGACAGAGAAGTATGAAAAGTGGCTGGAAGGAACATTAGGATGGTCTGGATGTAGGGAATTCCAAGGGAAAAGTGTGTAGCCAGAGATCAGGATCCATAATGTTGCTGCTTGAGAGATTAAGAGAGTTAGGGGCTGAGAAAAGGGTACCAAATACAACAGTAAGTGGCCTTTTGTGGGTGACTTTCAAGCAAGAAATCCCAATAAGCTTGGCAAACATGTGTGCTTGATTATAGGATATATGAGTGAGTGGAGGAGGAATTGTGGGACCATTAATGAAAGGTCTCAATGGTAAGTAAAGATTTAACAAAAAAGGAAAGATCTTTTCTTGTTTAAAGTAGAAAGAAAGGAAAATAATTTGAAGATAGCTTAGAAAAGAATAATAATTGAAGGAGTCCAGAGAAAGTTAGAGTTAAAGAGACAGAAAAGAGGAAGAAGAAGGAAGAGGAGGAAAGAGAGTATGGAGGGAATCTGTGTATAAACTGCTTTGTAATCCGAAAGAGGTGAGTACAAATGTAAGTGAGTAGGATCTGGGGGTCAAAGGAAATTGCAGGCTGTGACTTTTTCCTGCAACACGTAATGCCTTCAGGAGAAGGTGAGGAGAAAATAGGCTTTGGAATTTGCAACCAGAGACTAGGGGAAATGGTGCAAGAATATTAGTGAAAGCAGCGCTGAAGTGATGTTGGAGGCCATTTTCCTGCAACAAGTTCCAAATGGCACAGTCAGTGGAAAGTGCTCAGAATTCTAGCCGTGGCTCTGCTCTGATTAGTTGGAAAGTCAATTTTTTTTTAACCGTAAGGACATTACTTTCTTTTATATATATAATGGGACACATTGGCTATGGCTTCTTACAGTTTGTTGTGGAAACTCAATAAGATGACACAGATGAAGATGATGATGATAAATAACAGTAATAATAATAGCAGCTGCATCTAAAAATTATTTAGCTCTTTCTATGGTGGACCAGACACAGTTATAGCTTTCTACATATATTATCTCATTTAACCCTCCCATCATTTCTGTGAGGTTTCTATATTTTGCCCCCAGTTTACAGCAGAAACTCAGATACAGTGAACTTAGTTGCCTAAATTTAACAACTAACAAGTGACAGAGCCAGAATTCAACCTAGGTAGCCTGACACCAGATAAAGAATTTTGAAAATCTAAAGCCTTATTTTTTGCCATGTATTATTACAAGAGAAATAAAGTCTTATATTCTTAAAACATGGTCTAAACAAATTTCAACAGAGGATATTTTTCAGATTTATTTATTTATTTTCATTACTACAGTTTCTGTTTTGCTAATCCCATTGGCTCTTGATTACGTTGTGTTTCCATAGTTTTGTTGTTTTCCCACTTAGAAAACAGCACCTCCCATCTTCCTGTAGTTTCCTAAGGACAATAAATGTCTGAAGTTGTTCAGTGGTATTTGTTTCTGTGAGCAGCGGCATAGTTGCTCTGGGAAGGATGCTTCTCCTCTGATTGGTGGGGATGGCAGCTGCTGCCTCAAGCTTGCTGGCTGACCCTGAGCCGATTGGTGTCAGGCAAAGGTGATGGAATTGAAAGAGAATCCAGATCTTCCTCAACTTACCATGGGGCTACATCACAGTAAACCCAGTGTAAGTTGAAAAGCATTTAATACACCTAACCAACCAAAAATCATAGCTTAGCCTCGTTTACCTTAAATATGCTCAGACCACTCACATTAGCGGTTAGTTGGGCAAAATTGTCAAACAAAAAAAGCCTATTTTATAATAAAGTGTTGAATTTCTCATGCCGTTTATTGAATACACTTCTGAAAGTGAAAATCAGAGTGGTTGTATGAGTCCAGAAAGGTGAATGTACGGGTTGTTTACCCTCGTGATTGTGTGGTTGACTGGGGGGACATGGCTAGTGACCACTGCTCGGCATCAGGAGAGAGTATCTACTGCATATCGCTGGCCTGAGAAAGGGTCAAAATTCACAATTCCATGTTCAGTTTCTACTGAGTGTACATTGCTTCTGCACCATCACGAAGTCAAGAAGTTATAAGTTGAACCATCATAAAATTGGGGACCGCCTGTATAGCTCTTTAAAAGCTAGAGAGAATTCTTTGCTATTTCATAAAAATGTAGAGTCAAATTTTGAATGGGTTTCCTCATAGCGTCATTTTAATGACTTCTGCTTCAAGTAGTCTTTGGGCTAAATTGCAAGCAAATTGGGTAGGGTGGGTGATATTTTACATGAAGACTAGCTGTACAGCACCAACACAGGATGCCGGGCTGTTAATCAAAGGCTTACAAGGCTGTTCCAAAGAGCCCGCGTGCCTGGTAGGATAATCACTGCTTTCAATACCGCAACAGCTGTAGAAGCCTATTTGTAATATCTTCAAACTCAATTGGCTATAGTTTGGAATTGCAGTAGCTACCTGGGAATTTGATCAAAAGAAAGGTTAAAAAAGTTGTCAGGGTGACATCTTTTGTTAGCATCATAAAGAAAGCAGAAACACAGCTTAATCACTGCATTGTATCTACCCACCTCGGGGACAGAGATGGGGACTCAGACAGTGACACAAGGCCAATTTGGAACTGGCCGTGACAGAGTCAACAGATAATAAGCCGGTGCTCTGGATTTGTGGGGTTTGTAACTCCTGTAAGGTGCTGTCAGAAGATTTTCTTTTCCGTTTCCACACATCCTCTCATGTACAGCCACAGTCCCAGATCAGTGTTCCCCAGGGTGAACAATGATGTTTTGAGTCTTGGAAAAGGCACGTTTTCTCTCTCTAACCTTGTTCATATATTTTTAAGAGAAGCTTCGGTCCAAAAAAAAAAAGTTATTGATTCAGAGCCACAGGAACTAGAGGATAAATAGTAAAAACCGAGTGGAATCCAGGCAGCAAGGACAGCGACATGGACATCAGCCCACACAGGGGTCTCATAGAGGGTTAGGCACCTATGCAGTGTCTTCAGTGATAGGACAATTCAGGCCCAACTGAAGGAAAGTCAGTGGCAACCTCAAAGGGTCTCAATGATGTGAAAACACAGCCTGGCTTTTCCTGTGGCAGTGCTGCCTCCTACTTAGTGTTTAGCTTGCTTCTAAAATATGTTTGTTTAAAATCTATTTCCACCCTTTTTTCTTAGGGTCTACTCCACATTTTTGTCAAAAAATGGAAAATTACATCAGACGTAATGAAAAAAACACCTCTACTATTAGGCTGTAAGCATATTGATACAAAGGGCTTGATCCCAGCTCTTGCAAATCTTACTGAAAATTGTTGGGAATGCTGTAGGCTTGCTCTTTTTGACATTTTGGGGGTTCTGCTGACTTTTCCTACATATTAGATATTCTTAGGTGTTAGCTAGTTTGATACTATATGGAATTTACTTAGGAATATCGTGTGTTTTCATACTCTGGAATTCAGGCTAAGCTTGCTTTATAATGTATTCTGAAAATAATATTCTATTTCTGATCCTACCCCCATACTCTTCCAATAGATTTGGGCTAAAAGAGTTGAAGTCATGACTGAATGCTCTTCCTCTCATCTTGTTTCCATACGCTACCTGTCAGACCATAGACCGAGGCTAGATAGACTCTAGATTGTTCCGATCCTAAAATGGACCCTCTAAAATTTTCAAGTCTTGTTTTTTGTTTGCAGATAATCTCACATAAACACATATTTGTACTACATGTTGTAACTTCTTTTTCTATATCTTAGTACTTCTGCTTTTCAATATAATTACTATTATATTTAAGTTCCCTGTGAAGGCAGAGGCTTACTTTGGTTACAGATGTCTCCTTGGTTTTTTTTAAATATTAATCAGATTGTGGCACTTCCTTGCTTAAAACTCTTTATTGGTTTCCCCTCATGTTGGGTAAAAGCCCAAATTCTCTCCTTGGGTCTAAGGACCTGCATGATATAGACTCTGCCTCACTGGAGGCCAACATCCCGGTCTCTTGCTCTTCATTCAAAGAGGCCTCTTTCCATTTCTGCACGTTCTTTCCCACCTCAGTGTTTTCATACATGCTGGTCCCTCAATCTGGAATGCTCCTTTGCGAGGATGGCTTCCTCTTATTTAAAAGTCACATCTTCAGCTACGTCTTCCCCAACCATCCTATTTAACTAGATTTCTCCCTCTCTTCCAGGAGCCCCATCCCCATTTTCTGTATTTCAGCAACAACTTTGTTTCCTTAGGAATACTTACCATAGTTCATTTATCTTCTTGTTTATCATCTGTCTTCGCCGCTTAGCCATGAGATCTATGAGGTCAGGGGCCACATGCCTGGGATATTCCTAGAGCTTAGCAGAGTACATGGCACATGGTAGGTATTCAATAACTAATTGTTGAATGAATACATGAGCTTGGGTGGGATGTGATGATAAATGTATCACGTATTTGTCATCATCAGTGTGGAGGAATAGAAAGAGACAAAATTAGAGAGGTGAGTTGAGTCTAGGTTATAATAACCCTTAGTAGTATTCTGTAGTAGGTCAGGGAGCTAATGTCACCTGGTCTGTATTTTAGAAAGACTGATCTGGCAAAAATACAGCCAGCTTGATTGTAGTAGAAAAATAGCCTTAGGGAAACCAGTAATGGTATGAGGTGGAGAAGACTGAAATTAAGAAAAGTGTTTTTAGATAAGGAGCAGTGTTGATTAAAAACTTTGATTTAGTAAAGCAGGTAGACAAGAGAAAAAAACCAAACTCCTTTTTTTTTTTTTTTTTTTTTTTTTTTTTTTGCGGTACACAGGCCTCTCACTGTTGTGGCCTCTCCCGCTTGCGGAGCACAGGCTCCGGACGCGCAGGCTCAGCGGCCATGGCTCACGGGCCCAGCCGCTCTGCGGCATGTGGGATCCTCCCAGACCGGGGCACGAACCCGAGTCCCCTGCATCGGCAGGCGGACTCTCAACCACTGCGCCACCAGGGAAGCCCCAAACTCCTTTTGATGGCTATTTTATTCAAAATATAAGTTTGAGGGAGCTTGTTAGGGAAAATGGAAGGAAAAAAATTGCCCCTTGTCCCGACTCTCCATCCTGAGGAGTTACTTTCAAAGATATGACTTGATGTAGTTCAGCGTCAATTCAGTACTTTTGTTCCATAGAAGATCTTCTGCTCATGCCTGGGATAAGAAACTTAAACAGCTATTTAATTGATTTTTTTTTTTAAAGATCCTCTAATGTCTCCCAATACAGAGTCAAATGAACTGAAATGTATTTGATTTTTGAACCGTTTTTTATGGAATATTGTGCGAAAGGAGGGCTAGGCTGTTTTCCTTTGGGAAAGGTGGTCTTGGTTTTGGTGGAATACAGGATTTTGAGTTGTATGTCCTAGGCTTGAGTTCTGGCTCTTTCCTGCACTAACTGGGTAAGTTTGGACATGTCATTTAACCACTCAGAACCCTGTTTTCTGATCCATAAAGTGGAAATGAATCATACCCTAACTTACAGTAAATACTTTTAAACTAGAAGATACTTTACAAACCCTCATGACCAAGAATCACAGATACTCTGCATCTCCATATTGCCCCACATAGCTACATATCAGCATTCTAACTTCTATTTATCCAGAGATTAGTGGAAGGGGATTTACAGATATAAAGATGGAGAGGAAGACATGGAGAAATAGAACACATCAACCAGGCTAGTGTGTCCAGGGAATGGTAGACCAGTAGTATAGTGCTTGTGGGCAGCACACTTACCTTTACAATTAAAATCATCAGGAAAGTATTAGCACCAGATAGTAAATGATTAAATATTGTAATTTTTAGAACTTTTTTTGAGGGTAGGGCAAGTTTGTGAGGGTGTGGTGGTTAGGGAAGGAAGGAGAGAATCTTACTGTCATGTTATTGTTGTTGACAACAATACTATCACTGTAAGGCAATGGTTTCTAAACTCTTGGGTCAGGGACTTTTTGGAGTCTTTGATGAGAGGAATGGAGTCTAGAAAAATCCCCATGTACATATTCAATCCCAATTTTGCCTTCAAATCACCTGAAGTCTGTCTAGAGAGGCACCAGGCTAGTGGACACCAGGGTAAGAGACCTGGCCGTAAGGCGGCAATGGAACTTTCTCTTTTTATGCATCACTCTGTTTTCTATTTTGTTTTGTTTCAATTTAATTTTCAATGGGATTATTCCCCTGGGCCATAAGCAGTCACAAAGGGCCTGGCATTGTGCTAAGAACTTCCTCAATCCTTAACAGTAATCCTACAGGGTAATGGGGTTTGTGGTGGGTTTTTATGTAACATTGACTAATGACCAAGTCAAATGTTTTGCATTGCTCCTGGATGAGTCTGGGGAGCCTGATTATAGGTTCTAACAGGAGACCATCAGCTACTTGATGCCTTTCACCACAGATTATAATGTACCCCTTGGTCAAGGCTACCCTTCTCTATGAGGTATACCCCTTAGCACCACCTGGGAGGGGTCTGCACAGCACAGAGGAGGAAAGACCACTCTTAGAGTATTCTCACATCTGGAGTACCTTACAATATGTCAGACCACCATTAAACCCAAGGTGTGTGGGTGTGTGTGTATTTTAAAAAATGGGAAGAGTTTTGCTCTTCAAATTGAAGGAACAAAAAATGCCTAAGTTTTACTGAGATCAGAAAAATTTCTCAAAGATTTGTTTTTCCAGGTCATTAGAATTTCAATTCCTGACTTAGAAAAAGGATGCATATGTCTATATTTATTCTGGTACCTCTTACAATAATAGATGTTTAACTTTGATAAAACCTGTCATCAATTCCCAGGAAGCAAACTATTTCTAGAAAAAGTGCACAGATATTCTCTAAATAAGCTAAGTGTATAAATGGTTGAAATGCTAAAATTGAGGGATTCTGTGTTTATGATTAATGCTGATATTTGAAGCAACTTTACAGAAGTGCATATAATTGGAAAAACAGGTTTATTTGGGGAAAATCAAAGTACTTATTAGTAAAGTTCTCTGAGATACTTAGATGAAAGACACGGTAGAGGTATAAAATATCATTATTATTATTATCATCATCATTAATAGCAAGTCTAGTACGCTAACGATTTTCTTAAATTGCTTTATTAGTGTTACATGCATTAACTTTTTGTACATGATTGCAATTAGGGCATTAGAAACTGCTGATTTGGGTTAACTCTGGGAGCAAAAAGAAAGCACGTCAACCAAGCATTGCCAAACCAAAAAACTCTTTAAGATGAGCGCATTTTCCATGCCTTAAGGATACTTTCATATTTATTTCTAAATCTACCCTTTCATGTAAATTAACATCCCAGAATGGAAGGTTGGTTATATCAGCGAAAAACAGAAATTATGCTAGATCTCATAGTACAAGATAACTCTAGTATTTATGGATAATGACCATAGTTCAGGCTCCATTAAATTTGAATTTTAGCAGATCATGTCAAAAGAAATGACATTATCTTGTTCAAAATCAGAAAACCCAGTGACTCTGAAATTGGTTCTTTGGAATAGGTCCATATGGTTAATTAATGTGATTGGCTGCTATCTGGGTGGTGTTCTGGAAAGCAAATTTGCTTTTTCTACAAAGAAGAACCAGATTCCAAATATTCCCATAGTTCTTTTACTGCACATTGATATTTCGCTCTACTTTCCATTTTTTGTGGACACAGCCATTTTGAATGATGACGTGTTCAGATAAAGTAATAGTTTTCCTGAAAGAATGATTCTACCTCCAAGTGAAAAATCCAACTTGGAAAAAAAGAAATGGTCAGCAATATAAAGCAGAGAATATGGCTTTTAAAGGAAAGTCTTGAGTCACTAAAGAAAAAGAAAAAAAGAGACAATTCCTATTAGTTACAAACGGATTAATTAAAAAACCTGTGTTAGAAGAAGTACAAAATAATTGTAAAAAATGTTACAAGCCATCTTTCATGAACTTCCTTGTTATCAAGGCTTGGATGCATGATTTTACTACTCAGAAGCTGCATTACAAGTGTCGACAGCTAAAACACAATAGACCAAAAAAAAACCCCAAGAAACTGTCAAGTGGAGCATATTGACAAACTGAAATTTCAATTAAAAAATGTTTTAAGGAAAAATCCCACCTGTAATTTAAAAATTGTTTTATGAAAGCTTTCAAAAATAAACCAAAGCATTTTCCTGCTTTAGAAAATAAAGTCAGTCTAGTCAAGAGTTTCTTTGATAATTGAAATGTCCAAAAGTATCTAAAGATCATTATTTTAAAAATAAATTTAATGTTCAAGATGGTAGATCTATTACAGCAGTGTTTTCTCAAATTGGAATTCTGATGGGTTCTTCAGTGTGTGGAAGTTCTATGAGAACTTTTTCTGGTTTTGTGTTTTCATTTCACTTAATTAAAAAATGTATATGCAGTGTATGCCAGATCACCTGAAGACAGCTGTATAGACTCAGGGTTGCTATTTGTGTTACTATTGTTTCAGTGCTGAAAGATCACCTAAATAGTCAGTATCTAACCCTTCATGTCCTGTGTCCAGTCTCATGTCAAAACAGCAATTGTCGCAAGGTAGCCATCAAGATGAATTCTTCTTGCCAGTTGTAATAACAGAACTTTTCTTTTACAACCATGATTTACAATAGAAAAACGATTTTATTGACTAAGACTTTAATTTCTTTTTTCTTTAGTGTTTATTTATTTTTGGCTGCATTGGGTCTTTTTCATTGTGGCATGCAAGATCTTTCGTTGCGGCATGCGGGCTCTTCTTTGTGATGTGCGGGCTTCTCTCTAGTTGTGGCACACGGGCTCAGTAGTTGTGGTGCGTGGGCTTAGTTACCCTGCAGCATGTGGGATCTTAGTTCCCTGACCAGGGATTGAACCTGCATCCCCTGCGTTGGAAGGCGGATTCTTAACCACTGGACCACCAGGGAAGTCCCAAGACTTTAGTTTCTTAAGTTATTTAAGAAATTGTGAATTTTTATATGATACCATAAAAGTGAAATTGGGTACTTATGGAGTCACGAAGAAACTAACAGGAGTGAACTTACTACATAAATAAACTTTATGTTTTTGCTATATGGAGTGCTATGTCAAAGATGGTTTTACCATAACTCGTTAGATAGAAGTCATGGGAGTTTGGGGACTTCCCTCGGCACATAGAAGAGCAGACATGTCCAAACGTATAGAGCCTGAGAGGAAGCAGTCAGCACCATACTCGCTATATTCAGGCTGGGAGTAAATGTCAGGTGTGGATCTTTCTTGTCTTTGTATGATGAGGCAACTTGTAAATGTTCAATAGTAGTGAATGCAGAAGCAAATATATGAAAAATATTTTTAAAATTCAATGAAATTAATTTTTCTGCATTATTATATTTGGGGGTTTACTATTGAATTTTATCAATAATGGATTGATGGTGAAGATAAGTTCATTATCAAAATTTTCCCTTTTGAAGGTGATTGTGCAATACTGAAGGTCGAGGAAAACTGATATAGAGGAATTCAATTTAAGTTAAACTCACTTTTTTTTTTTTTTTTTTTTTTTGCGGTAAGCGGGCTTCTCACTGTTGTGGCCTCTGCTGTTGCGGAGCACAGGCTCCGGACGCTCAGGTTCAGCGGCCATGGCTCACGTACCCAGCCGCTCCGCGGCATGTGGGATCTTCGCGGACCGGGACACAAACCCGTGTCCCTTGCATCGACAGGCAGACTCTCAACCACTGCACCACCAGGGAAACGCTAGACTCACTGTTGAACAAACCATTAAAGTTGTTTGAAATAAACAAGCAAACCTTGATAACAGTATTTTCCTTCCTTCCTTCCTTCCTTCCTTCCTTCCTTCCTTCCTTCCTTCCTTCCTTCCTTCCTCCCTTCCTCCCTTCCTCCCTTCCTCCCTTCCTCCCTCCCTCCCTCCCTCCCTCCTCTTTTTCTCTATCTCCCTCTATCTTTTCTCTTTCTTTCTCTCCTCCTTACCCCTTTCTCCTGAAAGTTAAGAAGAGCAAGATAACATTCAGTTGTTAATTCTGGATAATCAAGATGTTATTTATTAAACTAAAAGAATTTCTAACATAAATGTTAGGTACATTTTCTTTTTCCTTGAGTCTTTAAGTATCAAGAATGGTTTGAGTTTCAGGACATTTGGGCCACACTTTTTTTTTTCCTACTGATTTACTGAGATCCTACTCATGTGAAGACTTAGCAAGCTGATATGAAATTAGAGTTCATTACTCTTCAGAGATCCAGGTGTTCCTGGAAACAACTCCCACTGGAAGCTTAACTCTTTAAAGAGATAAATTCAGTTCAGTTCGATAAATAATATTTGAGAATGCACTATGTACAAGACACTACACTAAGCCCTGGGGATTAAAGAAAAACGTTATTTCAGCTAACAAGGAACCTAGAATCTGGTGTGGGACATTAATACAGAGAAAGGAAAGGTAAAAATATTTTCCATTACAATTTTAAAAACATTTGCATAATTTATGTTAATCTACTAGTGCTTCTTAATACTTTTTACAAAAACTTTCTGGCATTTTTTAAAAACTAGGTTTCTGAACTTATGAAAGGGTAATATCTCTTTTACTAGTTTCACAATGTGAGAGAAGAGGCATCGTTATTACATATGATATTCTTTGCAAGATGAAAAAGCCCCAGGCTGGGACTAATGGATAATAGTGAAAGTAAAATAAGTAAAAAGTGAAACTGTGATGAAAGAAGGCTGAGTCCCACATGGACACATTAGCTAGTGCTGAATGACAAATGATAACAGTGTTTGGTCCTTTTCAGTCCTGTTGGCAGGCACAGGAATGCGGAGCTCAGGCAGCCCTGGGTGGTGTGAGCCATTAAGGAGATGTTCCTGAAACAATCTCTACATTAAAGCCCAAATAGTAGAGTGCAGATTTTTAAAAACTTTTTGTTTTATATTGAGTATAGCCAATTACCAATGTTGTGACAGTTTCAGGTGCACAGCAAAGGGACTCAGCCATACGCATGCATGTATTCGTTCTCCCCCAAATTCCCCTCCCATCCAGGCTGCCACATAACACTGAGCAGAGGTCCCTGTGCTATACAGTAGGTCCTTGTTGGTTATCCATTTTAAATAGAGCAGTGTGTAGATGTCGATCCCAAACTCCCTGACTATCCCTTCCCCCCATTTTTCCCCGCCTATAATCATAAATTCGTTCTCTGTGAGTCTGTTTCTGTTTTGTAAATAAGTTCATTTGTATCATTTCTTTTTAGATTCCGCATATAAGGGATATCATAAGATATTTCTCTTTCTCAGTACAGATTTTTAAAACAAGAAAACTAAAAACTAAACCTTAAAATAACATGGCTCTCAATTATTTTGCTTTGATTTAAAAAAATGCTCAATATTAATGGAAGGAGGAATATTTAATCCACACTTAGAGCAGGACACATAACTTAGTAAAACAGCTATTCGGAGCCAGAAAACAAAACAACAACCACAAAAAAAAAACTACCTTCCTGCTATCTCTGTTTATACAATTAGATGTGAATAAGGGCAAGAATATTTGCAGGGTGGATAGTAGAATGAAAGTGATGAGCCCAGAATGTCCTCTTTAGATCTGAGTTCATCAAGTATGTCTTGGTGGGTGGTAGTATCATGGAGAATGTCTGTGGTCAAATAATTTTGAAGAACGTTGGGATAAATAAAGCTAAACAGACTTGTTTATTGTAGGACTTTTTTTGAGCCTTGCTGATGTGTCCTGTAACTCTCCAGGAGGGAAACATGTTATAGAGCATTCCCCAAATGCATTCAAGTGTGGAACACTTTTAGAAGAGCTCATAGGGGAAGCAAGTCGTTGGGGCACAGTTCTCTGTTAGTATTGAGCACGTGGAAAACACAATTATGGCTCTTTATCTTAAGAGAAAAGAAGTTAAGCCAATTTAATTATCTCCTGGGTCCAAAGTGCAGTTAGGTAGGTGCTTGATATGTGTCATCTCATTTTATCCTGATCTCTGTGATATATTGTTACTCTTCCCCTGCCATGGCCCCCACCATCCCCCCCATTCCCAGCTGAAGATTAGGAAACTGAGGATCTATGAGGTTAAATATTGTGTTCTGGTAAACCAGTAAGATTTAGGCTGGGATTAAAATTTATAGTTTTTTTTTTAAAGCATGAAATTTGGAAATTTTGAACTGCAACTGAGATAAGTTAAATAAGAAATGAATTGCATCCCACGAGTGATTCGTTGCTGAATTCAAGAAACACCATTGTGTGAAGGTCTGATAGCATAGCGATGAAGAAGATGTGGCTCCCTCCTAAGAACTTAAAGTTTGGTGGGAAAGGCAGACCCATGAATAAGTAATTTCAATGCTATATAGTAAATGATCAAAATAGACTCACACATCTCTTTGCCTTTGTTCATGACATTTTCTCTCCACAAAGTACAGTGAACCTGAGCCCTCAACCCTACACTTTCACACCCATCAGAAGTTTTAAGACTGAATTCCAATGCATGTTCTCTATGAAGTGTTTTCTAGGCACTCTGCTTTTCCTCCGCCAAAACCTTATTTTCAAAGTGTGATTTGAGATGTATCTATTTATCTTTCTTTTCGATTGGAAGTGTCTTGAGGGATGATATTATCTCAGATATTCTTATAACCACCACTGCCCAAAATAGTGCTTTGCTTGAATATAGCAGACCCACAGTAAATGTTTTTGTTTGGTTGCTTGGTTGTTTTTGAAATAAACCTTTTATTTATTTATTTATTTATTTATTTGCAGTATGCGGGCCTCTCACTGTTGTGGCCTCTCCCGTTGCGGAGCACAGGCTCGGGACGCGCCGGCTCAGCGGCCATGGCTCACGGGCCCAGCCTCTCCATTGCATGTTGGATCTTCCCGGACCGGGCCACGAACCATCGTCCCCTGCATCGGCAGGCAGACTCTCAACCACTGTGCCACCAGGGAATCCCCCTTTTTTTTAAAGTTACATTTTACCATTGTTTCAAAATCATTAATAACATGAACTGTAGCATCAAGAAAATTCTTAGAGGCAAAAAAGGGTAGAATGTTCTTCCTATTTTATTTTATTTTTTACCTCCCATCATTTTGTCATTAAGTCATAGAAAATGAAGAAACGTCAGAGGAAATAGGGCATGGACTATGTAACTCATTAGGAAACCCACAAGAACCTTCTCGTGAAACTAACAATTCGGTTAGAATACCAGGCAATTTTAGCAATTACAGAGAGGAAATGAAGAGTAGGAGGAAGTCCCTACAAGTCCCAGGGACATCTAAGACAAGCTGGGGAAAATACGATTATTTTAACCAGTAATAATTAAATCAGCAAGAGTATAGGCATTTACTTTTGTCAAACTTTGTTCAGACTTTGGAGACTTTGAAAGAGATTTAAATATATGAAAGGGTCTTTCTTATCTGTTTGTAATTTGAAATTAGTTGACTATTTAAAAAAATAGTTGAAGTAGGGAATCATAATCGTGATATATGTGATTCTTGAACATTTAGCATAATGGGAAGCCTAGTTATTTGTTTATAAATTATCAAAACTACATAATGCAGACAAATTTAAAAACGTAAATATATTGCCTCATATGTTTTATTCTTTAAAAAGAGGAGGTATAGGGCTTCCCTGGTGGCGCAATGGTTGAGAGTCCGCCTGCTGATGCAGGGGACGCAGGTTCGTGCCCCGGTCCGGGAAGATCCCACATGCCGCAGAGCGGCTGGGCCCGTGAGCCATGGCCGCTGAGCCTGCGCGTCCGGAGCCTGTGCTCCGTAACAGGAGAGGCCACAACAGAGGCCCGCGTACGGCAAAAAAAAAAAAAAAAAAAAAAGAGGAGGTATAAACAACTAAGTGTCTCAAGGTAAGTACAGGAATAAATACATAACCAATTTTCTTTTATAGAAAACTAGAAAGGTTTCTCAGACCTGTAACTGTTTTGGTTTTACTTATGCCATATTTTAACTCTAGATATTCTCTGAGAAAATTATTTAAAACAGGGGTCAACACTTTTTGTATTTCTACAAAGAGCCAGGGGATAGACATAGGCTTTGCAGTCTCCACAGTCTTTACAGCAACTATTTAACTCGGCCATTGCAGGGAAAACAACAGCCGCAGTTTACACGTATATGAAAGGGCCTGGCTGTATCCAATAAAACTTTATTTACGAAAGCAGCCAGTGGGCCTGATTTAAAGCATTGACACTGCTGCACATCAAGGTTATCTGTGGGAAGTGACTGAATCTCGGGGTAGCCATCTCTGGCTTTGCAAGCCCAGAACACCTATGACCTTCTTCTGAGAAATGCTCACCCCACACTCACTCTGCCATGTAGGAGTTTGTACTTGCACTGCCACCTTTGACTGAGGGTCTTCTTTTCCTGAGTCAACTCTTCCTTTCATTGAGTCAATAAATCTGTCATTGGCCTATGCTAATGTGAGTTGTACTTCTGTTTCTCGCTCCTGGAGGGGTTTGGCCAGTCCAAAGAGTACGTACCACCCAGCTGGAGATGAGGCTAGAAGGGAGAAGGGACGGGGTTACCTACTTGGCTTCGCTGGTTACCCCAAGCTGAAGACCCCAGCTGTCTTCCTCAGCTGAGGCCTTCCTGACCCCGTGCAGCTGGGTGAAGCTGAGATTCTCCCAAATGGAAGTGATTGGATGAGCAGTCCTCTTCCCCTCATAAAAACCCCCAAAGAGCTCTCCAGCTAATGCCACTCTGGGGGAGCTATTTGGCATGCTTGCCCTCGGTCCAGACCATAGGTTGTAAACTTGATCACTTCTCCATGGTGTGCTGGAATTTACTCCCACTTGGCCATTCTCCAAGTATTGTAAACATCCTAATCCCTCTGGGAAGCTTTTGTTAAGAATATTTTGTTTCTCAAAATAGTCATTGGTCTCCTTTCACAATCCCCAGCAGCATGGTCTTTGGGAAAATTTTTAGCAGAAATGAGCAGGAAACACCCAGATGGTCCTGTTTCTTCTTGTCGCTTGAATCAGTGTCTGCTCTTGCCTGCTGTCAGAGTCCTCCACATGCTCTCTGCTGTGGCTGGTGGATTTCTGGTTAAAGTGAAGCTTTGAACCACCTGAATCCCTCCATGATTTCAGGTGATCACTTGGACTGTGTCATGGTGACTGGTGACTGACACCCAAAGAGGATGTTCTTGGTCAGTGTTCACCAGTTCCTAAAGCCACACAGCTCAGCATGCTGAGTGTTTACTGAAACAACTTTGTGGTCTGTCAAACTGCAGTTACGTTTATGTTGACTATTTCCCCAGGCACTCCTACTGAAAACAAAAACTGTGGGCATCCAACATGAAGGGAACTAAAGGCAAATCAAAATAAAAGCTGGAAAGAGCTCTCATTATTTGTGGGTCCTACTGTATGATTATTTAAACTTGTTCCCATTAATGAGATCTGTCAGTCCTGATTGGATTTGTGGTTTAAAAGAAAAGGGAGACATATCTTCTTCATTGAAGCTGAATATGAATCATGCCATATAATAAATGATGATTTATTAGGGGATTTCCAAGTATGAGTATTAAGATAGGCTGTTTTCTTTGACCCTTACAATAAGCTCTCAGGTAGGTATTGTTCCCATTTTATGACGAGGAAAACTGAGGCTTAGAGAGGTCAGATAACAAGCCCTTGGTCACACCAGTGACAAAATGATGGAGTCAAGAAAAAAATCTGTGGAAGCACCACACATAAGTGCTTATTACCTGAAAGGCATAGAAGAATCATGAACTTACTGGCTTTTTTAGTGGGGGCCAGGGCTATTTTGTCCTCGACTAGTGAAGTTTGCCCCTTTGTTAAATACATTCGCAAACATATAATACACAGTTTATCTGAGAACCCTAAATTAATGTTTTATCCTCCAGAACAGTGGATCTCAGCCCAGGGCAATTACCTCTGCTTCCTACTGCCTTACCCCAGGGACATTTGGAAATGTCTGGAGACGTTTTTGGTTGTCACAACTGAGTGGGAGCTGCTATTGCTGCTAGAATCCCACAATGTACAAGACAGCCTGCTCTCAACAAAGAATTAGCCTCCCAAAATGCCAACAGTGCCAAGTTTAAGAAACCCTGTTTTAGGGTGCTAAAAAACCCTGTTTTAGGGAAATTAATAGAACAACCTTAGAAAGATCAAGAACTTGGATAAGCAGAGCTAAACAGCTCATATCCATAGAGAATTCTGTCCTATCTCTAGCAGTTCTCACATATCAGCCCCTTTAGCACATGTCTCCAGTAAGACTGGTCTGTGATGTCACTGAATATAATAAAAAAAAAAAAAAAAAGCCAAACTGATACCACAGTGGAGCTCCAGTGTTTCGGAGAAGATAACTTTGGCAGTCATGTTTCTTGTTCCATGTTCCTTGGCAGCCATGTTTGGTTTTTTTTTTTTTCTTTCTTATGCTGAACATTTTTTCCAGAAAATGGCAATGTCTGAAACTATGCCTCTTCTTTTGAAACACAGCATATGCTTGTTTAAATGCTCCATGTGGCTGGAGTTCCAAACACGGGGCTTTTCACATTTGTTTCTCATCATTTTTGACAATTAGCCTCCCTTATTTCAGTAAACATCTCACTCTTAAAGAGTAGTTCTTAAGTACCATTTATCTTTTCCCGGGTGGAGTGAAGATTTCCCATGCACAAGCATGTCACATTATTCTTTGCAAAATGTTTTTCCAAGTGTTTAACTCTGCGGGCAAATCTACAGAGTAGACAAAAAGGATGTTTTGAGAGATGAAAGTCTCCTCTAAACTCCTGATGCTAATTCTTTAGTTTCCACATTAAGGAAAGCCCCCTGCCTCTGACAGCAGTCAGGACTGAACATTAGGGATATGGTTTCACTTCAGTACAGGTAAATAACATTCTTGTTGGCAATTAACCAGGAAATAGAATATTTTAACCTAACATATTTCTCTGAACACTTGAGTTCAATAATCTTTTACACTATCAGCAACTTCAGAAAAAATAAGAGAAATTTAAAATAATTAATATATAAACTTCATTAGAAACAAGTTAGAAAACATTGACTGGTACACTGTTCCTTTTATGGGGCCAATCAATTTAATCAAATAACATCACTTCTAAGTCTTGGAAAAGTTTGAAAATAGATGATTATTTTAATTGAGTTTTAAAATTGAGTTCTAAAAGTCATATCTAGGATCACGCTTAGATTATGAAATTACCATTTTAAGGGCACTCCTACATTGGGGTTTAAGAGACTGCTTATAAGGCAAAAGGAAATTGGCTTACCAAGGGACATTTAAAATGCTGAAGACCTGCATAGAGAAGATGAAGCCATAGTCTCCCCACTTCATCTTAACTTCATCAAAACCAGACAAAACCATGAAATTGAGTCTTTTTCCTTCCCAGTTCTTCACTGTCCCCATCTTAGAGGCATCTTT
The DNA here is from genome assembly GCF_008692025.1 of Phocoena sinus. NCBI lineage: Eukaryota > Metazoa > Chordata > Mammalia > Artiodactyla > Phocoenidae > Phocoena > Phocoena sinus. Next base: position 46,480,312 of record NC_045774.1, read on the forward strand.
TGTGTTTATATTCCTTTTCAAGAGAAAAAAATTCCAAAATTCCAAAAATTTTGGAATTGATCTCATTATGATTGGGCACACGGAGCAATACTTATCTGGGGCTTTGCCCCCAGAGTCGGCCATGACAGTATCCAATGAAGGAAATGCCTTTAAGCTTATAAACTTAGGAGATTGGTTTAGACTGAGCAGTAATCGTTTTTGGCCCCAATGCTCTGACAACTGAGAAACAGAGTTCCTACATTTATGTTGTTTTCCTCACTAAACCAAGGTTGTGTGTGTGTGTGTATGTGTATGTCTATAAAATGCTAATCAATAATGTGGCATATAGGCAAACTCAGACAAGAGGTATAATATGTACCAGGGCTGGACATACCACTTATTCTCCAAGGAGCTTCTCAGTTGGAAACTATTAACTTTCTCAGTGTACCTTGTAAAGCTTCTTCCTCCTCTTCTTCCACTCCCTTTTCTCCATCTCCTCCACCTTCTCCTCTTCTCCTTTGCTCATCTACAAACAAAATTAGAAGATTTAGGGATAGATACGGCCCTTTACCTCCATCACAGGGTGAATTTTACAAAGAGTTATTTTATAGTCTGAGATTTCTTGGTTTGTGATTTTGTTGGCTTGCCTAGAGGGCTGCTCCTCCCTGGAGAAATTAAGTCTTCAGACTTCTGGTTGGCAAAGTCTTTAAATCCCTCTGCTGTGCTCCCCTTGGGGGATGGAAGTGCCTCAGGTTGGTCTACAGTGACTTCTTTCACTGAGCAGTGTATACTACTGTTCCAGGGAGAAATGCCAAATGACAGCCAGACGTGAGGGGTCTGGGCAATTAGCAGGCCTCTGTTCAGTCCTTGGTCTTATGGACTGCAGAGCAAGCATGTCACTCGGATGAGATGGGAATTCAGGCATGTGAAGGAACTGGCCAGGATCCAGTGGCAATACCAAAGGTGACCGGGGGCCATCCTTTAGTCCCCTACCCCAATCTCCATAAGCCCTCCAAACATACCAAGTACATAAAATCTGAATCAAAACCAACAGCGAGCTTGCTACGTATTCAAATGCAAGACAAGTACAGTAGTCCTTCTCTTCCAAATAGGTTTTTGCCTGTAAGCCCCTTTTTATGTAGAAATGCTAAACCTGTCCATGCCAATAGCTTAGGAGGGACTATTCCTAGATTTTAAAAAATGAGTTATGGTTGGTGTTAAACTTGTTTGCTGATATTTCCATAGTCACATTGAGCCTCCTTGGATTATACAGCTCCTGAGCAAAAATGTTTACAAAAGTTTCTGGGATTATAAGAAGTTGAGCAAACACTGACTAGAGGCATCTCAGATAACCACAAGAGACATTTAGGATTAAACTAGATTATTAACAGATGGTTGGTAAGCATGTAGAAAAAGAAGCCGTGATTGCTCAGAAATTCCACAGATTCACTGAAAATGAATCGTACCAAAGAAACACCATTTCCTATTTAAATGAGCTTTGTCGAGTGATCGATAAGTAAAGTGTTATGCGTACGGTATTTCCTTTTAGTAGGACATTTGATACAGTCTCAATTGAGGAGGTTGTTGTATAATGAAACAATCATTGGATTTAGAGTCAGAAAACTGACCTGATTCTCCCACTTATCAGTTCCATAAGCCTTCACAAGTCGTGTAGCTGTTCTGAAACTAGGTTTCTTCAACTCTAAAATTGGCATATGTTTTTAACACCTTTATTGGAGTATAATTGCTTTACATTGTTGTGTTAGTTGCTGCTGTATAACAAAGTGAATCAGCTATATGTACACGTATATCCCCATATCCCCTCCCTCTTACGTCTCCCTCCCATCCTCTCTACCCCACCCCTCTAGGTGGTCACAAAGCACAGGGCTGATCTCCCTGCGCTATGCGCCTGCTTCCCCCTAGCTAGCTATTTTACATTTTAAAACTGGCATTTTTACTTAGGTATTTTCAATCTCATTCCAAAATTACTGAATGCTTGAGAGCAAGGTTCAGCACTATGACTTGGATGAAACTTTAGTTGGACGATGAATTCATAGTGAGATAAAGAACTAGACTCATCAATTATACCTCAGTTTTTAAAAAAAACTTTAAAAATCATAAGAAAAAAGAACTAGCCTCAAAGACTACTGGTCAATGTCAGCTTTATATACGGGTCTTAGTGGGTGTCCCACACAACTCTTAAATTTTGTCCTGTTCAGCGTATATTGAAACATTTTGCAGAAATATAGAATTGATTATTAAAGCTACATACATAAATATTGGGAGGATAGCTTTCAGTTATAGAATCAAATTATCAAAATATTTTATACCCACAAAGCTGGGCTAAAACACAATGCCAAGGTTATTACAAATAGATGTAAGTTATACATAGACATATTCTTTAAATTATAAATTATCAGTAGTGTTATTACAAGATGGGAACCGACTATAACAGCAAATTAAGAAAAAAAGCGCTGAGGAATTTAACTGAAAATAAGCCAGATAGGAGAAAAATTCAGATGATTTTAGGAGTTCCTTTCTTCCTCCACTTGTGTAAATATTTTACCTTATTTCAAATAAACGAACACTCATTGCCTTGCCTTTGCAGGACTCATACTTAGCTAGGAGTAATTATACCACAATTTGATGTATGTTATGATAAAGTTATGTAAAAGGGACTGTTCGATCTGAGAAAAGGACATACGTGAGACATTTTGCATGTGTGTATATGTATGTTTAGATGTGAGTGTACCTGTATGGGTCACTGGAAGCTATAGAAGCAGGTTGTGCTGAGTTGGGTCCTGGAATTGGAATTATCTAGTTGGACAACATGGGGAAGAACATCCCACATAAAGGAGATCGTGACATGGAAGTGCATGGCATGATTGAGGAGTATTAAAAGTTTTATATGGCCAAAGCTTGGATTTTTGTTTAGTGAGCCAAGTTATGAATAGCTTTTTTTTCAGATACATACTGAAAATATATTCTTTTCTTTTCAGAAAATACATTATGAAAAGATATATTCTTTTCCAGTATGGTTTATTACAGGGTATTGAGTATAGCTCCCTGCGCTATACAGTAGGACCTTGCTGTTAGTCTCTTTTATATATAGTAGTTTGTATCTGCTAATCCCAAACTCCTAATTTATCCCTTCTCCACCCCTCTCCCCTTTGTTAACCATAAGTTTATTTTCTATGTCTGTAAGCCTGTTTCTGTTTTGTAAGTAAGTTCATTTGTATCATATAATATTTTAGATTCCCTATATAAGTGGTATCATATGGTATTTGTCTTTCTCTTTCTAAATTACTTCACTTAGTGTGATCATCTCTAGGACCATCCATGTTGCTGCAAAGGCATTATTTCATTCTTTTTTATGGCTGAGTAGCAGTCCATTGTATATATGTATATATGCCACATCTTCTTTGTCCATTCATCTGTCAATGGACATTTGGGTTGTTTCCATGTCTTGGCTATTGTAAATAGCAATGAACATTGGGGTGCATGTATCTTTTCGAATTATGGTTTTCTCCAGATATATGCCCAGGAGTAGGATTGCTGGATCATATGGCAACTCTATTTTTAGTGTTTTAAGGAACTTCCATACTGTTTTCCATGGTAGCTGCACCAATTTACATTTTAATATAATGAATAATTTGAACTTCATCTTGGAGGTGATGGGGAAAACATCACCAACTGGTGATCGTCACTTGGTGGCATCACGGGATTTGTGTTTAAGAAAAACAACTTTAAGGGCTCAGTGCTGCACGAACAAGTCAGAAGAGGCTGGAAGCAGGGAAACATGTTAAGAAATAGGTTAGTCAAGAGTCTTTGGTTGCAAGGGATAGAAATCTAAATTGATCTAGTTTAAGCATAATAGAAAATTGATTGGATCCTATAACCAAGTGTAGATGTAAAATTGGCCTTAACAATGACTCTGTAAGAATTAGTAACCTGAGTGCCATTTGGATTTTCTTTTTCTATCTCCTGTGTTTACTTCTTTGTATGTCAGCTTCCTTCTCTCATATAAGAGTCTTTGTTAGGCTTAATCAGTGACTACAGGCAGCTGTCTCTCCAGGGAGTTTCAACAATCTTGTGTAAGGGCTCTGTTGGCTAGTTTGGGTCATGTGCTCATCTGTGGACAAATCACTAAGGTCATGTGGTAGGACCTTAGTTTTGACAGGCTTGGAGCTTCCCTGCCTATCCAATACCTACTTCTTAATTGATAACAGAACCTTGAGTTTGTTTTGGGATGTAGTGGGCCAACACCATGCAATGTATCATGATTAGTTTAAGCCAAGCATTACAATTTTATTCTACACTTTTTTCAACTTTTATGTATGTGTGTACATATTTTGCAACTGAAGGTGTCCTTGAAAGCCACTTCATTCCAATGGGATTTTAAGGAAAGTGTGCTGCAGAAACTTCTGAAACCCATTTACTTTCTTGATAAAAGGGATTGGGATTAATTGGAACCCTCTTTCTTCCTCCTGTTTTCTTTTTCAACCTTAGAACACATATAATTTGAGTTGCAGAGGCCAACTGGTGACCATGAGTTAATATATATGTGGGAAATGCCAAGGGAATTGCAAAGGTATAGACCCAAGTTTTCAGAGTCACTATAATGAATGTGAGCAAATACTTACCTCCAGCATTATTATTATGTGAGAAAAACAAATCCTTTAAGCTACTTTTAAACAGTTTTGATTACTTGCAACCAATTACCTTTTAAGTGTTATAAGACTTCTAGTCAAATACTGTGGCCATGGAGGCAAGGTCAAGGAAATTGGCAGCTACTATTCAGAACACACATCTAATAGGATGAGGGAGGGGAACCAGTTCCCCCAAAGAAGAGAGCGGGTGTAGCATAGAGATAGTCTCTGTAGGAATCATTGTAAATGTGGCAGAAAGAATGAATGACAGAGTGAGCATGTCTCAAATATTCAAAGACCTATGTATGGAAGAGGAATTGGACTGATCTATAATCTTAGCTTGGTATAATTTTTATCTCAGAGTACGGCAGAAACATAAGGTGACCCTAAAGTTTTGAGGTAGAATGTTTATCACTGAATAACCACAAGGGAGAGGAGTTTAGAGGAGAGTTTGTGCTTCTTTTTGCGGAACGTGGAGCTGTGTTCTCCCGGGTGCAGTAAAGAGAGCTCACAGCCTATATTCTCTCAGTGCCTTTAATAATGTTGATAGGGCAATTGCAATGCTGCCTCCATTTAATGTTCGGTGATCATGCTAAGGAGGAAGGGACTTATTCAATTTCCTTGCCACCATGGATTATCTGATCTTCCACATGAAAGATTTTATAAAACATAGAGGAAAAAAAAGCATTTTCCAGGTCCTTCGCCTTGTTCTCCATCTTTAGAGACAGCACACATTTGCGGTTGAGAGTCTAGGCTCTGGGGCTAGGTGATCTGAATTCAAATTCTCACTTCACCACTTACTTATTGTGTGACCCTGGTCCAATTACTTAATGTTTTGTGCCTCAATTTTCTCATAAGTAAAGGAGAAATAATAAAACTAGTAACTCATATCAAAGGATTCTTGTGAGGATTAAATAAGTTAATTCATGCAAAGAACTAAGAAGGGACTAGCACGTAGCTGACACTCAATAGATATTAGCTAATATTATTATTGTTCACTGATGCTTTCCTTTTGTTGACTTTTGCCATGTTTAATATAAAAGTATTCATAGTTTAAAATAAAATTGAAAAATATTGTTGCATATCTAGTACGTTTCAGACATTATTAGACCATATGCAGAATATTAACCTTGCCCACAAGGAACTTAGAATCTACTTACAGAGGCAAAGTACAAAAACCCACAAGAAATAAGAACACATACAATTAGAAAGACGAACATGCAGCAATACAGCAATGCAAGCAATGTCACGTGGTGGTAACATTGTTTGGCAAATTATTGGCATATGGGTTTTTTAAACAAAAATGAATTAATGAATTTGTTAAAAAAATTGGTAAAATTTAGAAGTGTTCATTTGATATTTCATTACGGTTGATGCTGGGAGAGGGGATGACTTAAAAGAAAAACCAAACGTGAAAGGTAAAAGAGAGATTAACTTAGACCTAACATCTCCCAAGGTATGAAAAATTACAGATTATGTGGGTCATTAATAAATGAGTAAAACATCAAGCAGCCTTCCAGCATTTGTGAAGAATTACTCTTGGAAACAGATAGGCTGGAAATGTGGTCTGAGTTAATGAGGAGTTTATGTATATATCTGATCCCGGGCCAGGAATAGATTCCAAGCATGTCCACAGAGTTGGTCGCGCATGTGAGTGTCCTGGAAAGCCCAGCCATAATTCTGTTTCCCCAAGTTGCTCAGCCCCTGACTGAAATGTTCTTGGAAACGTAAATATGCAGAACACTGTAGAAATCAGTACGATTTACATGATTGTTTTTCTGCAGAGCAATGTTTTAATCTTTGTAGCAAATAGGATTAGTATTCCTCAAGATTTGTTCACCAAATTCTGCTTAAAATTCTAATAGTGTTAAGAATCATTTACCTTTCCTCTAAAGTATTTTAATACCTTCCACCCTACTCAAAATCACAGTTTACTTTACTGTGATTTTGCAAAGGAAACAGGAAAAAAATGGAAAGATCCACGGATGAAGGGAGTTAAACTGGAAGGTCCAGCCACAAGATGCCAAGCATTTTAATGGATACTCTTGTTTTTCCTTGCGTTTTTAGGAAAAATTTCCTATCTCAAAATCTGAAATCACATTAGTTTGTAAAGGTTATTCTATTTATAATGAGAGGTTCACAGAACCTTGGGTTAGAGGAAGCTGCTGATATTCCACCCGCACAGAAATCTTTTCCACAGCCTGGCTGACAGTTTCTCATCTGATCTCTAGCTGAGTCCTTCCAGTAGCAAGTACCTTATTACTGCACAAGTCAGCCCCACTCTATTGTTGAATATCTGATGGCAAAAAAAGTTCTTCTTTATATAATTCAAATGTCATTTGCCTTTTCAGTCTCTCAATATTTGTAAGGTTTTGTTTCTATTAAAACCCAAATTATGATGACTTTGAGTCTCTACGGGACCTTGTAAGAATTTGAGTCCTTTCAGAAAACTTAGGTATGTTTCATGGCCCTCCACTCCCAACGGTGTTGTTTCACGTGTGCTCTCATATAGATCCAGCCCAGTTCTTTGCTCTGGTCCTCTAATCAATGTGCCATGTTACCTGCTCAAACCCAGATGGTCATGATAAGGTGGCCACTCTGCCAGGCCCAGCTGGTTGTTACTGATGGTCACTACTTTGGAGCTCCCATTCCTCCTTTGGCCATCCATCCTGAGTATAGAACAAAATCTTCATGTAGGGCTTCCCTGGTGGCGCAGTGGTTGAGAGTCCGCCTGCTGATGCAGGGGACACGGGTTCGTGCCCCAGTCCAGGAAGATCCCACATGCCGCGGAGCGGCTGGGCCCGTGAGCCATGGCCGCTGAGCCTGCGCGTCCGGAGCTTGTGCTCCGCAGCGGGAGAGGCCACAGTAGTGAGAGGCCCGCGTACCGCAAAAAAAAAAAAAAAATCTTCATGTAATTCTCTACAGCACAGGCTGTAATTTTCATTAAGATCTATCAAAGATTTGGGATTACTTGCCATTAGATATGGTCGCTCTTGAAGCCTGTAGGCCATGGGACTCTCACAAAGCACACTCTCACGTAGCCCCTGGCTTTCTTCCTCCCGGCAGATCAATTCATCTCCACCAGACAAGTGTCCTTGGGCCCCCAAATCACTAGGCCCAAAGAAAGAAAAAATTCAGCCTTTCCACTGCTCTCAGGTCTACATTATTCTGTCCTCAAACCTGCTTTTTTCTAGGTAATTATCCTGTGAGGTTCAAGAACAGTTATGTTAATATGTAACAATCCAACATCAGTAATTTCTTAAAGTGTGGGTTTTTCAGTTTTAGGAAATGCTAAGTAAAGGACCTTCTACCTGGAAAGGGTCTTGTTGGAACTAACAGAAAACAACTGTGGTAACTTAAACAGGAAAGAAATTTGTTGGAAGGAAATGAAGTGGCTCTCAGAATCGGGCTTAGCTAACGGACAGTGACCTGCAAGGTTAGGCTGTAGGAAGCAGCTCAGGCACAGCTATAGCTGGGGTCTGGTCAGGAAGTTGCCCCCAGCATAGCCACCTCTGGACACTTGTGTCAACCATCACTGCCAGACTCTGTGTTCTTTTACCTTTCGATCCTAAACTAGTGCTGTCGAATAGAAGTTCCCCTGATGATGAAAGTGTGTCTTCACTGTCCAACAAGTAACCACTAGCCACGTGTGTTTACTGAGCACTTGAGATGTAGCTAGCGTGTCTGGAGATCTAAATTTTTAATTTTATTTGATTTTAACTAAAATGGATTTAAATAGCCACATGTGGCTATTAGTCTACCATATTAGCACAGCTCTAATCTATCAGAGCCTATTATCTTGGGATTATCAAATTTTTTCCTGAAGCCACTTTTCCAGGTGTGAAAAGTGCCACCCATACCTCTAATCCTTGACTCCTAGATCTCTGTATTTGGCCCGTGTGAAAAATAAATAGCGTCCTCCCAATAAGCACTGTCCATAAACCATTGCACTAGGATGGCTTCAGTGGCCTCTTCCATCATTTGACAAGGCCAGGAGCACTTGAGCGATGGGGTAATAATAAGATCAGTGGATCTATCCATGTCCATAGGTCTTAGTTAAATATCATAGTTCGGAAGCTATGAAAGCCAGACTTTCTAGATTAGAATTCTGGCTCAGCCACTTGTCTGCTCGGTGCCCTTAAGTGCCTTCACTAAGGCATTTGCGCCTCAGTTTCCTCATGGATACGATGAGAGTAACTAACTATTGTTGTCATCAGTGCTACAGATACCCAAGTGACTTGCAACAAAAGTGGGTACTAATCCACTGGAAACGTGAACAGGTACGTCTACCAAGCTGTGAATCATAGACAGACTATGAATCATAACACAGACTGGAAAGTTCAAGTTGCCAAAAGACGTCGTTAACTCAGATGGCCTGACTCCTGGAAGGGCAAACCCTGCCTTCTTAGTTGAGAATCTATCTTGTGTTGTAAAACTATAACTTCTAAAAACAAGGAGTAAATTGTTTTATGATGAAACTTCTACTCTGTATGTTGAAAGATTAAAAAAAGAAATTGTCTGCAGATTGAGAGAGTGTGGAAACAGACACAATGAAGGAAACGGTGCCAATAAGGCTACTCTGTGCTGACTCTGAAATACACATTAGTGGCTTCAGAAATTATTCCTGTCATTATTGTGAGGGGTTTTATTTTTATAAAAACAGAAAGCAAAGATGCAGAAAAGAACTCCAACACTCAGATTAATACATGGAGCATTCAGTGGTGAAAGAAACTGTGCTTGTCTTAGGTTTAGACATTTATTTCAATCTTGAACTCTGTTTAAACCTCACCATGGGCCTTCAGCAGCCAGCATTTAGAACCATACAGTCCTGTCTTAGGCCAGCTTTTATTTTTTTTCCTTTGCAAAAAGCAAAGAAAGAAAGAAAAAAGTAAAAAACCACAATAATCCGAATCCCTCAAAAACAAGTGCCTTTTTTTTTTCTAAAAGGTTTCAAAAAAAAATTGAAGGAAGTATCTTGCTTGCTGTACTTTCGCTTGTGTGTGTCCCTAGAAGACATTATATTATCTAGCTAGCACAATTTTCCATCTGGTTTTAAGAACTAACAGAACATATTTCAGTTCCATACCCTGTTATAGGCAGCAAATGAGAGTTATAATATGACTATTCCACAGGAAAAAAAGAAAAAACAACCTGGAGATTGTTCATATGAGATCAATAAAATTGCCCCCACTTGCCTGTGTATATAAATTTTGCAAGTCTTCTACACATGTGTTTCTCAAATGCCACTAAGTCATAGAAAATAACAAATCCCCTAGTTTTCTAGGAACCAAATCAATAAGATGTGGAATCTTCATCAGTCAAGAGCCAAGTACTTTGAAGTATTCATACATACCAGCTGGAAGAAATATACCATTGCTACACTTAAACCTAAACACGTGCACTGCATGATATTATTACTAAATTGGATATATTAAGGTTCACAAATTCCTGGGTGCAACTATTTGCATTTTTGCAATTTCCAGGCTGACAGAAAGTAAAAAAAAGAGAAGTGATATCTAAACTGATGCTTTAATTTTTTTGTAATGGATCTCCTAAAATAATATGATTTATTATGAATACTTTTAAAATAGAATTGTGTTTTGAGTTGATTTTCTGATAACGGAGATGCGTTTTCCTCAATACATGTGCCTCATGGTTCCATGAATGATGGCACTCATTTGTGAGACAGCTGGCCAAGGCGAGAGGAACTTTCATTTATGCAAAGTTTTATTTATTTCATACCAACATGTTCATATGACAATGAACCTTAAAAAAGTTCACACTAATGCTATGTTTTACCCAACCATATGCATAAATCTGAAGCTGGAATACTTATATTTACTGGCATTTTTCACAATCCTCTTTTGACATAAAAATCCAGAAAAATTTACCTTTACACACAGAATTTTCTGTTTTGAAATAGTAACTACTAGAGTCAACAAAGTGTGCTCTAATATGAGGGTCAATTTGTCCTTGTCCAGGAGGACAAAGGGTCAAGGGAAGTAGTGGAGAAAAAAACTAAGGAGACTTGATTTGTCTATTCTCTTCCACTGAGTGGTAATGAGGTCCCTTCCCGTCCCACTTTGTGTTAGAAACATAAGGCTGTTTATCTCACTAGGGAGTCTTTAAAAGACAATGGGTTGTTCTAGGAGAGCATAGCAACTGATGGTCCTTCTTCCCTTAGATTTCGCAGACATAAACACCAAACATGAAACTTCCAAAGAGAAACAGTCCTGGAAGCTGCCTCTTCAATTCACTTACAAATTGCTTCTTCTTCCCTCCTCTGTCCCATTACTCAAACACTGCATTGTTAGAACACACTCTTGGTACTGAAGGAAGAGATTGGAATGTAATTCAAATGAGTTAATTCTCTGATGAATGAGAAAGAGAATCTCAGAGATTAATGAAGGCTTCTGGGGCCATTTCTTCTTGTTTTGGAAATAAAATAATAAAGACCCATTATCAAAGAGAATTATATAAAGCACCAGGGACCTGGTAGAAATCCAACCAACAGAGAATCTTCTGAGTAAACAACAACCTTGAGGGCTGGGAGGACCAAGTCTAAATAGCTTTTGCTTCATTGCAACACTATTTACGATAGCCAGGACAAGGAAGCAACCTAAGTGTCCATCGACAGATGAATGGATAAAGAAGATGTGGCATATATATACAATGGAATATTACTCAGCCATAAAAAGAAATGAAATTGAGTTATTTGTAGTGAGGTGGATGGACCTAGTGTCTGTCATACAGAGTGAAGTAAGTCAGAAAGAGAAAAGCAAATACTGTATGCGAACACACATATATAGATTCTAAAAAAAAATGGTTCTGAAGAACCTAGGGGCAGGACAGGAATAAAGATGCAGATGTAGAGAATGGACTTGAGGACACGGGGAGGGGGAAGGGTAAGCTGGGATGAAGTGAGAGAGTGGCATTGACATATGTACACTACCAAACATAAAATAGATAGCTAGTGGGAAGCAGCCGCATAGCACAGGGAGATCAGCTGGGTGCCTTGTGACCACCTAGAGGGGTGGGATAGGGAGGGTGGGAGGGAGATGCAAGAGGGAAGGGATATGGGGATATATGTATATATATAGCTGATTCACTTTGTTATACAGCAGAAACTAACACAACATTGTAAAGCAATTATACTCCAATAAAGATGCTAAAATAAATAAATAAATAGCTTTTGCAAGTACACAGGGAGACTCTCTTCATAAGATAGTTTTATACAATGCTTTAACAATGATTTGGAGAGTAAAAATTTTAGCTGCTTAGGTGGCTATTTTCTTTGTAAAACCACAAATTGAGTGTTTTGCTTGAATGTCTAATTGACTAATTCCTCTCCTTTCATAACTCATGTTTTTACACACACATGCAAACATGAATACATGCCATACGCACAATTTGGTATGATACTGGTGTCACACTTGAGTGTGAATAGCTAATTTTGGCAATCATTTTGTAATTCAGCGTGAGTGATGTCTCAATCCAGAGGTTTTTTGTTGGTTTTTTGTTTTTTAACACAGGCATTTAATCTCTGGTTTAAAACATCGCCTATTCTTGAGAAGGAGTGAAGTGCCAGATAGTCTTTCAACACAGTTCTGAGTGTCTGACCTACCTTAGGAATATATTCTTACTCCAAAGGAAAGAATGGTGAAAATATTAAATTAATTCCTTAGAAGGTTATTGGAGGTTTATTCTCTATCTTTTCCTCCCATGAAAATCTCTGGTTCCTGCTGCCCCATGCTGGGGACCAGTAGACAAAAGCATGGTGGTGAATCAAAGTTGCAGTTCAAGCCCTGAAAGAGAATTTCTATTAAAATGGACAACAGATGTGAACAAAGAAAAGAAATAAATCAAGGATGTGAACTCCATTCATGAGATTATTCGCACACACAAAGCATGTAGGTTTTTGTTATTTTTAACTTTCATCAATGCAACCTTCTGGGTGGAGGAGGAAATAACACCAAAAAATAAAATTAAGCAGGGAGTAAGCGACTATGGAATAGAAGGAATCGTGTCTGTGGAAAAGAATGGAATTTAAAAGAAAGCATTTTTTGAACACCTTATTTATGTAGGCACTGGTGGGGATGCTGAGAATAGAGACAGTACAACATGCCATGAGCTTTGCTTTGAAAAATCCAGAGTCCGGTGGAGAATCTAAATTACAAAATAACTGTAATATAAGAGAAACGTGAGAAGCCCAGAGGATGCAAAGTCAAATTATTCATTATATATGTTGATACAAAACTTTGATATTCTTTTCAAGAACTCTGAATTGTTTTCCTAATCAAATAATGATCTGAGCAATGGTTAGCTGTTGCATAAGAATTGAAACAATTTGTAAACAACTCAAGTAATTGTTGGCTCTTGACTTTACTCTTGCGCTGGAGAGTCTGAAGCAGTTCTGTAGAAGAAGCAGTGGAGGCAGAGGAGACTGAATTTGAAGCCTGTGATTTTTAGCACTTGGCTTGATTTCTATTTACGGTTAGTCGTTTCCTACAACTTTGAACTTCACCACATCTCTCATTCCTTACTGACCAATTAACATTCACACCACAAGTCACAGTGCCTTTTATTTGCTCTTTGGCATTCCCAACCTCAAGTAAAGACACACAAATTAGTACCACTTAGTCCAGACTTCACAAGTCTTTGGATACAATTTGGAGGTTTCTTTTAAAAAGATTAGTGGGCTTCCCTGGTGGCGCAGTGGTCGAGAGTCTGCCTGCCGATGCAGGGGACACGGGTTCGTGCCCCGGTCCGGGAGGATCCCACATGCCGCGGAGCGGCTGGGCCCGTGAGCCATGGCCGTTGAGCCTGCGCGTCCGGAGCCTGTGCTCCGCGGCGGGAGAAGCCACAGCAGTGAGAGGCCCGCGTATCGCAAAAAAATAAAAATAAAATAAAATAAAATAAAATAAAATAAAAAGATAGATTAGTTATTGGATACTTGCTGGCATAACTTTCATTCTTAAAGTGTTAAGACTGGTGACAACTGTCAAATAAGTCTCAAAATGGTCCTATAGCAATGACGAATGAAGAGAATAATAGTGCTTACTTCAGATGGTCATTACACAGATACCAAAAAACATGAGGTGACTTACTTGAGTTAGTGGAAGAAAACGGGTAAAAGTATTGGGTTTGTCCTTTCTTTCAAAGTTTGTTTTCATTTTAAGAAACATCAAGTGGATCTACAATAAATACACTAACTACTTATTTTAGGACCTCGAAGGTGCTCTAAAGTCTATGGAATAATTTTGGAAGTCTCTCCTTTTGATAAGGATATTCATGTAAGGAAATAGAAGACTGTAGTTCAGATTTTCCTGGACTCTGATCTAAATGGCAGGAACCCCCAAATCAAGTCAAAAAACTGTTCCAAATTCTATATTAGATAACTAATTAATTATTCTTCAGTGTTTAAGTAACTTAAATTTCAGTTAATCTATTGTAGGATTCAACTGCATTTTTTTGCTCTAATTTCTTTTTTATGGTAGGCATTCACACAAATTTTATTCAGTGAAGGGCATTCCCCTAGACGGTTAAATGATCGTAAAGGTTGCTTCTAAAATTTTATATGTCCAAAGTTAATGCACAAAATGGAAGATAAATTTATTTTTGATAATTTTTTTTGATTTCTCTTATTCTGAGTAGCTAGGGCTGGTAAAAACAGAGATATCTAAACAAATGGAAGAAATCAGAAAACAATATTTTCTGCTTTTAACTTATTTCTATGTAAAAGTAGATTCCAGTTTGAAATACTCTGTTTTGTGACACAGTTTCCAAGAATATATTGTGGTAGAAGTTCAGTTTGTGCCTTTAAGTAAAGGTAACTTCATGGATAAACATCTTAATTGGAAAGGGTAACATCCAGCTTCCTACCCAGATAGAATGAAAGAGGACATAAAGTTAAAAAAAAAAAATCAACAGCACTTCAGAATGATCAAATTATTTTCGCAGTGAGTGGATGGATTCTTGGACAAAGTGAATTTTAAAAGAGCATAAGAAATAGGCAGCTATTTAAGGTGCACGTGCAAGGAAGTTAGAACGGGAATTCAACCTAACAACATAGTGATGTTAGTTATTTATAATAACGAGGGATGGAGTGAAGAAGAGCCTATATAAAAGAAAATTATAGAAAAGAACCAACATTTCTTTTTCTAGTAACTTTCAACTTACATCCTCCCACCATATTTTTGTAAAAAATTCCTCTCTGCCTACAGACAAAAAAAAATTGTCTAAAGTCAGTGTAACCTGTTCTTTTCATCCTCTTGGTCTGATGAATATAACAATATAGCAAAGAGAAAGACCTAGGATGAGGGAGAGAAGCAACATTCTGGAGTAACATCTAACTGAATGATCAGTTCTTGAGAAATTAAAGACTAATTATGCATAGTTATAAAGGGGAATTTGGAATGACAGGAATAACAGAAAATTTTAAAGACCATTAAGAAAAGGCTGATGCACAACAGCTGAGTGTTCCATAATAGACTGGATATCAGTGAGATGGGGTGGTTTTGTGCCCATATGTTCATAAGTGAAGCAAAGTACACAAAAGGAACAAATTGCTTTCCCTCCACGGGTCCAAATCCTGGGTTCCGTACAGTGGACTTTCTTTCTCTCCAGTCCCATCTTCTCTCACATCCTGCCTTGCACTTCACCCTGCAGAAGCACCAAAGTGTCCACTGTGTCCTTATTCCCTTCACTGGCTTCTTCCAGCACACACTTCTGCTATGCTAATCCTTAGGAAATTCTCTCTCCATGGAAAAATTTCCCGTATTTTATTGCCACTCTTTCATCTTTTAATGTATGCAGTTCAGGCATTATCTTCTAGAGGAAATTTTCCCTGACCTCCTATTTGAACTTAGTTGCATCTTCGGGTACTCTAAGTAAAATCCTGTGTGGTTACATATATAAAAATACCGTCCATTTCCTTGTCATCTCCTTAAGTAGAGACTTCTAGCATCTCCCGTATAGGTATAGCACATAGCATGGCACAGTGCTCAGTATATACTTGGTGAAACCAACCCAATAGAACTGAAAGCTAGACTGTATCAGAGCTTGTCAAAGTGTGATCCACCACTGCGTACCAGGCTGTAAATAGTGTCCGATGCTCTGCAGTGAAATATGTACAGAACTTGAGAGTGAGAATTTAGAAATTTTGACTGCAGTTTAATATTGTTGCAATATCTGAAGTCACGACTTGTCTCACTGCACAGGGTATGGACCAGTCTGACTACTGTCAAACTTATATGGTGAGTCATGTGCGGCATGAGGTGCATAATGATCACACATGGAAAGAACACGTGACAACATTTTCAGGTTAGTCAATTGTAACCCCAAAAGGTATAGAAATATGAGAGAACATAAGCGTGTGTTTATTCTTATAACTTGTAATTTTTAATCATATTTTAATCAAATTATATTTATAATTTTAAAACAAATATATTATATGTATTTCTAGTTAATATGTGGTAAAATAAGCTTCACTGCATTATTTTTGGTCAAAAAAAAGCACTGCTCTAAATATGGCTATAGAAATAAATGAAATGATGATGGCAGTGATTCCAAAGAAATAAAGACTGAAAGAATTTCTACTGCTTTTATTTGGGATTATGATTTGTCATATATTGAATTCCATTTTGTAGCCTTAACTGATGGTGGAGTATTGAAATCACAGTTGTTTACTAAATAGTATGTATAGGCTAATGAACTAAAGAAACTATTCCAAGTTAAGGGTTATTTACGTACGAATCATAAACCATAGGTTTAAAACCAAAAGGATTGTAGAAGAAAGACTATTAAATTCAGAAGCTTTCAGAAGCAGAGGTTTAATATTTCACATCTACATATTAGTGACTTTCAGTCTTTTTGTAAAGTAGCACTTTGGACTGATAAGAATGAGAAATCATACACAACTGCTAAAGCACTGGTGAAAGGCTGAATCAAAGATGCTTTCTTAGAAAAATATTGGGAAACTGCAGAGAAGTAAGATTATGTATGAGTTTCCAGTGACATCAGAGTTTGATGTTTTCAGGAACTGGTTAATTCTATGGAAGGCCTAAGCATAGAGTAAACAAAACTAGCAGTGTATTTTTTTGAATTGCACTTGACAAATGGACATATTAACATAGCAATTCCTTTAGTATCTGTGCAATCTGAACATGATGGTGATATGAAGGAAGAATGTTTTTGATCTTCATTAATGACAATGAATGCTAGCTCTGAAATGTGTGAAAGCAAGAAAACGATGACAGATTACATCATCAGCAAATCTGGTTTGGGGTTTGTTTTGCACCAGAGCGTTGTTATGATGATGTGCCAGTTGTGACAGAAAAATGTTCCGGAGCAGGTATCTAGATTAGGAGCTTTGGTTAGAAGGCAAGTAATGCACTGTCTTCATCAAGGAAGTCTTGCTATTAAAATTAAAAAAACATATGCACTAAGCAGTACCCTAGCAATGGAGTAAAACTTGTGAATTAGGTAGAGTCTAATGCATTAAAATAGAGATTATTCTCCTTATCGTGAGATAATATGGAAACTGATTGTAAAGTGCTGTTACTGCATCCTGAGGTGAGAGGATGAAAGGGAGGAAATTCTGTCAAGAGAGTTTAAACTATGAAATACATTCTTTGTGTATCTGCAAGATAAGAAACAGTTTGGTCCCAAATGTTTAAAGATGGGAATTGGCGCCCCGGAATTTCTTCTCTCTCTGTTTGTTTTTGTTTTTCGAATGATCTTAATACTTGCATGCATGCGAGGAAGGCATGCAACCTGTTTTTCAGTGGCTGATAAAATTGAAAAGCAAAAATAAAAGTTAGAAGCTTGAAAAAGCATAGAGCTTCTATAGATTATAACAGATATCATGAAACAACAATTATCAATAAAGTGGGTGATGATCTTGATATTGCACATCTGTGAAAAATTACCACCAAACGTCTTACAAATTTAATAGAATGTTACTTTGTGATTCTAAAAATAGAAAAATCAAAATTGTACTTCATATGCCTTTATTTCTTTCATTATTCTAGTAATTTATTTTTATCGTATTTTACGAGTATAATTATAAATAAATCACCAACAGAAACAGTTCGATCACTGCAGATCGTGTGAGAACTGCTCTATATCTGTGATTCTCAAACTTGAATGTGGGGGCTTCCCTGGTGGCGCAGTGGTTAAGAAGCAGCCTGTCAATGCAGGGGACACCGGTTCGAGCCCTGGTCCGGGAGGATCCCACATGCCGTGGAACAACTAAGCCCGTGCGCCACAACTACTCAGCCTGCGCTCTAGAGCCTGTGCGCCACAACTGCTGACCCTGCGTGCCACAACTACTGAAGCCCGCACGCCTAGAGCCCGTGCTCCACAGCAAGAGAAGCCACTGTGATGAGAAGCCCGTGCACCACAGTGAAGAGTAGCCCCCTATTCCCACAACTAGAGAAAGCCTGTGCACAGCAACCTAGTGCAAGACCTAGTGCAGCCAAAAATAAATAAATAAATATTTTTAAAAATTAAAAAAAAAGCAAACTTGAATGTGCATTTGAATCACCTCAGGATCTTGTTAAAATCCAGATTCTGATTCACAGATCTCAGGTGCGGCCAGAGCATCTGTATTTCTAACCACTGCTCAGTGATGCTGCCGTCCTTGGTTGGGGACTATACTTCAAAAGGCAAGTTTCCAGATAATAGCTCTAGTTGTTCTTCAGAGAACATTTTTAGCTATTAAAGTCACTACACACTCTTGTTTTATGGGAAAATGGCCTCTAATTTTTTTTTTAACACCTTTCTTGGAGTATAATTGCTTTACAATGGTGTGTTAGTTTCTGCTTTATAACAAAGTGAATCAGCTATACATATATATATATATCCCCATATCTCCTCCCTCTTGCATCTCCCTCCCTCCCTCCCTATCCCACCCCTCTAGGTGGTCACAAAGCACTGAGCTGATCTCCCTGTGCTATGTGGCTGTTTTCCACTAGCTATCTATCTTACATTTGGCCTTTAAGTTTTCATAAAGCATTTAAAGAGTAATAGAAGTACATCGGAAGCTCATAGGGACGAGACAATTTCTCCGCAGCGACCACTGCGCCTGGTGGGCAGTGCCTCTGGTCTGAGTGGTAAGTAAACTCAAAGCTTGCTCAAAAGAAAAAGAAGGTCAGAGGAACTTTGCAATCTATCAGTGGCAGTTCCCCGGGAACTTAGCCATACTGGTTTTTTTTTGTTTTGTGGTACGCAGGCCTCTCACTGCTGTGGCCTCTCCCCTTGCGGAGCACAGGCTCCGGACGCGCAGGCTCAGCGGCCATGACTCACGGGCCCAGCCGCTCTGCGGCATGTGGGATCTTCCCGAACCGGGGCACGAACCCGCGTCCCCTGCATCGGCAGGCGGACTCCCAACCACTGCGCCACCAGGGAAGCACAAGCCATACTCTTTTTAAGTGAAGATATGTCAAGCTCTTTAATAGTACATTGTCCCTGATTTTTTGATGTGGCTCAAGTCATTGGATAGAGGTCCCTCCACTCTGCATTTCCACTGAATGCAAACTGGACACTGGTTTCTCTATAGACTCATCAGTATAAGTATTGGTGCAAAATGTAGAAATTTAAGGCTCTGATGTGTTACTTACTTTTGGAGACTAAAGTATAATAAAAGCCAGAAACAATGCTTTCTTCATGAATAGTAGTACCTTCTAATGAGTATGGGTGAGACTATGATGTTGAACTAACATAAATTTGTCCCTTTAGTTCTAGGTAGTTTGCGGGCTAAGTGATGTCTGTATTAAGTATGTTCAGGTAATATAAAAATACAACCAAGAGCCTTTGAAAGGAAATGAAAGTGGAAGTCCACAAAGTCTGCAAATCAATAGTTTTAAAACGAGTGTTGATTTGTCAACAGCACAATGCACTTAAGCAGAAAACTATGTGGAATGTTCATGGCTTTGAATATAAACAAATAAATGCAAATATAAAAATTATCCTAGCGGGTTTCCCTGGTGGCGCGGTGGTTGAGAGTCCGCCTGCCGATGCAGGGGACACGGGTTCGTGCCCCGGTCCGGGAGGATCCCACATGCCGCGGAGCGGCTAGCGGCTAGGCCCGTGAGCCATGGACGCTGAGCCTGCGCGTCCGGAGCCTGTACTCTGCAGCGGGAGAGGCCACAGCAGTGAGAGGCCCACGTACCGCAAAAAAAAAAAATTATCCTAGCATAGTTTCATTCTGATTCTTCCAAAGAAGTACATTTTCTCAGTGTTATGACAATTTCTGTAAGTTATCTTGTTCTATAAAACATATCCTTATCATTTTACCCTTAAACTGATTTTCGATAGTGTTTATTATAGAAAGAACACTGAGATGGCAAACCCCAAATATCATACATGCAGAAAAAAATCATTAAAATTAAAAAAATCTCATTTAGACTATTTGAAGAAAATTTGATACTATGAAGTAAAAAAGCTTTTCTTCTTATCTTTCCCAAAGAGCTTTCTTTGTATACAAATGTGATATACATCATAAAGCTAAACTTAAATGGTCATAAGAATGAATTGTGCCACATTACAATAATTATCAACTCTCAAAGCAAATTTAAGCATAAATTATGGCATGAAAATTCACATGTCTGCCTAAGTATCAAAAAATGTACTTGATTTATAGAACTTATATATTCTCATTTGAAGGGAATTTCTAAAATAATAATGATAAAGAACTTCTAGACCTCTTTTTATCTGCTGACTATAAAACACATCAAGAATACCCATTCAACAATGTAACACTTAATAAAATTTCCAAGATGGACACATGGCTTTATTTTTCCAGCTCTCTCAAAATGTCATTTGAAGTTTTCTATTTTTTTCCCAAAATGTTTAAGATGAAATCCTTTTTTTAGTCTACATCATTTCCTATTTTTTCCAATGACAGTAAAATCTGATTATTAGCAAAATGATAGAGTGCTTTCTGACAACCAGCTGTCACAGAGTCACGCTGGGAATTAGAGAAAAGGACGAGTTAGCAAGTAAAAAAATAAAACAACCAGCCTCTAACTCATGTCAGATATACTCACAGGATGTTTTGAAATAGCAGAGGCCAGAACAAAATTGGATTGTAACAGATGAAGAGAATATCTTTTAAAACTTTTACTTTCATAATGACCTGAAGTGATTTACAAAGCAAAATCCAGAAATATTACATTAACGATGATCTAGGATTTAAAAATCTCTAAAGAGAAGAATAATTTGTTAGATTGAGTGAATAATCACAGCAGGTTACTTTCAAATAACCAACTATACACTTCCTTTATATGTATTTGTGCTCTCATATAATTAATCTCATCACTTGTTTCTAAATAGCCTGTGGGTATTTTCGTGATTTAATATTAAAATATGACTTCCAGAGATCTCTGTTTTTATCAGAATTTATTCTTAACTTCTGAAAAGAATTGCTTTTATTTACAGTTATCCAGTGCAGGTAGCTGTGCCTATATGAATTTCTATCTGTTGGGATCCACTGTTGGATTCTTAAGTTGTTGCAAATGCAATCATTTTTAAAGAAAATGTTGGGATATCTTTGTAAGAATGCCCCTCTATGGTGACAAAGCTTATTGATGTTTTCCTTTGACAGTTTTTCCAATCTGACCTTAAAATCTCCAGTCTTATTAACCTAACGCTTTGGGTGTTGTAATTGCCATGAAAAAGACAGTAGAGGAAAAGACCACCATGCATAATTAAGATAGATAATAGCAGAGAAAAAATAAGTGTCTCCTACAAACTTTGAATATGCCAACAAACATTTTATTCACCAGTTAACTGATCCCTCATGTATTTCTAAAAGTGGAACTGAGGTTAATTGAGAATGGGCTTTTAGATACAAATTTTATGAAAATAATTAAGCTCCAATTGTCTGCTAATTTCATGATTTTGAGTAGTATTTGTGCCAAATTGGGGATAATTTAAGTCTACCCTTTATGAGTGTTTGCCATTAAACAAGTACTCAGTGAGTAAATTGGTCCAACATTACTATGCATTGTGATTTTTCTCCATGATTTATTCTTTTAAAGCTACTGTGCTATGTACACTTATTTTGAATGAAATAATAAACATGTATAGGCCTTCCATTTACACAGGTTGCCTTAATTCGAGACTTGATATCCATCCATGGTAAACATTTACATTGTTAAATAGGGCTCCCCCAACATGGAGGGGCAAGGACAAGAATAAAATTTTATATTAGACATCTACCATATGTCTAAATATTTAAAAGTTATAAACTGAGGTATCAGATTTTAAAATTGTTCAACCCTCGTACTCCATCAAATATACTTTTATACCAAAAGAATTTGTGCAAAGCTATAATTTTTTATATATTGAAAGTTGAGATGATATCAAAGAAAATGGAATTATTATTGCACATGTTTGGGTATGCTGTTTATGAACCAGATATATTTGATGACTAATAATATAAATACATTAGTTATTTATTTTAGCACATTTCTGCTCTAATTTTGCTGCTATTAACAACATTTTTACATTATTTTTGTGTGTTGGCAGTCATGCTCTAAAGCATTAAAAGTAGACCCACTGAATACATTTTTATCAAGATGTAAATTAAATGTGTAATATTAAAAGTAGTTTTCATGTTTTCAAGAAGGTGTATTCTTTCTAAAATATTAAATTTATCTCCTAACAGTAAAGACAAATGCAAATTTTGATTTTCATACACCAAATGTTGCAGTAAAATTATTAAAATATTAAAAATATATTTTAAAAAAATTATTATAAAAAATTAATTCAAATTTATTAAGTATTTTTTGTTAAAATATTATTTTAGCATTCAGTATCCATCTGGTGGTCATTGTAAATTGTCAGGATCATGTCGTAGGCATGTTACTTGACCACATATATACAAATTTAAGGGTAATAGGAATTGTTTAATACTGCAAAATGTTCATTAGTCGCCACATGGAACTTTTGTGTACCCAAGGTAATCTATGAGTACCTTCAGAACCACAAATTGGGACACAAAGAGAAGCCTAAAAATGGATACTCCCAGAGCTACTGGAAAATCATATTTCATTATGCAAAAATCTATCGCATTCGTAGTGTCTGAGAGGAAGGATTTGGTTAATTCATTTGTCTTTTTTCTTACTTAATGTGTTTGCTTCCCAAATCGTCTCTGCACTTCGAAGCAGCGTCCATCTCCAGTGCTGGCAATGACACATCTCACAGATTTTTGAGCACTATGGACTTCTGTTTTGAGGGTATAGGGCATAAGATGGGATAAAGTGTTTTGCTGGGGCTCGAATGGTGGCTGGTCAGGAAAGCAGTTGTTTAGGGTTCCAGGTGTAGCTCAGGTGCTGGAACTGAGCTCTGCCTCCTGAGTGACGTAGGCACTCATGTTTCCTTTAATGCAGCTTTTGTTTTTCTGTTTGTGATACGCAGAATTTTTAAAAATATAGGGCCCAAGAGAGGGCTCTTCCTGTCCAGGTTCCAGGGCAGTTTTGTTTTTGTTTTGTTTTGTTTTCCCCAAGTATGATGCAGAGGGCCTAAGAAATCAGTTTGGGAACTCAGCATACAATCATACTCAGTCAAGGATGTATGTATGCATGTGGCTGATTCACTTTGTTGTGCGACAGAGGCTAGTGCAGTATTGTGAAGCAGTTGTAGTCCAATCAAGGTATATTAAACAAACAAAAAAAAGGCACTTTAATGATGGAAAATTTCAAACTCAAATTTGGATTTATTTAAAGGAAGAAAAGAAACTACATAGGTATATATTATATGATTTACATCTGTGTAAAGTATAATTTATGTTTTGGAGTTTTATGTGGTTTGTGCATAGAACATGGACATTTACAATTAATATTTGTAGATCAATACCAGTCACCTTCCCATTAGAGATTACCTAATGTCGCCTTGAGAAAATTCTCCGGAAAGAATTCCGTGTGCTTTGCAAACAATTTTGTAAAATCATGTTTTATTATTTATACTTAATGTGATGTTAATTATATCTATGAATTATAATTCTGTCAAGGAAAAAAACATATTTTTATATAAAAGACAAAAAAAGCAAAAAAAAAAAGAAAAAGAGAGAGAGAGACTTGCTATCCATCCAAATGGCAAAAGTCTGGCAACTGGCAACTTATAATATAAATCTGTCAAATATGTCCTGCTGCTTTATAGTGTGGCCACCTGCCAAATAGCTCTGCATTGCATCCTCAATAGGTTTGACAAGAGGCAGTGGAAAGGGACTCAGCTATAATGCTATGGCTCAATTAGTAAACACTTGTTCAGAAAATCTTTAATTGTTTAAATTGAGTATACAGTCTGGTAGAACGTGCAGGTTTGTAGCTTGATAGGAACAAAGCTAATTCTGCTTAGATATTTTAGAATACCTCTTTTAAGGACATCTCTTAGTTATTAATTACATGTTTAGGATCCCTATTTTAGATAAAGGGCAAATAAAGTACAAGTCCTCAAGGGCTGAATTGATAATAAGTGGAGCAAAAGCATGAACTCTTCCCCTGTTCCACATTTGAAAGTTTGTGATCTGGGGTTTAAACCAAATGGATTTCTCAGGAGTAATGCTTCCATCAGAGTCTAGAGCTCCCATTCTTAAATAAATCACTTACATATAAGGTTATCTAAATGTCTGAAGTAAAACATATCACTGTGGTGTTTTGGTTTTTTTTATATTCATAAGTTAAGAGACAGCCTAAGTGAGGTGAATAAAAGCTTTACAGAATTGGGCATTTGGAGCAAAGAAACAAGAGAAATTATACATATAAAGTATCCAAGAGACATAGGACAATATAAATGCTTAACCTAGAATCATCGCATATTTGTGATGGATGTTACCTTAGAGATGATCTAATCCAATTCTTAATTTTAGATATGAAGTAAATGAGGGCTCAGTGATTCTAGTCTAGTGCTATACTCTTAGTGCAGTTCATTGATGTTCATTAGAATCATCTAGAGAGCATGTTAAAAAGCTGATTCAGCATACCAGTGACTCAAGTGTTTGGAATGGAGTAGCAGAAAACCTTATTTTCAACAGATGTCCTAGGTGATTCTCAGGCATGTTGTCCATGGACCTCACTTTTGGAAACCCTTTAGGACCCCATGTATCTCCTCTGCATAGAAGATAGTACTGAAGGTCATGCAGGCCAGGAGGAAAATGGCTGATGAGTAACATGATAGAAATGCAAGAAAATAAGAATTATTAAGGTTTCTCAACCGCCACAACCCTGGGAAATAGGAGTGAAGAGCGGTAACTCCAAATATGACACCGGTGTTTTCATTTTGACACTCGAGCTGGGACAATTCCGTTTCCAGTTTGTGCCCAGCATCATTCCCTATTCTCTCCTTTATTTACCACTTTGTATGTGTGTTTGTGTGTGTTAATATCTGTCTGTCTAACACCATGAACTCCTTTGAAGGAAGGAACTATCTTACTTTTTTACCTGCTCTCTACCTCTCTTTCCTCACTTCTAGAACTGTTCACATAAGGGTGTTGCATACGTAAAGTACTCTGGCGAAAACATGCTACCAGAATTTGTCTCTGAGTGTCTTGTTATCAAAAAATCTTAATATATCCAAATATCAGATAGCTTTAACGTTGGAATTTTGCGCAACTAAATATACCCATATTCTGCTGGTCTGGGAAGATAGTTCTAAAAGCAAGGGAAAGACATCAATACTTGGGAAGACATCAATGAGTGCTGAGGTAGATGAGCAAAGCTGGAATTACCTATAGCTGGAGTAAATGCTTCCAGGTAGGACTTGAGGGCAACTAGTGAGGGTGTCTGTCGAAATGTGTAGCATCTAGCATATTTCTTAACGCCTAAAGTTTATTACTTTGAGTTAAGGCAGTTCCCTTGTTAAAAATCCAAATAGTTCTGGGAAAGAGAATTTATGAAGTCATATTAGTGTCACCAGGGATAACAAGTTGCCTGTTAGTCCATCAATAGTATGCCAAATAATGAATGAATAAACAAACAAATGTTTGCTGAGGGCAACTGAATTTACCCAATTTATGGAAGACTGAGGATTAAATCCAGCAGGCTGGTAAATTCTTTTGACTCCATGCCAGTAGCCTTAGGGAGTAAATGTCTCAAGATGGGGGAGTGGAGGAGGGGCTTATAGAGGAGTGGGTATGCTGCCCTTAGCACTTTTTTCTGCTCACAAAGAATTAATGGCATTTACCCAGTTAAGGATATAGATAAATGGATGAAGTCAATTTTGGCTCATCTTATGTACATTATCTGTAGCAAAATGTCACCCACATAACAGGCACCTGCATAGTGCTTCCATGGCTTTTAGTAGGAGCCTTAGGTGAGTGTAATTAATGGGGATGGGTTGGTATCAATGAAAACAACTTTGCATTCATTTAAATATTTGCTGCTGTAATTTATTTATTTATTTATTTTTTAACATCTTTATTGGGGTATAATTGCTTTACAATGGTGTGTTAGTTTCTGCTTTATAACAAAGTGAATCAGTTATACATATACATATGTTTCCATATCTCTTCCCTCTTGCGTCTCTCTCCCTCCCACCCTCCCTATCCCACCCCTCCAGGCGGTCACAAAGCACCAAGACGATATCCCTGTGCCATGCGGCTGCTTCCCACTAGCTATCTACCTTACGTTTGTTAGTGTGTACATGTCCATGACTCTCTCTCGCCCTGTCACAGTTCACCCTTCCCCCTCCCCATATCCTCAAGTCCGTTCTGCAGTAGGTCTGTGTCTTTATTCCTGTCTTACCCCTAGGTTCTTCATGACATTTTTTTTTCTTCTTAAATTCCATATATATGTGTTAGCATACGGTATTTGTCTTTTTCTTTCTGACTTACTTCACTCTGTATGACAGACTCTAGGTCTATCCACCTCATTACAAATAGCTCAATTTCGTTTCTTTTTATGGCTGAGTAATATTCCATTGTATATTGCTGTAATTTATTTTTAACACCACATCCCTAGATGCTAACCTAGGGATGTTGTGTTAACTTACTAGTATTTTTTTGTGGGGTAGCAGAGAGGGGCATTGAGAGCAGCTATGTTTACATTTTCCTTTTTGTAAAAGTGCTCCAATGATGGAATGACCAGACCTCAGTAAGTGATTTTTCTACTTGGTTACCAACAAAAATAAATTCTTCATGTATGAAATATGGGTAATGATACAGCCCTATAGTGTTCTTGAGAGAATTAAATAAGGCAGTATCTGTAATATTAGCACAGTTCTTGGCTCAAAGTTAGGGCTTAATTAATGGTCCTTATGGTTGCAATATATGTGTGTTGTTAAGAGTAAGCAAAAGCAAAACAATAGTGGTTGCCCACATTCCCATGATGCTTTATTGAGTTCTTTAGACAATGAAGAAAACATGATTAGGATTCTCTATATGAACAAAATTTTTAGCATTTTCAAATATGTGGATAATTGAAATGTTTGCATTTGAAGCAAACAAAGAATAGAACAAACAGGTATTTGTGTATTTTAATAAAGTGTTACCTAATTAGTAGCCATACCGGGAAAGTTGAAGGCTAGATAACAAATTCACATGGCCTAATCATATGGTCATCTCGGTAAATGCAGAAAAAGCATTCGATAAAATTCAATGTCCATTTATGATAAAGATTCTCAACATAGTGGGTATAGGGGGAACATACCTGAACATAATGAAGGCAATATATGACAAACTCACAGCTAATATACTAAACTGTGAAAAGCTAAAAGCTTTTCCTCTAAGATCATGAACAAGGCAAGGATGCCCATTCTTGCCACTTTTATTCAACATATTATTCAGCATCCTAGCCACAGAAATCAGACAAGAAAAAGTGATAACAGACATCCAAATAGGAAAAGAAGTAAAACGGTTAGTATTTGTAGATGACATAAGACTATATATATAAAACCCTAAAGATGCCACAAAAAACTATTACAGCCAGTAAATGAATTCAGTAAAGTTGCAGCATACAAAAATCAATAAAGAGAAATTCTTTGCATTTATATACATGAATAAATATAAAGATAAATATACACACACACATATACATATATATATATAATGGAATATTACTCAGCCATAAAAAAAGAAAGAAATCTTGCCATTTGTGACAACATGGGTGGACCTAGAGGGTATTATGCTGAAATAAGTCAGAGAAAGACAGATATCATCTGATTTCACTTATATGTGGAATCTAAAAAACAAAAGAATGAACAACAAAAAAAACTGAAATAGACTCGGATGCAGAAAACAAACTGGTGGTCACCACAGGGGTAAGAGGTGGTGGGTCTGGCAAAAGAGGTGAAGGGGATTCAGAGGTACTCAGTTGTAAAATAATAAGCCACAGGGATGTAAGGTACAGCATAGGGAATATAGTCAATAATATTGTGATAACTTCGCATGGTGACTTATGGTTACTAGACTTATCCTAGTGATCAGTTCTTAATGTATGTAAGTGTTGAACCACTCTGTTGTACACTTGAAACTAATAATACTGTATGTCAACTATACCACAATAAAAAAATTAAAAAAAAAGAATTCCAAACAGCTTTCAGGTGGAATTACATCTTTTTTTTTTTTTTTTTTTTTTTTTTACAATTTGAACTTAAAAAAATATTGAAATATAGTTGATTTACAATGTTGTGTTAGTTTCAGCTGTATGGCAAAGTGATTCAGTTATATATATATATTATATATATATAATATATATATATTCTTTTTTTTACTTTCTGTTCCATTATAGTTTATTACAAGATACTGAGTGTAGTTCCCTGTGCTATACAGTAGGTCCTTGTTGGTTATCTATTTTATATATAGTAGTGTGTATATTTTAATCCCAAACTCCTAATTTATCCATTTGCCCCACTTTGATAACCATAAGTTTGTTTTCTATGTCTGTGAGTCTATTTCTATTTTGCAAATAAGTTTAATTAGTATCATTTTTTTTAGATTCTACATATAAGTGATATCATATGGTATTTGTCTGGGGCTTACTTCACTTAGTATGATAATCTCTAGGTCCATCCATGTTGCTGCAAATGGCATTATTTCATTCTTTTTTTATGGCTGAGTAGTATTTCATTGTCTATATATTTGTATACAATACATATACATACATATACATACTATATATATATGCCACATCTTTATCCATTCATCTGTCTATGGACATTTAGGTTGATTCCATATCTTGGCTATTGTAAATAGTGCTGCTATGAACATTGGGGTGCGTGTATATTTTTGAATTATGTTTTTCTTCAGATATATGCCCAGGAGTCGGATTTTAGGAGCATATGGTAGCTCTATTTTAGTTTTTTAAGGAAACTTCATACTGTTTTACATAGTGGCTGCACCAATTTACATTCCCACGAAGAGTGTACTAGAGTTCCTTTAAAGTCCACTGGTCATTAGCTGAACCTGAACTCCTCTTTTGGCAGGCAATGAAAACATTTTCTGTTCATCTTTAGGACTTGTAATATATAAATTGTCACCCATAATCTAGATACTTGAAATTAAAAAGTTAAACTATTTTTAGATAAATAAATAGTTAAAATTATTATGCAAACAAAAAGAATTATATAAATCTTACTTTTAGCTGAGTTTGGTTTTTCTCCTCTGTAATTAGACATTTTTCAGACAGATCTCATAAATACACTTACTCTTTACCATAAACATATACACGGAAAATCATTATTGTGTAATTACTGAAGCTGGGAAATTTTTGTACTGAATTTGCTATAGTGGGAAGCACTCTGAGTTCGGGATCACAAGGACTGTGTTTTGTTAGCATTCTACATCTAATACAGTTACCAAACCAGGTTCATTTGCCCAAAGCACAGCAAGTCAAACGCAGAGACGCAGAGGTTTACAGCAGAGAAAGGGGTTGTTCACAAGGCAGCCAAGCTAGGAGAGGAAAGAACGAGTCTCAAATCTACCTCCCTGAAGGCCAGGGGCCTGAGATGTTTATGGGATGAAGCTGAGGTACTGGGAGCGAGAGTGGGGAAAGATCATTGGAGACAAGAAAAAGGTGGGCAACTGTTCTGCACAGATGCACAGCTAAGCTCCTGGCTTCTTCAAGGTACGCATGCTCAGAAAATGGCAGCGTTGGCCTACTCTGAGGGTGGGGTTTTGGCCATCTGAAGTCAAAAGGTCACCAAGTGAACAATTGTGCATGCCCAGATGGAGGGTCGGTAGACTTAACCAGTTGTAATGGCTGGTGCTCGAACAGGATGCTGCCAGCTCCAAGTTGCTAAAAAACAAGTTGGGCGAACACCTTATTGCTTAGGCTGCATGATACTTGGAGGATGCCGGCAAGTTTTTTATAAAAACAGTTAAAGCGTGCTTGAGTGAAGGCCGGTTACAGGTGTAATGGATCTAACTGACGATTAACTTCGGTTTCAATAGGAGAAGACACCAGGTAAGTTTCTTGCACTGAGACTCAATATTCTTCCGTTAGAAATGAAATCTTTGGTTCCTTTGTACTTTGCAGAGTCAGATAATATCACAGATGTGGAATGCTCTGAAAAAGCTGTGAAGCGTGGTAAAAAGAGAAGTTTACACGAGTGTTGCTATGCCCTTGCTCAGCTCCTGCTGTGCCAACTATGTTCCAATGAAACCTAACTAGGCAGAGTCATGGTTACCTAATTTTCAGGAATTGACTTCCCCAAGCCTAGCAAACATGACACAAAACACAATGCATATTGGGACCCTCTTGCTTTGCATTTCACTGAGCAGAACATGATTTGGTCCACAGGCCAATTGCCATCTTCTTTACATATCAAAATCTGGCCAAGCCCATGAGGCCTGTGTGTTCCAGCCACAATTATCTCATTTTCTCTGAATTCTCTTCATAGTACTTCGTGCAACTTGAGGACTAAATTGTTTATCCATTGCTTTGTATCCAAGCAAACTTTGGATCCTAAGGGTAAAGTGCATATCTGATGTATGCTTTTACGCCCAACAGAATCTAGCAGAGTACTTGGCACAGAGTAGAGAGTAGGCAGTGGTGGATGAGCAGGCATTTCTTTCTTTCTTTTTTTTTTTTTTTGCGGTACGCGGGCCTCTCACTGCTGTGGCCTCTCCCGTTGCGGAGCACAGGCTCCGGACATGCGGGCTCAGTGGCCATGGCTCACGGGCCCAGCCGCTCCGCAGCATGTGGGATCTTCCTGAACCGGGGCACGAACCCGTGTCCCCTGCATCGGCAGGTGGACTCTCAACCACTGCGCCACCAGGGAAGCCCCAGCCTACCACTTTTGATAGCAGCTAGAGAAGCACGGGAACGTTGGGGCAGTTAGAAGACAGGAGATGAGCCAAAGGTAAATTGAAAAACTAAGTTTAAACAAGGAGAGGGAACTCTACTCAATATTTTGTAATAACCTATAAGGGAAAAGAATCTGAAAAAAAATAGATACATATGTATGTATGACTGAATCACTTTGCTGTACACCTGAAACTAACACAACATTGTATATCAACTATACTTCAATAAAAAAATAAAGAAAAAAAAGTAGGTTTAGACATGATGAATACGAGACAACTGAAATGAAGGATTAATTCAAATCCACAGGTCAAATTCAATATAATAGGAGATCTTTTTCACAAAGAAATAATGTATAATTTTATTAAACTACAATTTAAATCAGTTGTCCAACGATCATGTATCAAAGATGCAGTAAGATGTGAAAAGGATGAAGGGAAGGGAACTATTATTTCACGTGCCTATTATGTGTCAGGGTCTGGAAGAATGCTTTATATAAACTCCAGTTTATGAGAAAGGATGTGGTTTTCTGTTAAGCTATAGATAGTGCCAGGGTGAAAGCAACTCTAATGATGATACTTGGATTAAGAAAGATGGGACAATTCTGGAATTTAAATGTTGTGGTGTTCTTCCTCCCTCAATATTAGGAGTTATAATGGAGGACAAAATATCTGCCAATGCTTATTAAAAGAAAGCCTGAGAGTGCTGAAAAGAACAGTTAGTGACAGATACCAGGAAATATTTTCTATGATATTATTGTAGGATTTGCACGGCATGTGCATGATCTCTGCAATTCATAAGCAGACAGAGGAATCATGCTGGGTTCTTTGACTTTCTATCAAGCTCATCAAAGAAAGCAGAACAAAATGAATTGCAAAGACATACATTTGAGGAGAGGTGTTTGAACATATATGAGAAAACAAAATGAAAGGGAAGTTAATAGCCATGATTTTTTTTTAAGGAGGGGAAAGTCAAATAAATAGTCTTTTGTTTTTCTTCTAAGAAAAATTTGAATTCTAATGGACCTTAGACAACATATCACCTTTTGGGAGCTATTAGTTTTTGTATGGAGTGGTCCATACAATGACATTTTATTGAATCTATTGAATCTAGATGAGAATAGGCCAAAACTGTAATTGTTTTCAGAAGTTTGAAGTCACCAAAAACATATTTCAGTAGAGAATGTGAAAGAAAAATTATGTTTAAGCCATGGGAAAAAAGATACAGAAGTGACACTTTGAAAGAGAATGAGGTGTCATTAAAAGTTTTTTCATGATAAAGGAAAATTCCATTGGCTTTTTTTTTTTTTACATCTTTATTGGAGTATAATTGCTTTACAATGGTGTGTTAGTTTCTGCTTTATAACAAAGTGAATCAGTTATACATATACATATGTTCCCATATCTGTTCCCTCTTGCGTCTCCCTCCCTCCCACCCTCCCTATCCCACTCCTCCAGGCGGTCACAAAGCACCGAGCTGATCTCCCTGTGCTATGCGGCTGCTTCCCACTACCTACTTTACGTTTGGTAGTGTATATATGTCCATGCCTCTCTCACGCTTTGTCACAGCTTACCCTTCTCCCTCCCCATATCCTCAAGTCCATTCTCTAGAAGGCATGTGTCTTTATTCCTGTCTTACCCTTAGGTTCTTCATGACATTTTTTTTCTTAAATTCCATATATATGTGTTAGCATACGGTATTTGTCTTTCTCTTTCTGACTTACTTCACTCTGTATGACAGACTCTAGGACTGTCCACCTCATTACAAATAGCTCAATTTCGTTTCTTTTTATGGCTGAGTAATATTCCATTGTATATATGTGCCACATCTTCCTTATCCATTCATCCGATGATGGACACTTAGGTTGTTTCCATCTCCGGGCTATAGTAAATAGAGCTGCAATGAACATTTTGGTACATGACTCTTTTTGAATTATGGTTTTCTCAGGGTATATGCCCAGTAGTGGGATTGCTGTGTTATATGGTAGTTCTATTTGTAGATTTTAAGGAACCTCCATACTGTTCTCCACAGTGGCTGTATCAATTTATATTCCCACCAACAGTGCAAGAGGGTTCCCTTTTCTCCACACCCTCTCCAGCATTTATTGTTTCTAGATTTTTTGATGATGGCCATTCTGACTGGTGTGAGATGATACCTCATTGTAGGTTTGACTTGCATTTCTCTAATGATTAATGATGTTGAGCATTCTTTCATGTGTTTGTTGGCAGTCTGTATATCTTCTTTGGAGAAATGTCTGTTTAGGTCTTCTGCCCATTTTTGGATTGGGTTGTTAGTTTTTTTGTTATTGAGCTGCATGAGCTGCTTATAAACTTTGGAGATTAATCCTTTGTCAGTTGCTTCATTTGCAAATATTTTCTCCCATTCTGAGGGTTGTCTTTTGGTCTTATTTATGGTTTCCTTTGCTGTGCAAAAGCTTTGACGTTTCATTAGGTCCCATTTGTTTATTTTTGTTTTTATTTCTATTTCTCTAGGAGGTGGGTCAAAAAGGATCTTGCTGTGATTTATGTCATAGAGTGTTCTGCCTATGTTTTCCTCTAAGAGTTTGATAGTTTCTGGCCTTACATTTAGGTCTTTAATCCATTTTGAGCTTATTTTTGTGTATGGTGTTAGGGAGTGATCTAATCTCATACTTTTACATGTACGTGTCCAGTTTTCCCAGCATCACTTATTGAAGAGGCTGTCCTTTCTCCACTGTACATTCCTGCCTCCTTTATCAAAGATAAGGTGACCATATGTGCCTGGGTTTATCTCCGGGCTTTCTATCCTGTTCCATTGATCTATCTTTCTGTTTTTGTGCCAGTACCATACTGTCTTGATTACTGTAGCTTTGTAGTATAGTCTGAAGTCAGGGAGCCTGATTCCTCCAGCTCCGTTTTTTGTTCTCAAGATTGCTTTGGCTATTCGGGGTCCTTTGTGTTTCCATACAAACTGTGAAATTTTTTGTTCTAGTTCTGTGAAAAATGCCAGTGATAGTTTGATAGGGATTGCATTGAATCTGTAGATTGCTTTGGGTAGTAGAGTCATTTTCACAGTGTTGATTCTTCCAGTCCAAGAACATGGTATATCTTTCCATCTATTTGTATCATCTTTAATTTCTTTCTTCAGTGTCTTATAATTTTCTGCATACAGGTCTTTTGTCTCCTTAGGTAGGTTTATTCCTAGATACTTTATTCTTTTTGTTGCAGTGGTAAATGGGAGTGTTTTCTTGATTTCACTTTCATATTTTTCATCATTAGTGTATAGGAATGCAAGAGATTTCTGTGCATTAATTTTGTATCCTGCTACTTTACCAAATTCATTGATTAGCTCTAGTAGTTTCCTGGTGGCATCCTTAGGATACTCTATGTATAGTATCATGTAATCTGCAAACAGTGACAGCTTTACTTCTTCTTTTCCGATATGGATTCCTTTTATTTCCTTTTCTTCTCTGCTGAGGCTAAAACTTCCAAAACTATGTTGAATAAGAGTGGTGAGAGTGGGCAACCTTGTCTTGTTCCTGATCTTAGTGGAAATGCTTTCCATTTTTCACCGTTGAGGATGATGTTGGCTGTGGGTTTGTCATATATGGCCTTTATTATGTTGAGGTAAGTTCCCTCTATGCCTACTTTCTGCAGGGTTTTTATCATAAATGGGTGTTGAATTTTGTTGAAAGCTTTCTCTGCATCTATTGAGATGATCATATGGTTTTTCTCCTTCAATTTGTTAATATGGTGTATCACGTTGATTGATTTGCGTATATTGAAGAATCCTTGCATTCCTGGAATAAACCCCACTTGATCATGGTGTATGATCCGTTTAATGTGCTGTTGGATTCTGTTTGCTAGTATTTTGTTGAGGAATTTTGCATCTATGTTCATAACTGATATTGGCCTGTAGTTTTCTTTCTTTGTGACATCCTTGTCTGGTTTTGGTATCAGGGTGATGGTGGCCTCGTAGAATGAGTTTGGGAGTGTTCCTCCCTCTGCTACATTTTGGAAGAGTTTGAGAAGGATAGGTGTTAGCTCTTCTCTAAATGTTTGATAGAATTCGCCTGTGAAGCCATCTGGTCCTGGGCTTTTGTTTTTTGGAAGATTTTTAATCACCATTTCAGTTTCAGTGCTTGTGATTGGTCTGTTCATATTCTCTATTTCTTCCTGATTCAGTCTTGGCAGGTTGTGCATTTCTAAGAATTTGTCCATTTCTTCCAGGTTGTCCATTTTATTGGCATATAGTTGCTTGTAGTAATCTCTCATGATCTTTTGTATTTCTGCAGTGTCAGTTGTTACTTCTCCTTTTTCATTTCTAATTCTATTGATTTGAGTCTTCTCCCTTTTTTTCTTGATGAGTCTGGCTAATGGTTTATCAATTTTGTTTATCTTCTCAAAGAACCAGCTTTTAGTTTTATTGGTCTTTGCTATCGTTTCCTTCATTTCTTTTTCATTTATTTCTAATCTGATTTTTATGATTTCTTTCCTTCTGCTAACATTGGGTTTTTTTTGTTCTTCTTTCTC
Source organism: Phocoena sinus (assembly GCF_008692025.1). Classification (NCBI taxonomy): domain Eukaryota; kingdom Metazoa; phylum Chordata; class Mammalia; order Artiodactyla; family Phocoenidae; genus Phocoena; species Phocoena sinus. Next base: position 46,515,694 of record NC_045774.1, read on the forward strand.
TAATTGCTTTAGGTGCAAGGTTAGGTTGTTTATTCGAGATGTTTCCTATTTCTTAAGGTAGGATTTTATTGCTATAAACTTCCCTCTTAGAACTGCTTTTGCTGCATCCCATAGATTTTGGGTCGTCATGTCTCCATTGTCATTTGTTTCTAGGTATTTTTTAATTTCGTCTTTGATTTCTTCAGTTATCACTTCGTTATTAAGTAGTGTATTGTTTAGCCTCCATGTGTTCGTATTTTTTACGGATCTTTTCCTGTAATTGATATCTAGTCTCATGGCATTGTGGTCGGAAAAGATACTTGAAACAGTTTCAATTTTCTTAAATTTACCAAGGCTTGATTTGTGACCCAAGATATGATCTATCCTGGAGAATGTTCCATGAGCACTTGAGAAAAATGTGTATTCTGTTGTTTTTGGATGGAATGTCCTATAAGTATCAATTAAGTACATCTTGTTTAATGTATCATTTAAAGCTTGTGTTTCCTTATTTATATTCTTTTTGGATGATCTGTCCATTGGTTAAAGTGGGGTGTTAAAGTCCCCTTCTGTGAATGTGTTACTGTCGATTTCCCCTTTTATGGCTGTTAGTATTTGCCTTATGTACTGAGGTGCTCCTGTGTTGGATGCATAAATATTTACAATTGTTATACCTTCTTTGGTCGATCCCTTGATCATTATGTAGTGTCCTTCTTTGTCTCTTCTAATAGTCTTTATTTTAAAGTTTATTTTGTCTGATATGAGAATTGCTACTCCAGCTTTCTTTTGGTTTCCATTTGCATGAAATATCTTTTTCCATCCCCTTACTTTCAGTCTGTATGTGTCTCTAGGTCTGGGTCTGGTGTCTCTAGGTTTGGGTCTCTTGTAGACAGCATATATATGGGTCTTGTTTTTCTATCCATTCAGCCAATCTGTGTCTTTTGGTGGGAGCATTTAGTCCATTTACATTTAAGGTAATTATCGATATGTATGTTCCTATTCCCATTTTCTTAATTGTTTTGGGTTTGTTATTGTAGGCCTTTTCCTTCTCTTGTGTTTCTTGTCTAGAGAAGCTCCTTTAGCAGTTGTTGTAAAGCTGGTTTGGTGGTGCTGAACTCTCTCAGCTTTTGCTTCTCTGTAAAGGTTTTAATTTCTCCATCAAATCTGAATGAGATCCTTGCTGGGTAGAGTAATCTTGGTTGCAGGTTTTTCTCCTTCATCACTTTAAATATGTCCTGCCAGTCCCTTCTGGCTTGCAGAGTTTCTGCTGAAAGATCAGCTGTTAACCTTATGGGGATTCCCTTGTGTGTTATATGTTGTTTTTCCCTTGCTGCTTTTAATATGTTTTCTTTGTATTTAATTTTTGACAGTTTGATTAATATGTGTCTTGGCGTATTTCTCCTTGGATTTATCCTGTATGGCACTCTCTGTGCTTCCTGGATTTGATTAACTATTTCCTTTCCCATATTAGGGAAGTTTTCAACTATAATCTCTTCAAATATTTTCTGAGTCCCTTTCTTTTTCTCTTCTTCTTCTGGAACCCCTATAATTCGAATGTTGGTGCGTTTAATGTTGTCCCAGAGGTCTCTGAGACTGTCCTCAGTTCTTTTCATTCTTTTTTCTTTATTCTGCTCTGCAGTAGTTATTTCCACTATTTTATCTTCCAGGTCACTTATCCGTTCTTCTGCCTCAGTTATTCTGCCATTGATCCCATCTAGAGTATTTTTAATTTCATTTATTGTGTTATCCATTGTTGTTTGTTTCATCTTTAGTTCTTCTAGGTTCTTGTTAAATGTTTCTTGCATTTTCTCTATTCTATTTCCAAGATTTTGGATCATCTTTACTATCATTATTCTGAATTCTTTTTCAGGTAGACTGCCTATTTCCTCTTCATTTGTTAGGTCTGGTGGGTTTTTATCTTGCTCTTTCATCTGCTGTGTGTTTTTCGTCTTCTCTTCTCAGTTTGCTTATCTTACTGTGTTTGGGGTCTCCTTTTTGCAGGCTGCAGGTTCGTAGTTCCCATTGTTTTTGGTGTCTGTCCCCAGTGGCTAAGGTTGGTTCAGTGGGTTGTGTAGGCTTCCTGGTGGAGGGGACTAGTGCCTGTGTTCTGGTGGATGAGGCTGGATTTTGTCTTTTTGGTGGGCAGGTCCATGTCTGGAGGTGTGTTTTCGGGTGTCTGTGGACTTATTATGATTTTAGGCAGCCTCTCTGCTAATGGGTGGGATTGTGTTCCTGTCTTGCTAGTTGTTTGGCATAGGATGTCCAGCACTGTAGCTTGCTGGTCGTTGAGTGAAGCTGGGTGCTGTTGTTGAGATGGAGATCTCTGGGAGATTTTCACCATTTGATATTATGTGGAGCTGGGAGGTCTCTGTGGACCACTGTCCTGAAGTTGGCTTTCCCACCTCAGAGGCACAGCACTTACTCCTGGCTGCAACACCAAGAGCCTTTCATCCACACGGCTCAGAATAAAAGGGAGAAAAAGTAGAAAGAAAGAATTAGTAGAAGTAGAAAGAAAGAAAGAAAGAAGGGAGGGAGTGAGGGAGGAAGGAAGGAAGGAGGGAAGGAAGGAAAAAAGAAAGAAAGAAGATAAAGTAAAATAAAATAAAGTAAGATAAAATAGAATAAAGTTATTAAAATAAAAAATAATTATTAAGAGAAAAAAAATGGACGGATAGAACCCTAGGACAAATGGTGGACGAAAAGCTATACAGACAGAATCTCACACAGAAGCATATACATACACACTCACAAAAAAAGGAAAAGGGGAAAAAATAATAAATCTTGCTCTTGAAGTCCACCTCCTCAATTTGGGATGATTCGTTGTCTAAAGGAGGGAAGGAAGGAAAGAAAGAAAGAAAAGATAAAGTAAAATAAAATTTATTAAAATGAAAAATAATTATTAAGAAAAAAATTAAACAAAAAAAAAACGGACGGGTAGAACCCTAGGACAAATGGTGGAAGCAAAACTATACAGACAAAATGTCACACAGAAGCATATACATACACACTCACAAAAAGAGGAGAAGGGGAAAAAATCATAAATCTTGCTGTCAAAGACCACCTCCTTAATTTGGGATATTCGTTGTATATTCATGTATTCCACAGATGCAGGGTGCATCAGGTTGATTGTGGAGCTTTAATCCGCTGCTTCTGAGGCTGCTGGGGGAGATTTCCCTTTCTCTTCTTTGTTCGCACAGCTCCCAGGGGCTCAGCTTTGGATTTGGCCCCGCCTCTGTATGTAAGTCGCTGGAGAGCGTCTGTTCTTTGCTCAGACAGGACGGGGTTAAAGGAGCCGCTGATGCGGGGCCTCTGGCTCCCTCTGGCCTCGGGGAGGGAGGGGCCCACAGTGCGGGGCGGGCCTGCGGCGGCAGAGGCCTGCGTGACGTTGCACCAGCCTGAGGCGCACCATTCGTTCTCCCGGGGGAGCTGTCCCTGGATCCCGGGACCCTGGCAGTGGCGGGCTGCACAGGCTCCCCGGAAGGGGGGTGTGGATTGTGACCTGTGCTCGCACACAGGCTTCTTGGTGGCGGCAGCAGCAGCCTTAGCGTCTCATGCCCGTCTCTGGGGTCCGCGCTTTTAGCCGCGGCTCGCGCCCGTCTCTGGAGCTCCTTTAAGCAGCGCTCTTAATCCCCTCTCCTCGCGCAGCAGGAAACAAAGAGGTAAGAAAAAGTCTCTTGCCTTTTCGGCAGGTCCAGACTTTTCCCCGGGACTCCCTCCCGCCTAGCCGTGGCGCACTAACCCCCTCCAGGCTGTGTTCACGCCGCCAACCCCAGACCTCTCCCGGCGCTCTGACCGAAGCCGGAGCCTCAGCTCCCAGCCCCGCCCGCCCCGGCGAGTGAGCAGACAAGCCTCTCGGGCTGGTGAGTGCCGGTCGGCCCTGATCCTCTGTGCGGGAATCTCTCCGCTTTGCCCTCCGCACCCCTGTTGCTGTGCTCTCCTCCACAGCCCCGAAGCTTTCCCCTTCCGCCACTTGTAGTCTCCGCCTGCGAAGGGGCTTCCTAGTGTGTGGAAACCCTTCCTCCTTCACAGCTCCCTCCCACTGGTGCAGGTCCCGTCCCTATCCTTTTGTCTCTGTTTATTTTTTTCTTTTGCCCTACCCAGGTACGTGGGGGGTTTCTTGCCTTTTGGGAGGTCTGAGGTCTTCTGCCAGGGTTCAGTCGGTGTTCTGTAGGAGTTGTTTCACGTGTAGATGTATTTCTGGTGTATCTGTGGGGAGGGAGGTGATCTCTGCATCTTACTCTTCCGCCATCTTCCTGGAAGCACCCCGGCTTTGATTCTTATAGCAGATTCTCTTTTCTCCTGAAGTTAGTGTTATCATTAGGTTAGATAATATGCACATAAATTCTTCCTGTTTTCATCCTTGAGTTCCAGCCAATCTCAGGATTTGTTTTCACGTGTATTGTAAATCAGTAAAAGACACACATTAATAAATAACCTGAACTTTCTTCTTTTCCTGGAGGTTTGAGATGTCAGCCAGCTTAAAAATATGCATAAGCCAGTCCAAACTTGGTCGGTATCTCTTTTATTCCCTTAAGTCAATTTTGTCAACTGACAAAAAAAAAAAAATTCTACTTTATTAATGCTTGAATGAATAATTTACTCTGATCCAAAACAAACAAGCCAGTTTGTATATTTAGTTATATGAACTTTTGAATGTACTGTCTCATAAATCTAATATGTTGCTGAACTTAAGAAAAAAAGTGTTGACAGCTAAGGACCCCACCATTAATTATCTCCCACTGCAGACATCATGACCTCCCTTTATTCTTTAGGATTTGTTTCCTCCTTAAGGTGCTGTAAATATTTTATGTATTTTTCCCTATTAGGTCTGTGGTGCTCTTCAGTGGGCATTTGGATGACCTTTGTTATGGTCTCAGTAAGTTTTCTAGGATATTCTGCTCTTTTTGTCAAGATGTTGCTTGTTACTTATTTTCTAATATAAATCTGTAGTAGGTATTAATATATTCTATTCTACTAATAAGGAAACTGAGCTTCAAGCAGGTTGATTAATGGACATGATCATTTCAATTCCAAGTGATACATTTTTTTGAGGGGTAGAAGGCTCTAAGCCATGTTCTTTGCCTCTGATCACTCCTTTTTGTTTTTGCGGTACACGGGCCTGTCACTGGGGTGGCCTCTCCCGTTGCGGAGCACAGGCTCCGGACGCGCAGGCTCAGCGGCCATGGCTCACGGGCCCAGCCACTCCGCAGCATGTGGTATCTTCCGGGACCGGGGCACGAACCCGTGTCCCCTGCATCGGCAGGCGGACTCTCACCAGGGAAGCCCTGATCACTCCGTTGCTCCAGAACCATCTAGCAGGTCTGATGACATTCTCTGTGGCTTCTGCCTTTGTAATGACTTGCCTTCCTCCCAGTCTAAATTGGGACCTCCTTAAACTCTCTTCTTTACCTTATACTTTCTCCTCAGCATTTATAATAATTGGGATTTAACATTTGTGTGATTACTAATATATGTGTCCCAGACTCTCCTATAATCTCCAGGAGGGAAGGGATTGTGTCTCCAGTGCCCACCACTGAAACTGATGTGAAGTGGGCACTTAGTAAATATTGTTGAAAGAATGAGTTAAAGTGAGATTCGAACCCAGGTCTGTACAACTCTAGAGTCATGGATTTACTCATTGAGGAGTGGTTGCAGGGTTCCCATGATCAATCCTTGCATGTGGATTTTTGAGTCCTGGTGGCTATGTGTGCTCTATCCTATAACCTGTATCCTATACTGTCATATTGACACTAGATTGGAAGCTCATTGAGAGCAGGTCCCATAGTTTACATTTATAGTGAGTGAAGCATGTAGTTGGTTGGTACTCAGTAAACACTTACCAACTGATCAAGAGCTGATCATAAAGTGTGATCTATCATGGAGCGTTATCTGTTCCATTATAGTCACATTCCTGTCACTGATCCTTGGCACTCTCTGTTCTTCTGTTATAATGACTGACAGTCATAATCATGATGGTGTCACCAGGCTATGCTTGGTGTTAATGTTTCAATTTTTTCTCCTTTCTTCCAAGATATTTGGAGTGATCAAGATTTCAAATCCTTGAAAAGGGTGAACGGCACTGTCTGTGGCAGGCTCCATAGTTTTATGAGGTACCACACAACTCTGAAAGCAACACAGAAATTCAGAGTATTCAGACTGAAAAATGAACACTTTCCACATTTAAACGAGAATGAGTTACATATTTTTGGAGTTACATATGTTCTTCCTCCCATTTATAAGATCCAGAACCCACAGCTGGGCACAAAGCAGGAGATTTAATACTATTCTGCTTTGGGTCTTTGTTGTTTTTTCTTCCCACTCCCACCCACTCTACTCCACTCCTTTGGTTCTTCCTAGTTTTTGTGCTAACTTCAGAGCTGCAGACATGTCATAGATCACAGATTTATATATATTAGCTAAGAGCAGGAATGCTAAAATAATTTCTTTCTCAGGCCTTAAAGATAGATGTCAGGTCAAGACACTCGAGTTCATAGCCAAACATACTGGGGCACAGAGCAACATGGCAGTAATTTGAGTTGCAAGTGCCAAAAGTGCTTGTTCAGCACTAACAAGTAATAGGAGAACAGGATCAGTATAATCTCATATTCTTATTAAATTAAAAAAAAAAGCAGAGTAATGCCAAGGTTGTGACATGAACTGACAAGACCAAAAAAAAAACAAACTCTAAAAACAAAACACACACAACTCAGTTTCTCTGATGCTTCATCTTCTATTTGCAGGCATGAGAAAGAATAAAAACAAGCCCTATGGCATGAGTTATAGATGAAGTATCTGCCTTTAGCTTGGAATTTCCTGGCATTTTTCAGCTTGTGACACAGACTTGATGTGATTAAACAAAGGCTTTTCTCCAAATTTAAAGTTCTTTTTTTTTTTTTTCAAAGCTGAATCTAATATGCTCTAACTTTTTTGTAAATGGGAGCAGATGCCTCTGTTCTATGAGCTGGCTACCAGACTCTCAGAAATACATGGAGAATGGAGGCCTATTCTGGTTGAGGTTAAGGAAACAGTCCACCATGTTTGCGTTTTAGAACTGCATGTTACTCCGGAGCTCCCAAGAAGCAGGGCCTACTTCCCTCCACAGGATGAGGCTGGGCAGAGGGTGGCTTCCCTTGGATTGGATTTCCCTTGGACTCCTTTGGAGGAGTCTCCGAGGTAACACAGCCTTGGGGCCAAGCTGTCCAGTGAGCCACAGCATCACTCTCCCCAAGAGAAGAAAGAAAGAGGTTCAGGGGGCACCTCTAGTGGAGGAGTACAAGGTTGTCAAAATTACTATTGTCGTTTTCTTTTTCCTAAAGCAAAAGGGAGGTAGAGAAATGGGGAGAAGTGAACTGAGTAAAGTGGTAAACTGTCCTGGGGCACTTCTGGGTATGCCTGGGTCTGGTCCTAGGGCACAGGCAGCCAGGATTCTCTGCGTGCTTGGTATTTTTGTGGGAAGAGTCACGTAGGGATGAGAAACAGGGCCAGCCTCTGGTAAGTACAGCCCCTTCCCCTAAGGAAGTGGCTGTCACCATCACTGAGGAGCACAAATTGGACTAGGAAACTAGGTTCTGAGCAACCAACAACAAATAGTGGGGGATGCAGAATAGGCTCAGAGACAAACCTTACCCCAGTCCTTCCTTCTGCAGGGGAGAGTGAAGGGAGCTGAGGAATGCTCCTTGCTTTCCTTTTAACTGCAGTGGTCTTGAACATGGGCAGTGAAGTTAAATACGTGGTCGAAATGGCTCTGGAAAAGGTCCCCTGCCCCTAAACTGTCCCCAATTTAAATATCACCACTTAGAGGTGTATTTGCAATCATAAATAGTGCTTTAATAATAATAAAGTGTTATGCTTGAGTTTCTTGTTTTTGGTTTTTGTGAATCTGTTATATGTTTTGGATTTGTTGTTTCTCTTCTTTTCAAGTATATTAACCCATTCCTATATCTACGTGCTTTAGACTGGCAATCATATAGGCTCAAACACCATCCTTCTATTCACATCTTGATCTCTCCCTCCAATAATAATTAAGTAATAATTCAATAAATAATTCTGGTGGGGATTGGAGGAAGGGAAATTATATCTCAGATTAGATTCATTTAATAAAATTATTTTCTCTACCTGTAAATCAGCTCTACAAAGGAAAGGAAAATGTTGATTGATGGAAGGACTGCAGATTTATTTCAGTGGTCTGTGGCTAGGATCTTGAAGAATTCTTTACCCACTGATGTGACCATGCACACATCACCAAGCTTCTTGGGGCTCAGATCTGTTGTCTGTAAAAGAAGTGTGTGCATATGTATGGACGTGGTGGCCAACTTGCCTGCTCGCGAAGGTTCTTTCTGGGCCTTTCATTCTATGGGGAAGTGATTCTTGAGAAGGAGGCAGGGCACAGGACATTGTGGCTGGCAGGGAGATTCGACGTGGTGCTGAGTGCTTCAGATAAATGGTTTTTTATTGCTAAAGATCACGTTTCTCTAAAAAGATATTTTTGATTGGAATCTATACTTATTTATTTATGAGACACATTCCTTTGGACTTACTATTTACAAAGAAATACCAACCACAGTTTGGGTGGTGTGTGTGTGTCTGTTATTTGGTCATTATTTTGTTGTGGCTCTTCTAAAGCCCAGCCCACTCAAAATGTAAGTTTTTACTAGTTCGTTCACAGATTCTTGATTTTAGAGGCTATAATGGCCACAGTTAAAAACATATTAAGGCACATTAAAACCTTACGTTAAGAAAATCACAAGGACTTGCAAATTTTTTGTGCTAAAATAAAACTTTTATTTGGTAATTGGTTTCACCACCCACTCACTTTTCTGAATACTTATAAACCATCCATTCAATAATGAAGTTATACATGAAATTGTTACAACAGAAGCTGCAGGGCGCTTTGAGAACTTAGGCACTGAAGATCATATGGTCCTTGACACTTACAGTTCAAACAGAATAGTATAAATGTTGTGCAAAAAAGTGCTAAAATTGATTTAAGACTGTGCTGTAGTATTTGACCTGTAAAAGCATTTGAAAGCCCCTAAAATATGAAACCTGAAAGTCCACAAAGAAGCCCAATCTAACTCTTCACAGACAATATTTAACTCTGTAAAATGTTGATAACATTAAGGAACTCACCATGAAAAAAATCATTGCAATTTCCCTTAGAAACTTTAAAAAATAATGGACCTAGAAGAGTTTTAGACTCTGACCCACAAGGACTGAGGTGGGAAAGTAAATAAATTTTCTGGAAGAGCAGAATCACTTAGCAATAGGATATCAAAGGTGACGTGTCAGAATTAGTCACTCCCTTTTAATTCTCCTAAAGTGTTTTCTTGGGGCCTGTTAACAGCAGTTGCCAAAGATCTCACCTATAATACATTCAGCTATGGATATGACTGTCTGTCCCATGCTCTGATGACTCCTCAAGGAAGGGAACATGGTCATTTATTTCTGTTTCCTCCATGACTACTGTTCCAAAGATTAAAACGCTGGTCACTGAAACCATTCATGCCTTTTAGTCTCTGAACTAGCTTGACTGACTACTTGAAATTTTCACTCAGAAGTATAATAATCATCTCAGACCTGACATTGCAAACAGAACTGTTTTCCATCTCTACTTCTCACAAATTGCTTCTCCATTTCAGTAACTCTTCACCCCATTGTTCAGCCCAAACCCCCAAAGCTATCCTTGATTCTTTTTGCCATTTACACCCTGTCCTCCAGTTCTTCAGCACCACCTGCAAAATGTATCCCGAAATCACCCACTCTTCTTACTTTCTTTTTTCTTTTTTTTTTTGCGGTTCGTGGGCCTCTCACTGTTGTGGCCTCTCCCGTTGCGGAGCACAGGCTCCGGACGCGCAGGCTCAGCGGCCATGGCTCACGGGCCCAGCCGCTCCGCGGCATGTGGGATCTTCCCAGACCGGGGCACGAACCCGTGTGCCCTGCATCGGCAGGCGGACTCTCAACCACTGTGCCACCAGGGAAGCCCCCACTCTTCTTCCTTTCTAACGGTCGTTTTAATTTGAGCCAACTTGACTCTCATGACAGCATATCTCAGCTTCCATGCTTGGCCCTGTTCTAGCCCAAACCATTCTCCACGTAGCAGCCAGAGTGATCTTTTGAAAAGTTAGATCTCAGTAGGTCACAATGGTGGTATACGCTCCCCTGAATTCCTATTGCACTTAGAATAAAATCCCAAATTTCTTCCAAAGCTTACACAGCCCTGTGTGCCCTGGCATATCTGTCTTCTTTGACCCCTCTTGTACCTGTCCATCCATCACTCACCATGCCTCAGCCACACAGGCCATCTCTGGTTTTGAACACAAGACTCAGTCATGCACCTGTTTTCTTTAGCAGCGGATGCTCTGCTCCGTGAACCTCGGAGGGCTGGCTCCTTCATGTCAGCCTGCTGTCAGCCCAAATATCTACTTCTCAGCAAGCTCTTACCTGACCACCCTGCCTAAATTAGCACCCACCCCGACACCCCTTATCTCTATTACATCATTCTGTTTTGTTTTATTTGGAGCATTTATCACTAGTAAACATTATTGTCTGTTCATTTTTTAAAAGATTTATTTATTATTATTAATTTATTTAATTTGTTTTTGGCTGCATTGGGTCTTAGTTGTGGCACGCGGGATCTTCGCTGGGGTGTGTGGTATCTTTCATTGTGGTGCGCAGGCTTCTCTCTAGTTGTGGGCCGTGTGGGTTTTTTCTCTTCTCTAGTTGTGGCACACGGGCTCCAGAGCATGTGGGCTCTGTAGTTGTGGCTCATGGGCTCTAGTTGAGGTGCGCGAGCTCAGTAGTTGTGGCACGTGGGCTTAGTTGCCCCGTGGCATGTGGGATCTTAGTTCCCTGACCAGGGATCAAACCCATGTTCCCTGCATTGTAAGGTGGGTTCTTTACCACTGGACTACCAGGGAAGTCCCTGTCTGTTCATTTTTTATGTGCTTATTTATTGTTTGTTTTTAGCTGTGTCCCCAACTCCCTGCTAGAATGCAAGGCCCACGTGAGCAGGAACCTTGCCTGTTTTGTTCTTCATTTCAGTCCTAGTCCTAGAACAGCACCTAGGACACAGTAGGACTCCATAAATAGTTGATGACTGAATAAATGAATTCATACAGTTCCAGTCCTATTCCTGAACTCTGCCTTTACTGAGAAGTATATGATGACCCTCTTGATATAGAAATTGATAAGAGTGGTGAGGGAAGGTAAGGAAGGCATAAAATGTGACCTCATTTCCCTTACCTGTCTCACCCACTCAGTACCAGACGCCAGAGCATGTGGGGAGTGGCCTACATGATGATGCTGGGAGGTCTGAGCAACGCTTCCTCATCCCACTTTCCTCGGTACCATAGCCTGATAAATGATATCAGAAGTGATACATTAGAAGTAGGAAATGAAACAGCAAGTTTAAAGTCCATGTCCAGAGCTACTCAGGAGCTGTTTTACTGGGTTTACCATTCTTATTGGTCTAGACCGAACTGAGGGTATCTTGGTAGGTTTACCTCATTCCAGGGCCTCTGGGTAATGGGAAATGGCCTTGGTGCATTTAGATGAGTTTCTCTGATCTACACACACACACACACACACACACACACACACACACACACACACAGCCTTGGCCTTCAGAGGGCACTTAGATCTATGCACTTTGGAATATACCAAGACTCTATCTCTGATATCATAAAGCTTGAAGTATATTTGGGAAGGCATGACGTATGCATAAGGAAAATGAGATAATTATTTAAGGAAAAGACTTAAATGCTACAAAGTAACAAAGCATGTGAATATGATGACTTCAGAAGCAAAAAGAAATAACTGTGAGTGAAAATTATTAGAAAGGTCTTCATCCACATTTTACCAAGTTTGTAAAATTATAGGGGATGCAGTGAGGCCAGGAGAAAATAGTTTTCTCAGTACATTGGAACTAAATAGTCACTAATTTTTTTGCAAGTTATTGCAAGATCCAAAGTTGAATCACATTCAGTTAGCAACAATTAACATAGCCAAAATATCAATTAAATTTTAAAGTAATGGACTAATGGATAAAGTGTTTTTACATTCTTAAATATTAAGATTTTTATAAGAAAAAATGACTCCTATTTGCCTATTTACAGTTGTCTCTATTTTTCAAAGCCTGTTTTTCAGATACATATTATATAGTTCCTTTATTCTTTTATTCACATATTCTTTTTTTGCTCTTATTTACCTTTTAGCAACTCAGAAAGAAAGAAAAATCAACCTAGTCACATTTAGTTTCTTTTAAGTTTAGCAGCTCTAATGAAAATCCTGGAAAGAAAGAAATTTGAAACCAGTTGTTTCATGGTGATCGTGGGTTTATCTGGTGACTTTCGTTGTTTGTGCTCGTAGTATCACCCAAGATCATACTGGGCATAAATGTGCACAACTGTGGGTGCATAACTGTGGATGAGATCCTGACTTGCCCCAGTTTATCAAACAAACTTTTGAAATGTGCTATGTGCTGTTCTCCACAGCGCTTCTGTAAACTGTCTGGTCCTCTCTAAGACCTCCCTTTCAAAGTTGCATAGGCTCTTTCAAATCATTAGAGAAAATTGTTAGTCTTGTATGGCACCTTGCCACCATGCTGTTCGGGACTCTATTGCTCTAAACTAACCTAATTTTCAAAGGAAAATCGCTGTGACTTGAGAAAACACAAAGTAAATGCAGAACAAAGTAACTTGGTTAATATAAGCTCTCCTCCAAAAAAGATAAATTTGATATATTTCAGCCTTCATTCATTTGCAGTTCTTCAGTAGGGAAATTTTTATCAAAGATTACTAGGTTGAGAATTTCTAGGGTCCTCCCTGAATAAGACATTTGCTGGTTGAGTAGCTTTTAAAACTGACTTCTTTATCAGGAAGACTTCATAGGCAGCTGAATATTTTATTGCCTTTCCTCAGTCTAGTTAACAAGGGAGAATAATCCATTGAGAAATACATAAATACATATTCAACTTATACTGTAGCAATTTAAAAAGTGTTTCTGAAAATGCCATGAGCATTTTATGGATTGTGAACTCTTTCAATTTAAAATTTATATTATAACCATAAGAGTTTTGAAGACCTCTAGGAAAAAAAAACACCTCACTTCTTCCTTAAAACTTATGTCTGAAACTGATTAGCCTCATGAAATGCCCCTTTATGTAGGGAAAAACTTTATAAAATCTAGGGCTTACAGTTCAGTCAAGACCATTTATATCTTAAATCATGTTTGTTTATACCTGGCATATACACCCTGGCTTAGACATCTCTTGTGATCCCCAGCTTGTAAGTGGTAAATGTATAGAGCGTGCATAGGAGAGTGTCCAGTGTTTATGTTTGTCCTGGCATGTTGCTTCAATGGATTCTCCCAGGGTAAGGGGAGGAGAAGTACCCGAGGCCCCTGCTGGATGTATAACTGATCTATTCTGACAGCAGCCAGGGCAACCTCTTAAGGCAGCCACTGAGATGCATACTGTTAACTATTACCACAACTCAGTGCAATTTGCTAGTTTCCAGTATTATTCATTTGATATAACTAATTTTACTTATTTATGTATAATATAATGATATTCCTATTTATTGCTACTTCCTGGAGCTATTTCAAGCAAAAGCTTTATTTGTATAACAAGAACACTGTTTCATCTTTATGTGAGTTTCTTTTGCTTTGTGTGGTCCTTCATATACATAGTGTACTTGCAAATCAAAAATCTCTTGGTACAGCAAAGCCATTAATTTACTCTATTTTTTTTTATTTTTATTTTTTTGCTGTACGCAGGCCTCTCACTGTTGTGGCCTCTCCCGTTGCGGAGCACAGGCTCTGGACGCGCAGGCTCAGCAGCCATGGCTCACGGGCCCAGCCGCTCCACGGCATGTGGGATCTTCCCGGACCAGGGCACGAACCCGTGTCCCCTGCATCGGCAGGCGGACTCTCAACCACTGCGCCACCAGGGAAGCCCCATTAATTTACTTTAAACAGAAGCTCAAGAAAAATATCGATGAACTACAGTGGCAGTGTCTTCCTATTTTAATATGACTACTAATATAACTATCAATGTGAATACAGACGTGTGTGTGTATAAATTTTTTCTTTTTTCGTCTGTCCTATAGTGGTAAAAATAACGTAGGCTTCAGAATACAGTAAGGAATTTTTGTTAATTTAAAACTTTACTTGCTCATCTTAAATTGAATTTGCTTGCTAGTTTTAAATTGGCATATATTATCCTTAAAGTACAGGACCATTATATAACGCCAAATCCATGAGAAACATGGATTTGTAGCAGAAGCAACTGGAAGGTAAAGAAAAGGAACTGTATGATACAGGACAGTTGATGTGACCAGTCTTAATATTTCTGCATTTCAAAATCCTAAGAGATCTTTTGGTCTAAGGGTTCCTGCACGGTGGCAGGCTTATGTTTGAGGGAGGGTGGCACTCTTTCTATTCTTCCTATAGTGAAAAGAATTTTAGTTCCCAAACTTTCCAGTCATTGAATTGTGAGTGAAAAGAAATGGAACTTCTGTTTTACACATTTGTTCATTCCCGTTATGTTTCTATTTTTGTTAGATATTAGACAATATAGACAATCTGTACGGTACACATAATTTCCATTTCTGAGGTGCTGAAACTGGGATTCAGAGAAGATAAGCAACTGCTGTGGTCACAGTTATTAAGAAAAAACTGGGATTTGAATGTAGGTCTCTCTGATTCTAAAACCTACATTCTTTCTTTGGTGGGATGCTGCTAGTGACCCCAGAGCCTTTGCCTTCTTCCATTATTCTCATTGCTTTAAATATGTAATCATCCTTTGACATTTCTCTTCATGCACTCCAAATTTTCTACGTCCTGGTTTAAAGTGGGGCCCAGATCTGTCTGGAGCCCTCTAATAAAGGGCAGATCCATCTCTGAAGGAACCCCTTTAATAAAGGGCACACCCATCTCTGAAGGAAGTTCCTACCTGGGGTAGAGAATACCGTATAACATAGTTCTCCAGAAGTTTTCAGGGAAACTGAGTTAAGATGAATGTCAGTGTCAGGCTTAAAGTGGAGCAGCAAGGGAACAGCTGCCCCAGCTGACCATCTGTGGCCCAAGAGAAGTGGGCACTTCAGCTTTAGCCATTGTGTTTTGTAACTGTAGATGGAGTCAGGGGGGTCTGGCCTGGGTCTAAAGGAAACTGAGACTTACCTGTATTTATCTGATGAGGTTGGGGAGTTAATGGGCCCAAGCTGATTTGCATGTGGGTTTATTTGGCTTCAGGGGTGGGTGGAAGTATTAGTATTAGAGCCTTTATGTGGTGGAAATTTCCCTGAACCTACCTGTTGTCCAGGGTGTGTGGCCTGAGGGGCTGGGGTAAAACTGAAGAAGCTGGAATGTCTCTGTGACATCCTGAGAGGGATGGGTAAAGGGATTTGCAGTGACTAAGTGTGACATGGCCTGGGGCTGGAATGGTCCCCCCATCTCTGTGGGGACTATAGCATGCTCCAGTACATGCAGCTGGCAGTGCCAGGGGCATCAGGGACTATTTCCAGAAGCACTGAAGACACTCTCAGCAATGGTGGTGGAGTGGCAAGTTGGTGAGGGATAGCAGAATGTAAAGAAGGAATGCCCCAGGCCCACAAGCCATTAGAGCAGCATATCTGAGACGGCTTCTCAGACTCCCAGAAACATCCAGAGGAGACACTGCAGGGACTTCACCACTGTGTGCATGGAGGGGGGTCAGATTTGGCTTAGTGCTTTTAAATGGTAACCCGACCACAGCTGCATCCATGATACAGTGATACTTACATGATGAGTCTGCAGTTTTTGCTTTTGATTGCTTTCTTTGTCTGTGTGCCTCATTGATTCAGAATTCCTCCTCTGCAGTTTCTGTGTAGAAGAGTTATTTTTTCATCATCTGTTTTGGACTCTAAATATTGAATAGAGTGTAGCTTCAATCAT
The DNA here is from genome assembly GCF_008692025.1 of Phocoena sinus. Taxonomy (NCBI): domain Eukaryota; kingdom Metazoa; phylum Chordata; class Mammalia; order Artiodactyla; family Phocoenidae; genus Phocoena; species Phocoena sinus. The sequence continues at coordinate 46,531,600 of NC_045774.1, forward strand.
CTCATCAGAAATTCTGTTGATTGGGCTTCCCTGGTGGCGCAGTGGTTGAGAGTCCGCCTGCCGATGCAGGGGACACGGGTTCGTGCCCCGGTCCGGGAAGATCCCACATGTCGTCGAGCGGCTGGTCCCGTGAGCCATGGCCGCTGAGCCTGCGCGTCTGGAGCCTGTGCTCCGCAACGGGAGAGGCCACAACAGTGAGAGGCCCGCGTACCGCAAAAAAAAAAAAAAGAAAAGAAATTCTGTTGATTGTTTGAGAAGTTTGTCCAGCCTATGTCCTGTTGACCCACCAATCAGGACACCTACTACCTCTGCAAAGATCTAGTATAATTACAGATTCAATAGAAAACCTAAAATAAAGAAGAAGAAGAAAAGTTGGAATGGGACAGAATGTGTGCCTGTGGATACCCAAGTTGTACTCTCCCTTCTCGCTTTCAGACGGTGCCTAGAATCCCCAGTCACATTTTTAACATGCATCCCTCCAAAATGGATTAAAAGGAATGATGTATAGATAGAGTATCTAAGACCAGACCGTTAGAGATATGAGTGAGAAACCCGTGGTTACACAATGACAAATGACTCTAGGATAAAAATAAGACAGCTGTTTATTTCAGTTATACTTTATGTTGATAGAAAATTGTCCCTCTTTTTTTTTTTTTTTGTAAGGCAAGATATTTAATGCAATGCTTCTCAAAGTGTGTTCTGAGAAATATCAATTCGGCCAGATGCCAACTAGAAACGAATTTTTCAGTTACATGGCTGCATAAGTTTGGGAAGTACTGTTACACACAGCCAATCACATTTGTCCACCCCAAGAATTTGCAAGACTTTAATAAGCCAATAGGTTCTGTGACTCTCCCAGTGTGGGGAGATCGCTCACAAATGCCCTCCTTTTTCTATGAAGTCATTTTTAGAGGAGTGAAACCACTTTGAAAAATGTGGGTTAGCTCACTGAGAGCCACTTACTAGGAGTAACTCATCCAGGCAGATTAAGGATCAAGACAACTAATAGAAGAACCACATTTCCCATTTAAATCACCGGCAAATTAAACAAGGATGGGATTCTTCATGGCTACATCTTTATGTCTAAATTCAATAGTTTCCAAAAAGTTATCCAGAACAAATGCCTCTGAAATATGAGATACAGTTTTGTGTTCATAACAATTCCCTAGAAAATCGAGCTTTTAAACTAAAAGCTCCCACCTTAGGAGAGCTAGGAAACATAGAAGATGGCTGAGGATGTTTCTAGACAGTGATAAGAGAAGAGAGGAATTAGCAGGTGTCATGTAAGTGCTGACATTAGGTCTTGATGGCTGAGGCATCCATTTCAAAGACATTCATCTGGAATAAACATATTGCCAGCTATATGACACAGATACCAATAAAACAACTAGTAAGTGTGGCCACACTCGATACGTTCCCCTTTTAGAAATCCCTGAGTAACCTAGATAAGGTCACTCTGCTTGAGTGACCCTCCTTATCCCTTTTTTACCCTAAATTCCCACATTATGTTTTAAATCTGCCAATAGTGAACCTGCAAAACCCTAGGCACCCCATTCTCCAGCCCCAGTAAAGGAGAGATCCAGGTCTGCACTGCCTCAGTCTCTCTGTGACCTCACTGTGTGGCTCGTGGATGTGCTGTGTACCCCCCTAGACTTGTGAGTAATGAATCTTTTTCTTCAGTTTCCTGATGATCTTTTTTTTGTTTGTTTAGGTGTGTCTTGCAATCCTAATAACCTCAGAGACTGGTCCAGCCACAACGTTGGCTCTGGTTGGGGAAATTTCTGTGCGAGGCTTGCCGCAGGTTGTACAGTCCAGGGGGTATCCTAGGCATTTCTAGCTGATAGCATTGCTGTCAATAGGCTGAGACTGATGATGGGACGTAACGTGATTTAGGAATTCTCTCTCTACATAGGAAGCAATCCCTCTGTTTGAAAGCTCCTAACATTTTCAGCCCCCCATGTTGGGGGCTGAGATGTGGAATTTCCAAGTTCTGCTTGGTGCTTGGTTAGACAGACTTTGTCACAGGTGTTGTATGCTAGGCTGGGCTCACAACTCACGTGCTGGGGAATTTGTGAACACAGCCTTACGTATCAAAGGAACAGGACTTGATAATGTCCAAAGACAGCTGAAGTGGAAGTTTATTTTAAAAATCCATTATTTAAGAAATTCTAACTCAAAAGCAATAATAAGAAGCATTCAGAAAATCAGGCAAATGTGCCCTATAAGACAACACAGGAGGGGAAATATCAGAGGCATCTTCTTCCCCTGGTTCTGGGGATGGGACTTTGAGAGGTGTGACCATTGCCCAATTTGGAGAAAGTGTGACAGTCCAAGCAAGGAGCACCAGTAGACGCTGTGGACCCTCCCCATGGGCCCATAAGCAGGAAGCCACAGAGAAAGACCATGTTCCCCATCATTTTAAAGGTCCTGGGTACATCATCAGAGAAATTCACTGGAGGAAAAGCCAGGAAAATGCCTATATCTTCAACCTCTCTAGTTTCTCATTATAGTTTTCTATTTTTTCCTATCCTAGGTCATAAAATATAATGTAAAACCAAGATGGATTATAGCAAAGCATGATCCAGATACGTAAGTAATTCCGGCAACTTAAGATCTTTAGACGTTCTAGAAATAAGTTTTTTACTTTATGATATGAAAAATTAAGGTAATAGAAAAAGTAGACTTTACAGACAGTTAATGATTAGCTGAAATTGTGACCTTTTCCAATACTCATATCTGAATAACATCATTATTAAAACCACTTAAACTTTGTCTTATATTTTTCTAGATGCTAGTGCTATAAAAAATTGCAGGTCACATAGAATTTTAATTTTGAATCACAAGGGAAAATATTTTGGCTATGATAGGATCATTACTTTTTTTCTTCTCTTTTGAATATTGGCTAAAAGGAGAACAAGAGAAGGAAAAGATGTGCAAAATTTTGGTACTGAAAACAATTGTGATAAATGTTATGGCTAAAGATTAGAATTCTGTTTAATACCTATAACAGAAATTAAGAGAGTGCTTTAATACTTTTGCTTATCATCGTTCATTGATTTTTCTAAATGTAAGGACTTGAAAGGCTGTTGACATCTAAGAATAAATAATGCAGGTATGTTTGAATTTCTATACATTTCACACTTTACCAAGTGAGTATATTTCATATGATGAGAACTCTGTCCTGGAATAAGGAATACTAAAATTGATGGACAATTTGATTTTAAATATAAGCATAACATCAAGGAGAATGGACACATTTTGTAAATGTTTTTTTTTTTTTTTTTTTTTTTAACATCTTTATTGGGGTATAATTGCTTTACAATGGTGTGTTAGTTTCTGCTTTATAACAGAGTGAATCAGCTATACATATACATGTGCTCCCATGTGTCTTCCCTCTTGCGTCTCCCTCCCTCCCACTCTCCCCCTCCCAACCCTCCAGGCTGTCCCAAAGCCCCGAGCTAATATCCCTGTGCCTTGCGGCTGCTTCCCCCCAGCTATCTACCTTACTACGTTTGTTAGTGTGTATATGTCCATGACTCTCTCTCGCCCTGTCAAAACTCACCCCTCCCCCTCCCCATACCCTCAAGTCCGTTCTCCAGTAGGTCTGCGCCTCTATTCCTGTCTTATCCCTAGGTTCTTCATGACATTTTTTCCCCTTAAATTCCATATATATATGTGTTAGCATACGGTATTTGTCTTTGTCTTTCTGACTTACTTCGCTCTGTATGACAGACTCTAGGTCTATCCATCTCATTACAAATATCTCAATTTCATTTCGCTTTAAGGCTGAGTAATATTCCATTGTGTATATGTGCCACATCTTCTTTATCCATTCGTCCGATGATGGGCGCTTAGGTTCTTTCCATCTCCGGGCTATTGTAAATAGAGCTGCAATGAACATTTTGGTACATGACTCTTTTTGAATTTTGGTTTTCTCAGGGTATATGCCCAGTAGTGGGATTGCTGGGTCATATGGTAATTCTATTTGTAGTTTTTTAAGGAACCTCCATACTGTTCTCCATAGTGGCTGAACCAATTCACATTCCCACCAGCAGTGCAAGAGTGTCCCCTTTTCTCCACACCCTCTCCAGCATTTATTGTTTCTAGATTTTTTGATGATGGCCATTCTGACTGGTGTGAGATGATATCTCATTGTAGTTTTGATTTGCATTTCTCTAATGATTAATGATGTTGAGCATTCTTTCATGTGTTTGTTGGCATTCTGTATATCGTCTTTGGAGAAATGTCTGTTTAGGTCTTCTGCCCATTTTTGGATGGGGTTGTTTGTTTTTTTGTTATTGAGCTGCATGAGCTGCTTGTAAATTTTGGAGATTAATCCTTTGTCAGTTGCTTCATTTGCAAATGTTTTCTCCCATTCTGAGGGTTGTCTTTTGGTCTTGATTATGGTTTCCTTTGCTGTGCAAAAGCTTTGACGTTTCATTAGGTCCCATTTGTTTATTTTTGTTTTTATTTCCATTACTCTAGGAGGTGGGTCAGAAAGGATCTTGCTGTGATTTATGTCATAGAGTGTTCTTCCTATGTTTTCCTCTAAGAGTTTGATAGTTTCTGGCCTTACATTTAGGTCTTTAATCCATTTTGAGCTTATTTTTGTGTATGGTGTTAGGGAGTGATCTAATCTCATACTTTTACACGTACCTGTCCAGTTTTCCCAGCACCATTTATTGAAGAGGCTGTCCTTCCTCCACTGTACATTCCTGCCTCCTTTATCAAAGATAAGGTGGTCCATATGTGCGTGGGTTTATCTCTGGGCTTTCTATCCTGTTCCACTGATCTATCTTTCTGTTTTTGTGCCAGTACCATACTGTCTTGATTACTGTTGCTTTGTAGTATAGTCTGAAGTCAGGGAGCCTGATTCCTCCAGCTCCTTTTTTCGTTCTCAAGATTGCTTTGGCTATTCGGGGTCTTTTGTGTTTCCATACAAATTGCGAAATTTTTTGTTCTAGTTCTGTGAAAAATGCCAGTGGTAGTTTGATAGGGATTGCATTGAATCTGTAGATTGCTTTGGGTAGTAGAGTCATTTTCACAATGTTGATTCTTCCCATCCAAGAACATGGTATATCTCTCCATCTATTTGTATCATCTTTAATTTCTTTCATCAGTGTCTTATAATTTTCTGCATACAGGTCTTTCGTATCCTTAGGTAGGTTTATTCCTAGATATTTTATTCTTTTTGTTGCAATGGTAAATGGGAGTGTTTTCTTGATTTCACTTTCAGATTTTTCATCATTAGTATATAGGAATGCCAGAGATTTCTGTGCATTAATTTTGTATCCTGCTACTTTACCAAATTCATTGATTAGCTCTAGTAGTTTTCTGGTAGCATCTTTAGGATTCTCTATGTATAGTATCATGTCATCTGCAAACAGTGACAGCTTTACTTCTTCTTTTCCAATGTGGATTCCTTTTATTTCCTTTTCTTCTCTGATTGCTGTGGCTAAAACTTCCAAAACTATGTTGAATAAGAGTGGTGAGAGTGGGCAACCTTGTCTTGTTCCTGATCTTAGTGGAAATGCTTTCAGTTTTTCACCATTGAGGATGATGTTTGCTGTGGGCTTGTCATATATGGCCTTTATTATGTTGAGGAAAGTTCCCTCTATGCCTACTTTCTGGAGGGTTTTTATCATAAATGGGTGTTGAATTTTGTCAAAAGCTTTCTCTGCATCTATTGAGATGATCATATGGTTTTTCTCCTTCAATTTGTTAATATGGTTTATCACATTGATAGATTTGCGTGTATTGAAGAATCCTTGCATTCCTGGAATAAACCCCACTTGATCATGGTGTATGATCCTTTTAATGTGCTGTTGGATTCTGTTTGCTAGTATTTTGTTGAGGATTTTTGCATCTATGTTCATCAGTGATATTGGCCTGTAGTTTTCTTTCTTTGTGACATCCTTGTCTGGTTTTGGTATCAAGGTGATGGTGGCCTCGTAGAAGGAATTTGGGAGTGTTCCTCCCTCTGCTATATTTTGGAAGAGTTTGAGAAGGATAGGTGTTAGCTCTTCTCTAAACGTTTGATAGAATTCACCTGTGAAGCCATCTGGTCCTGGGCTTTTGTTTGTTGGAAGATTTTTAATCACAGTTTCAATTTCAGTGCTTGTGATTGGTCTGTTCATATTTTCTATTTCTTCCTGATTCAGTCTTGGCAGGTTGTGCATTTCTAAGAATTTGTCCATTTCTTCCAGATTGTCCATTTTATTGGCATAGAGTTGCTTGTAGAAATCTCTCATGATTTTTTTTATTTCTGCAGTGTCAGTTGTTATTTCTCCTTTCTCATTTCTAATTCTATTGATTTGAGTCTTCTCCCTTTTTTTCTTGATGAGTCTGGCTAGTGGTTTATCTATTTTGTTTATCTTCTCAAAGAACCAGCTTTTAGTTTTATTGATCTTTGCTATCGTTTCCTTCATTTCTTTTTCATTTATTTCTGATCTGATTTTTATGATTTCTTTCCTTCTGCTAGCTTTGGGGCTTTTTTGTTCTTCTTTCTCTAATTGCTTGAGGTGCAAGGTTAGGTTGTTTATTCGAGATGTTTCCTGCTTCTTAAGGTGGGCTTGTATTGCTATAAACTTCCCCCTTAGAACTGCTTTTGCTGCATCCCATAGGTTTTGGGTCGTTGTGTCTCCATTGTCATTTGTTTCTAGGTATTTTTTTATTTCCTCTTTGATTTCTTCAGTGATCACTTCATTATTAAGTAGTGTATTGTTTAGCCTCCATGTGTTTGTATATTTTACAGATCTTTTCCTGTAATTGATATCTAGTCTCATGGCGTTGTGGTCAGAAAAGATACTTGATACAATTTCAATTTTCTTAAATTTACCAAGGCTTGATTTGTGACCCAAGATATGATCTATCCTGGAGAATGTTCCATGAGCACTTGAGAAAAATGTGTATTCTGTTGTTTTTGGATGGAGTGTCCTATAAATATCAATTAAGTCCATCTTGTTTAATGTATCATTTAAAGCTTGTGTTTCCTTATTTATTTTCATTTTGGATGATCTGTCCATGGGTGAAAGTGGGGTGTTAAAGTCCCCTACTATGAATGTGTTACTGTCAATTTCCCCTTTTATGGCTGTTAGTATTTGCCTTACGTATTGAGGTGCTCCTATGTTGGGTGCATAAATATTTACAATTGTTATATCTTCTTCTTGGATCGATCCCTTGATCATTATGTAGTGTCCTTCTTTATTCCTTTTAATAGTCCTTATTTTAAAGTCTATTTTGTCTGATATGAGAATTGCTACTCCAGCTTTCTTTTGGTTTCCATTTGCATGGAATATCTTTTTCCATCCCCTTACTTTCAGTCTGTATGTGTCTCTAGTTCTGAAGTGGGTCTCTTGTAGACAGCATATATAAGGGTCTTGTTTTTGTATCCATTCAGCCAATCTGTGTCTTTTGGTGGGAGCATTTAGTCCATTTACATTTAAGGTAATTATCGATATGTATGTTCCTATTCCCATTTTCTATATTGTTTTGGGTTCGTTATTATAGGTCGTTTCCTTCTTTTGCATTTCTTACCTAGAGAAGTTCCTTTAGCATTTGTTGTAAAGCTGGTTTGGTGGTGCTGAACTCTCTCAGCTTTTGCTTGTCTGTAAACGTTTTAATTTCTCCATCAAATCTGAATGAGATCCTTGCTGGGTAGAGTAGTCTTGGTTGCAGGTTTTTCTCCTTCATCACTTTCAGTATGTCCTGCCACTCCCTTCTGGCTTGTAGGGTTTCTGCTGAGAGATCAGCTGTTAACCTTATGGGGATTCCCTTGTGTGTTATTTGTTGTTTTTCCCTTGCTGCTTTTAATATGCTTTCTTTGTATTTAATTTTTGATAGTTTGATTAATATGTGTCTTGGCGTATTTCTCCTTGTATTTATCCTGTATGGGACTCTCTGTGCTTCCTGGACTTGATTAACTATTTCCTTTCCCATATTAGGGAAGTTTTCAACTATAATCTCTTCAAATATTTTCTCAGTCCCTTTCTTTTTTTCTTCTTCTTCTGGAACCCCTATAATTCGAATGTTGGTGCGTTTAATGTTGTCCCAGAGCTCTCTGAGACTGTCCTCAGTTCTTTTCATTCTTTTTTCTTTATTCTGCTCTGCAGTAGTTATTTCCACTGCTTTATCTTCCAGGTCACTTATCCGTTCTTCTGCCTCAGTTATTCTGCTATTGATCCTATCTAGAGTACTTTTAATTTCATTTATTGCATTGTTCATCGTTGCTTGTTTCATCTTTAGTTCTTGTAGGTCCTTGTTAACTGTTTCTTGCATTTTGTCCATTCTACTTCCAAGATTTCGGATCATCCTTACTATCATTATTCTGAATTCTTTTTCAGGTAGATTGCCTATTTCCTCTTCATTTGTTAGGTCTGGTGGGTTTTTATCTTGCTCCTTCATCTGCTGTGTGTTTTTCTGTCTTCTCATTTTGCTTATCTTACTGTGTTTGGGGTCTCCTTTTTGCAGGCTGCACGTTCGTAGTTCCCGTTGTTTTTGATGTCTGTCTCCAGTGGCTAAGGTTGTTTCAGCGGGTTGTGTAGGCTTCCTGGTGGAGGGGACTAGTGCCTGTGTTGTGCTGGATGAGGCTGGATCTTGTCTCTCTAGTGGGCAGGTTCACGTCTGGTGGTGTGTTTTGGGGTGTCTGTGGCCTTGTTATGATTTTAGGCAGCCTCTCTGCTAATGGGTGGGTTTGTGTTCCTGTTTTGCTAGTTGTTTGGCATAGGTTGTCCAGCACTGTGGCTTGCTGGTCGTTGAGTGAAGCTGGGTGCTGGTGTTAAGATGGAGGTCTCTGGGAGATTTCCACCGTTTAATATTATGTGGAGCTGGGAGGTCTCTTGTTGATCAGTGTCCTGAAGTTGGCTCTCCTACCTCAGAGGCAGAGCCCTGCCTCCTGGGCTGGAGCACCAAGAGCCTTTCATCCACACGGCTCAGAATAAAAGGGAGGAAAAGTAGAGAGAATTATTAGAAGTATGAGGAAAGGAAGGAAGGAAGAAAGAAGCAAAGAAGGAAAGAAAGGAGGGAGGGAGGGAGGAAGGAAGGAAGGAAGGAGGGAAAGAAGGAGAAAATGTAGAGAGAATTAGTAGAAGTTTGAGGAAAGAGAGAAGGAAAGGAGGAAAGGAAGGAAGGAAGAAAGAAGCAAAGAAGGAAAGAAGGGAGGGAGGGAGGGAGGAAGGAAGGAAGGTAGAAGGGAAAGAAGGAGAAAATGTAGAGAGAATTAGTAGAAGTTTGAGGAAAGAGAGAAGGAAAGGAGGAAAGGAGGAAAGGAAGGAAGGAAGAAAGAAGCAAAGAAGGAAAGAAAGGAGGGAGGGAGGAAGGGAGGAAGGAAGGAGGGAAAGAAGGAAAAAAGACAGAAAGAAAGAAGATACAGTAAAAATAAAATAAAGTATAATATAGCTATTGTACTAAAAAATATTTAGAAACAAACAAAAAAAAAAAAAAAAAGAACAGATAGAACCCTAGGACAAATGTTGGAAACAAAGCTATACAGAGAAAATCTTACACAGAAGCATACACATACATGTTCACAAAGAGAGGCAAAGGGGGAAAAATCATAAATCCTGCTCCCAGAGACCACCTCCTCAACCTGGGGTGATTCGCTGTCTAAAGGAGGGAAGGAAGGAAGGAAAGAAAGAAAGAACGAAGGTAAAGTACAATAAAGTTATTACAATTAAAATTAATTATTAAGAAAAAAAAAATTTTTTTTTTAAAAAAAACCATGGACGGATAGAGCCCTAGGACAAATGTTGGAAGCAAAGCTATACAGAGAAAATCTTACACAGAAGCATACACATACACGTTCACAAAGAGAGGCAAAGGGGGAAAAATCATAAATCCTGCTCCTAGAGACCACCTCCTCAACCTGGGGTGATTCGCTGTCTAAAGGAGGGAAGGAGGGAAGGAAAGAAAGAAAGAAAGAACGAAGGTAAAGTACAATAAAGTTATTACAATTAAAATTAATTATTAAGAAAAAAAAATTTTTTTTTTAAAAAACCATGGACGGATAGAGCCCTAGGACAAATGTTGGAAGCAAAGCTATACAGAGAAAATCTTACACAGAAGCATACACATACACGTTCACAAAGAGAGGCAAAGGGGGAAAAATCATAAATCCTGCTCCCAGAGACCACCCCCTCAACCTGGGGTGATTCGCTGTCTAAAGGAGGGAAGGAGGGAAGGAAAGAAAGAAAGAAAGAACGAAGGTAAAGTTCAATAAAGTTATTACAATTAAAATTAATTATTAAAAAAGAAAAAAAATTTTTTTTTTTTTTAAAAAAAACCATGGACGGATAGAGCCCTAGGACAAATGGTGGAAGCAAGAGTATACAGACAAGATCTCACACAGAAGCATACATGCACACATTCACAAAAAGAGGAAAAGGGAAAAAAATCACAGATCTCGCTCCTAAATTCCCCCTCTTCAATTTGGGATCACTCCCTGTCTATTCAGGTATTCCACAATGCAGGGCACATCAAGTTGATTGTGGAGCTTCAATCCGCCGCCTCCGCGGCTGCCGGGAGAGACCTCCCCCTCTCCTCCCTGCTCTCACAGCTCACAGGAGCTCAGCTTTGTACCCGGCCCTGCCCCTGCGCACAGATCGCTGGAGGGCGTCTGTTTTTTTGCTCAGACAGGACGGGGTTAAAGGAGCCGCTGATTCGGGAGCTCCGGCTCACTCAGGCCGGGGGTTGGGGGATGGGGGAAGGAGGGGCACTGCGTGCGGGGTGGGCCTGCGGCAGCAGAGGCGGCGTGACGCTGCGGCAGAGGCTGGCGTGACGCTGCACCAGCCTGAGACCCGCCGTGCGTACTCCCGGGGAAGCTGTCCCCGGATCCCGGGAACCCGGCAGTGGCGGCCTGCACAGGCTCCGCGGAAGAGGGCCGCGGAGAGTGACCTGTGCTCGCACACAGCCCCCCTGGTGGCGGCAGCAGCAGCCTCAGCGTCTCCCGCCCGTCTCTGGGGTCCGCGGTTTCAGCCGCGGCTCGCGCCCGTCTCTGGGGCTCGCGCTTCCCGCCGCGGCTCGCGCCCGTCTCGGGGGCTCGCGCCCTCAGCCGCGGCTCGCGCCCGTCTCTGGGGTTCGCGCTTTTAGCCGCGGCTCGCGCCCTTCTCTGGAGATCCTTTAAGCAGCGCTCTTAAACCCCTCTCCTCGCGCACCAGGAAACAAAGAGGGAAGAAAAAGTCTCTTGCCTCTTCGGCCAGTGCAGGCTTTTCCCCGAACTCCCTCCCGGCTAGTCGTGGCGCCCCAACCCCTTCAGGCTATGCTCAAGCTGCCAACCCCAGACCTCTCCCTGCACTCCGTCCAAAACCGAAACCTGAGCCTCAGCTCCCATCCCCTCCCGCCCCGGCGGGTGAGCAGACAAGCCTCTCGGGTTGGTGAGTGCCGGTCGGCACCGATCGTCTGTGCAGGAATCTCCCCGCTTTGCCCTCCACACCCGTCGCTGTGCACCACTCCGCGGTCCCGAAGCTCCCCCCTCCGCCTCCCGCAGTCTCCACCCGCGGAGGGGCTTCCTAGTGTGTGGAAACTTTTCCTCCTTCACAGCTCCCTCCCACTGGTGCAGGTGCCGTCCTTATTCTTTTGTCTCTGTTTTTTCTTTTTTCTTTTGCCCTACCCAGGTACGTGGGGAGTTTCTTGCCTTTTGGGAGCTCTGAGGTCTTCTGCCAGCCTTCAGTAGGTGTTCTGTAGGAGTTGTTCCACGTGTAGATGTATTTCTGGTGTATCCGTGAGGAGGAAGGCGATCTCCACGTCTTACTCTTCCGCCATCTTCCCGCCGACCTCTCACGTGTCTAGTTCTGCGCGTCGCGCGGCTCCGCAGAGGCACTCGGCGAGCCTCTGGGGACTGTAGGGGACTGTAGGCCCGGCGGCGCCAAACCGGGGCTCTCCGCCCGCGCTTGGCCCCGCACCCAAGGCCAGGTGAGGACCGCTCCAGGCCTCAGCACGCACCGCCCTTTACGGTGGGGCAGCCAGTCACCTGCCCTTCCTACCCCCGCGTTGGGGAGAGGGCCTAAGGCGAACTAGACTCTGCACCGCAAGGGCTCCCCCGAGGTGGGCGGAGTCAGAGAGAAACCGCGGCGCCCCTGTAAATGTTTTTATATCACTCAGGAAGTCCTGAATGAGGCTTTGGTAAGTGTCAATAGACAAAGCAAGGCAAGATTTAGAGTATTTTTCAAGGATCTTATGGCCCAGTTGGAAGAAGAAACATAGGTCCGTGAAAGCTAAACTATGATCAAGAAGACTAAAAGTAAAAGGGAAGATGAATAATAAAGACACGATTTATTAATGGAGTTCAGAGGAGAGAGAAAGAGGACTTCAAAGCAGTGGTAGGATTTGAACATGACATTAAAGGATGGGGAAGATTGTGTTAGTTGGAGAGGATCACTCCAACTCTTTGCATGTGAGGGAGAGTGAGAATATTATGGAAAAGATTATGGTTCTGATTCAGGGGCGAGTGAATAATATAGTTTGTTTGGAGCCAAGAATTTTTATAGGTCAAGGGATAAAGAGCCGTATTTCTGAAAAGGAAAAATGAGGCTGGATTATTGGAGAGTCTTGAGTGCCAGACCAAATTTAAACTTTAAAACATAATTTGAGAGCACGGGAATATAATGACCTCAGTTGATTTTAGGAAGAGTGAGTGCTCTGTGGGAGGGGGAGGGAAGCCTGGAGGCAAGGGATATAGTCATTTGTCTGCTGATGTTAGCCCACCAGCCTCTGGGCCACTGAGTTAGGTAGTGGTCGTGGAAGAATGGGAGAGAAGCAGAGACCCCGATGATTGTGGTTGGAACTGGGACAGAGAGGAATCAGTGACAACTCTTTCTGGGGGTGACGTGAACTGGCTCTTTTTTTTAAGTACCTTAGAAATGAAAGTTTCAATGCATTTTAGCCATGAATTGACACATTCACTGGCTCTCAGAGCTAGAAGTAAGATCAAGTAACTTTTGTCAAGTCTTCTGTTTTTAGTGATGTTTGTTTACTCCTATTTTATAGACATGGTAATTCAAAGTCCTGGAGACTGAGGTCTGCAGCAACATAAGAGAAGCTAGTTGTCTGGGCTCTGAAAGCAAGGCCCTGGGCCCTGCCGCATAGCCTTGCCCCAGCAGAGGATTTATTACAGATGGGAGTGAAGGTCGTAGGCTGATATTTTAAATGTGTGAATATCAGTATCTGGCATTATATTACAATAACTTAAAACATAAAATTAAAATCACAGAAGGCTCAGCTACATATTTCATTTCCAAAGCAATACTTTTGCATACCCAAAGGATTTGAGGAGTTTTCTGTTTCAAACAAATATTTTTTAGCCATTTCATGAAAACTTAGCTTAGTGGTATCTATCTCTGTCTGTCTGTCTATCTATCTATTTATCTCCCTAAAAATGTCCTAATCCTTTCTAAGTGAATTCTTTCTTAAAAGTGTAAAACAGCTCAATCTTATTTAAGAAAAGAATGTATGAAAAGTTCTGAATTTCTCCAAGGGTTCTTTACAATGCTGTCATATTATTACAACCTCAATATCCTGTGTTAGCAATACTTATTTAACTCATCACATTTTAGTTTTATGGGAGAGCAATGAATGTAACATGCACATAAAACCCGCAGCCAAATGGTTGACATCTGACCTTTAATCATCTCTTAGGCTCGTCCTTAGTGACATACCACCTCCTCTTCTACAGTGGGTGTATCAACCCCTTCTTAACTTACTAAACATGATGGTATTGCTTAAATAAAGAAATCACTGACTTTCTTGACCCTGGTTGCCTTCACCACCCCCCCCTCTTTTTTGGTTTTTATCATTTATATTATTTTCTGATGTTTGGCCCTGAAAATTGCCACTTCCTCTGTGGTTAAGATTAAGATTTGAAGCCTCAAGCAAAGGTGTTAAAAGTGACATATTAACTGTCACAAGACCAAGAAGGAACTAAGGAGTTTGCTTTGAATTTTGAAACTTTATTATCACCAATAATATAGTTCTTAATTTTTACTAATATATAAATAATTGTCTGATGTGAATTTTTAAAAAAAATATGTATATGGCAGAAAATTAAAGAACTAGAGATGGAATTCGTAGGAAGGGACCTCAGAAGAGGCCTGTCCATGCATCATTTGACAGGGATGAAGGTTAAGAATTTTGGAGGATGTGACTAATGTCACATGGCTACTGAGGGTTGAACTGGGACCAGAACAATCCTGGGCCCAGCACTGCTTCCTTACAACTGTGCCCTCAGACATGACCTCTCTGTCAGATAAGAGAATGCTGTGCCTTATGTATACAAAGGTTGAACAGGAGTGTCACACCCTTCACAGTAAACCGGGAACTGCATCTCATCTTTCTTTTTTTTTTTTTGCGGTACGTGGGCCTCTCACTGTTGTGGCCTCTCCCGTTGCAGAGCACAGGCTCCGGACACGCAGGCCCAGCGGCCATGGCTTACGGGCCCAGCCGCTACGCGGCATGTGGGGTCTTCCTGGACCGGGGCACGAACCCGTGTCCCCTGCATCGGCAGGCAGACTCTCAACCACTGCGCCACCAGGGAAGCCCTACATCTCATCTTTGAAGCAAATTTCTTGATTGCTGCCCCACTTTCACAAACTTGCAATGATGTATGTCTCCCGAACACTCCTACCCTGGCTTGTTGTGCCTTCATGAGATGAGAAAGGGTATAAAAAGTCTGGAAACCTGACCCAACTTAGTCCATAAAAAGGCTTTTGTCTGTGAACCTAACCACAAGTGATTCATTAATAGGCTATTGAAAGATTTTTTTTGTCAGGAACACCCCTTGCCCCCCTTTTACAGAAATAAACAATTTGAAACATAACTGCAGTATAAGATGGTATCAATTCCCACTTCAAAATAGTGCTGTCTACACATGTAAAGGTGTTTACTTCCTTATGATGAAACATTTGTTAGCTCTTCCGCAAGTATCCCCTTAATTAAATATACCATTTGTTTTGTCAAAAGTGCAGTACAAAAAATTCTTTACAAAATATCTTTAGGGCATCCTAAAACAGTAGTTAAATTAGTTTAAAAAATTTTAAAAAACCTTAATTTTGTGTTTCTAGCAGATGTATAATTATACTCAACATCAGGCAGTGTTGTATTTTCATTTATTATCTAGAAGTTCAAAGGAAATTAGTAATTCAACGTTGGATTTTTATCATTTATCCTTCAATGCTTACTAAAGATAGGTAGTAACATTTTTTAAAAACTGCTTACATATGTGTGCATTGCATTGCATTTGCGTAGTATTCTTCCTTAAGAATCATGTTATGTTTGAACTTTTAATAACTGACTTCAATTCAAATAGGAAGTAATGGCGTTAAACTCCATTCAACATTTATTAATATAGTAATTAAACTCAAGGAAAATGCGAGACTCTAAAATTCTGACAATGAAAATTCATCCTAATCAGGCTTTGTCTCTGCCCTTTGTAAGAACTGCAAGAAACTGGGACACCTATGTTAAATAATCTGAAATATAGCAAGTAGAGAGTAGCACCCACTTGTGAAGTTACAAGTCTTTTCATCATATTTACTTTGTATTTTTGAAAAATAGGTATGGGTCCTCTGCCTCTCCACCTTGAGGTGTGAGGGGATCAACAGACAAAAACACGTATCATCACTAAGGGCTTGGAATTCTAGAGACAATCTCGTTCAGAGGGAAATACAATATAAATTGTTTGGTGGTGGTGGTGGTATTTATAACTGCCTCAAACTGCCATAGAAGCCCACAAACGTTTCAGTATTAATTTTCAGCTCTCTTTGTAATTGCTTATATGTCTTTAAGATTCTACCTCACTTGGTAATAAGACTTAAGCCCTCAACTTTCTGAAAGCTGCCCGGGCAAGCGTTCAGATGTAGGGTTTGATTAACACACTCTCTCTCCAGGTGCGCTCTAACAAGTCAAGCATTTCCTGGAAACCCGCCCACAGGTTGTGCGACTATTTTTAGTAGCTCACCTCCTAGTAAAGGCAGCTATTAGATATCCAGATATCCCTGACCCTTTCAGGTGCAGTAAAATAGAACATAAAAGGGTGTAATTGAATGATTACAGCTAAGGATTGTAACCAGGAGCCTAGGGTCTCTCTCCTTCTCCTGGGAGCTCTGGGAGTTGCCCAGAAGGGCCTTTCTCCTCCCCACTAACCTACACAAGGCAGGGGCCCCGTGCCCTGCAGACGCAGTCTAACCTCACAAAAGGCACTGCTGGGCTTGTTTTCTGTTCACACACGTGGGGTGGAAAAGAAGGGAAAGCGAATTTACCTCTTTGGACAGCTTCCGTGTGCCAGATTATATAGAAGTCCCGAGAGGTAGGTGGGTATCCTTATTCCCACTTTACCATGAGCAGAGCTTACCCATCAGCCGAGTTTGCTTACTGCCCAAGAACACGTGGCTAAAGAGCTGCAAAGCCGGATTTAAACCCAACCCATGCTTTCTCTCTTTACTATTTGAGGGGAAACTGAAAAGCAGGCTCTAAAGCTAGGGTGGGCCGGTCATTTATTATCCAAACCAGAACAGGTGATGTAGGAAATATTTTCTCATAAAAAGAAAAGCCTCATCATCTAGGAGGAGGAATGGGAAAGTGGAATTTATAGGGAAATATGTAGTTGAGTACAAGGAAGAGAGTGTTCCACACGTTCGTGCAGAGCTATGATCACTTCCATCTCCCTCAACACTGTGGACTAGTTTGGACAGTAGTCACTGGAGCAGAGAGCTGTGATGGAAAATGAACTTTCAGTGGCTGTTTACCTCATTAAGCAATGTTTCTTCTGCCTTTCCTCATGCTCTAAAATGTTTTGTTTATTTTAGAAGAGAATTTTTAAAAATTCAAGCTGAAAAAATTCGGCTTGCAAACCTTTGCAAGTTTATGAAGGGCAAAGGCTATATACATTTTGAATCCCTACAGCATCTAGCATAAAAATGGTTAACCAAGTATATGATGATCTCCCCATCCACAGTGCAGGGAAAACATTGTGGATACCCAATAACTAGCCAACATTAGCAGTTAGCGGCAATTAAGGCATGGTGTGAAGTTAAGGGTTTAAGCCTCTGAAATCAGTCTGACTGTGGAACTCACAGGCCTTCAGATCTCCAAGGAGAAGAAACAGCTACTTTGTTATGACTTCCTGGAATTAAACCATTTTAGAACCAAAGCTCTGTTGAACATTTTGCACATGGATTTTTTTTTTTAATACCAGTTCGTGTGTTGTTGCAATTGTTTCACCCATACAGAAGGCACCCTTTTATTTAAACCATGAAATATAACTGTAGTTCTGAAAGCAAGTGAAAATAATCTGCTAGTGGAAAATAATTCTCAACAAAATGTATGTATGTTTTGTTTTGGCCTGAGCCCTTTTCGGGATCCTAAGCCTGTGCTTTGTATGAAATTAGGCAGCAATTAACAGAAGCCTGTGCTTTAAAAGGACACATTTAGAGATGACAGAACCAGAAGGAATTAAGAAAATGTACCAGTCTGAGAAGTAGTTAGTACTAAGGGAAAATGGATATTCACTTCTTAACCCTTGAGGGCATCAGTATTGTTGAGTCTGGATCAGTCAACATGGGCTAGCTTACGCCACAGTGCCCAAATACCCAAGAATCTCAATGCCTTGACAGGAAAGCTTTACTGATTGGTTATATTGCCAGTTATGATTGGCTGGGCTTTGCTCTGCAGCATCATAGTTCAGCCTCTAACTGTAAACATACTAGTGACCACAGCAGAGGGGAAAAAAAAGGGGTGGTCAAGCACAAAATCACTCTCAAAGCTTTTGCGTGGAAGTGACCACATTGCTTGCTGTTGACTCTTGTAAATCACACGTCAAGCCTCTTTTCAACGGAGGAGGGAAGCATAACCCTTTCCCAGGGAGGGAAAGAAGGTCTTGGTAACCCGTGATACAGTCTATCACAGAGTCCAGTAAATAATTGATGCTTATAAAGTAATCTGAGTAATGAAGAAAAAGTTAAGCAAGTCCCCATATACTTCATACAACAAATATTTATTAGATTCTTTAAATATCAGGCAGTGTACTGAGTACTGTTTTATAAAGCAGATAGATGATAATATATATTCATCAAGCGTTTGCACTTAAAGGAATATGGTTTATCTATCTGAGAAAAATGTTTGTGTGAGTTAGCTCATTTCCCCAAGACAAAGCAAAGGTATAATACAGCCTGTTTAATTCTGTGTTGATGCATTGCAGATTACTGTAAACTTAGTGGCTTATAAAAACTCAAGTTGATTATGTCACAGTTTCTGTGTAGTGTCTTCACATGGTGTGACTGGTTTCTCCATGCAAGAGTCTCATCAGGCTGAAACAAGGTGTCAGTTGAGGTTCTCATCTGGCGCTTGGGGTCCTCGCTGGTTGTTGGCAGAAGCCATTTCCTGTGGTTGTAGAGCTGAGATCCTTGTTTTTCTGCTGGTCGTTGGCCAGGAGCCCCTCTCAGTCCTAGGGGACACCCTCAGCTCCCTGACCCGTGTCCTCCACAGGCCATTCACACATACTTACTTTCTGCCAGGCCAGCTGAAGTGTGTATCTCTGACTTCCTCTGGTTCCACCAGCTGTAGAAAAGGCTCTGCTTTTAAAGTGCTTGTGTGACTCGGTCAGGCCCACACCGATAATCTCTCTATTTTAAGTAGAGCTGATTTGGGATGTAACTACATCTGTAGAAGCCCTTCAAGGGATTAACCCTTCACTAGATGAGCATTTGATTGAATTATTGGGATAAGCTATGTGAACACCAGAATCCAGGCCCCTAGGGGGTCTCTCAGAATTCAGCCTAATACCTGGTCCCACTGCAGAGAAGTGGGGGTTAGTATGACTTGTGTATGGCAGGACTGAAGAGATGATGCCTGTTCTAGTGTCCTATGGTTCTCCTGAGTAAGAACTGGATTTAAATTTATTATAGATTGGTATCTAATTGAGGGCATTCAGTGACAAGTAAAACCCTGGTTCTGTACTTCTGAGGTGGTTTCTCTAAGAGTTGCACTGAATGTGATCCCTTAACTGCTAAGAGAGTTACTGAAGTAGTCAGTCTGGCACGAAACAGACTGCTCTCAAACTGGGTAATTGGGTAGAGTTTAATAAAGAGGCTTTCCTCCCTCTCTCCCTTCCTCTCTCTCTCCCTTCCAAGTTGTAGGCAGAGGTTAGGAATCCAACAAGGGATAGTGAAGTACCTCTCCCAGTCCAGAAGGGAGAAGGCGGAGGGGTGAGGCCAGGAATCTGGAGTGGGGAGGTGGGTGGAGAGGAACACCTGACCGAAACTGTGGCCTTTGGTAGGAAGATGCAACCATGGAAACTGAGCAGGGAATAAATAACTTGACCTCATTCTCCTCCCATCCTCTTATTTCTAGCCAAGAGGACAAAAGAGCTTGTTGGTCCAGTCCTCAGAGGTCAGCCTCCTGGGGCAAGAACAGGGTGGAGAAAGGAGCAGACCTAGAGGGACAAACAAGAGATATGCAGCCCAGTTACCAAAGACATATTTCCTGGCTGTGGTCAGGGTCATAGGCTCTGTTGTGACTTGCAGATGAAGTGTTTCTTCTTCATCTGTGCTTCATAGAATGTTTTGACGAGCTTGATTATAACTTGCATCCCATTAAGCTCAATCATTAATATGTATGGCTCTTTTTTCTGCTATTTGGAACTTATGGAGTGCAAAGGCCATGTCTTATACATCTTTATACCTATAGTACCTATGTGCTTGGCCCATAGCAGGTGATTAACAAACGTTTGTGGAGTTATAAATATATGAAGCTGATGGTAAACTGTTGTTGAAGTCCTGTAAATCAGTTTGGTATTAGGGGCCTAAACAAATGTACACTGTTCTAATTGCTCTCTAAGATGTTCTATTCCATGTGAGCTGAGAGAGTAGGAAGATCCACTTACCATTGCTGCGACAAGTCTTGCCCTATGACAAGTTGATGTTCCACTTCCATTTTCTATTTAAAGGTCATCAATTTCCGGTTATCCTACATACTCCATTCAATGAGCATTAAAATCTGTCAGCACAGAAGGACGAGCAAATGTAGGGTAAATGAGACAGCTCAGAGCTACTTGTAATCAAATTGCAGTTGGCTGTTTATCTATTGATGGCCTTGGGATGAGAGGATTGGATGCCCTGCCTTCCTGCCGTTGTCACATGTGGTTCTGGTTTCCAACAGGGATGGGAGTGTGCTTAGTCTATGGAAAAACTGTTTTCTCCTATTTTACTTTTTAACATTTTCAAAGCACTAGGTAAGGATAAATGTGGTCAGCTTGATTTATGATCCTTGTTTTGATTCATATAGAATCACATGCTACAGAATCTCAGGGACTGACAGTCTAGGGAAAAATGTAAATGTCATAATTTTGTTAATTGTTTTAGCATGTGTTTCTTCCACATGTCTGAAAGCAACTGTAACTGAGGGTTGTGGTTTCTGGGGCACAGCCAAAAATACAATGTGACTAACAACTGAGGAAAGTATCGTGGGATGTCACGTGGTATTGGATCTTTTATCTTTTTTTTTTTTCACCTCTGCCAAAGTGAGTATTTTCCAGGATTTCAGTGTGTTACTGGAGTATGAAAAGAAGAATGATACAAAATGAACCCTTGGATTGGCGTTTTTTATCAGATAAAAAATAACATATAAAACTCACTTTTAAATTCTGTGGCTATCCATTCCAGCCTGGAGTTTCCTATTTCAAAAACTGGATTTGTGGGGAAAAAAAAACCCTCAGCTCTCTCAATTCTTTAAACATTTCAATGATGATAAGGGTCCTTCTCAAGGAAACAAATATCAGGAAATTCAAATACTGGTATGAAGCCATAAACTCCCCTCACCTTGTTGCTCCAAAGCGTAATAACTCTATTGAGAATGCCTGAAACCAGTGGGTGATCTCACCCTGAAGCTTCATATACGATTTCTTATTTTTATGACAGGCATTTCACAATTTCAAGGCGAGGTTGAAAAACAGTCGATTTCCCCCATTAGGCAAGTGATCAGGTTGCCGCAGGAATAAAGCAAAAGGCTGAGTTCACATGCTTGGCCAGGAGCTCTCTTGCAAGCTTCCTGGTTTGGGACGGACTGCAAATGCTATTAGTATATTTCCTGATATTTCAGTCTTCTGCGAATTGCACAGTAACTAGATCTTTGAACAGTGAGCATCTGGTAGCCAGAATCCCACAAAGACTTTCCCGTATTTTTCAGAACTGTCTGCTCGTTTTGAGGCTGTTCTCTCATTGTTTTATACTATTCTTTCTGTTTCTCTTCCCACGTGTCTGGAATTCACAACTCTTTGTGTCACGTTTAAAACTGACTGTACATAGGTGACTAAACCAGTCCTTCGTGGGTCCAGCAGGTCATAGGAAGCCGCTGCTGATGTATAGCCTACTCATTTTCCCGACACACTCACACCCCCTCCTCTATCCATGACGACTAGCCCCACAGCTGCTGGGAGCTGCAGGAGCGGATGGCAAGTCTGTCCTGCCAGTGGCTGGAGGAGAGATTCCAAAGTGTCCTTGGGAGTGATGTCAGCTAGAAAATCAAACTGCAGAGAGCAGAGGAAGAAAGGACAGCTAAGACAGGGGTTCTTGCTTCTTCAGGGAACTGGTTAAGGGCTTTGAAGGGCCTGAAGTGTCATGTAAATATCTGCCAAATGATCCCATGTACATTTTTTTTTTTTTTTCCTGAAAAGAGTCTAAAACTTACATTATATGTTCAAAGGGTTTGGGCAACAAAAAATTTTAAGAGGGATTATTGTCAAGAAAGTAAGTTTAGGTAACATTAAATTTTGCAAATCAAGAGGGAAGGAAGACTGAAGGGCAGTAAGAAATAATAAAAGTAAGATACATAAGGAGAAAATATGGACAATAGAGAGAATAGCCCTTTACTCTTCTTTTCAGTTACTTAAGACTTGGCCCTGTGAGATGGCATGTGAGGGTGCCATTTATATAGCTAACACACATCTGTTTTAGAGATGAGAAAATGAAGGCACAGAGAGGTAAACGACGCATATGCAAGGTCAGTCACTTTGCTAGTAAATATCAACAATCAGCTTTGAGGGTTGCTCTTAAACACTAGTTTAAACCAATAGGCTTTCTCTTTTCTTTCTTGATATGTATTATGAATCTTTTTTTAATGTAATCTGGAGAATAAAGTTACACACCAAATTGTTTTTCTGGGTGTTGCAATTATGGGTGATTTAAAATTTTATTCTTACCTGCATTTTATATGTATTTATAATAAGTATGTCTTAATGATATCATAAAAATAATAATTTAAAATTATTTCTTATTTTTAATAAAGTTCAAATTGTTTTTGTTTTGTTTTGTTTTGTTTTTTTGCGGTACGCGGGCCTCTCACTGTTGTGGCCTCTCCCGTTGCGGAGCACAGGCTCCGGATGCACAGGCTCAGCAGCCATGGCTCACGGGCCCAGCTTCTCCGCGGCATGTGGGATCTTCCCGGACCGGGGCACGAACCCGTGTCCCCTGCATCGGCAGGCGGACTCTCAACCACTGCGCCACCAGGGAAGCCCGAGTTCAGATTGTTAAATTCCTCATGAGCAACCACATATCTGCTGAACAAAGGGCATCAAGTAAAGAGTGTGAGCAACAAACTTGGAAGAGTTTGGTATTAATTTATAATGACCACTGTCATTTTAGTGAAATGTGACTTGCTCATAGTAACTACTGAGATGCTTGATGAAATCAGTGAATAAAACACAGTCCTAACAAAGAGTCATTTTAATATAGATTTACAATATTCAACTAAATAAATACCTTTTATTCTTCTAACATATACACAGATGCCCCATGACCACGTGTCCTTGTTGTGTCTCCATAGGCACAAAGAAATGGGGGCCTGGGCTACTTATGTGGTAATTTCTGCTTTGAAAAATTTCCAGGTAAAACCCATTTTGGTAGAGATCTTCAGGAGCTGAGTCATCCATTGCTTATTTGCTAGAACAGACTAAAGACTAAAGACAGTTGGTTGAGGAAAGAAAATCCTCACTTTCCTATCAGTTATCTTTTTAGTAGAGGCAGTTGAACAGTTCTCCTTTGAGGCAGGGGTCCTGGTTAGGCTTCTTTATTTCCACACAAGGATCTGAAACTAAATAATTGCCCCTTCTCCAAATTCTAAAGAGTAGGAGGCTCTTTCAGCCAATCCACTCAGGACGTGAGCCTCAGACCCTCCCTCTAGACTCGACATTCTGCGCTCTCCACAGAGCATGAAATCGGGTTGCCTCCAGCCCCTTTCTCCAAAGCCCTGCTGAGGAAGTGACCCTTTGCAGGGTCGTTGGAAGGTGATTCCCAGGGTCCTCAAAGTTCCATGCATGCATCAGCCCGGATCACTGCAAAGCTGTTTTCATTTCATTTTCATTTTCAGTCTGTACCACTCAGACCACATTATCTTGACCCCATTAAGAATCATTATTTCCCAGGCTTTCAAGTTTTTATCAAAGGGTACAGTGAAACTCCTTGCCATCTGACTGTGTTTCTGGGTGTCATCTACTGCTTCGGCCAGAATACACATGCAAAATCTTACCTGAAAAATTGTTCAGAATTAGCACTAGGAAGTTTTTTTCCTTGGAGGAAGTGATTTCTTTCTTTCTCTCTAATGGTAAGAATATTTGTGGAGGGGAAGGATGAGGTTGAGTGTGCCTGGGAGAAGCCAAGATGGCTTTCTACTGAAATTCTCACTGAGTTGTCGGTGTTCGAGATTTGATCGGACCCAGTGAGGTCAATTCACTCTGGTCAAACTTCTAAGAGTCAGATTCCTAATGTGGAATGCCATTGTCTTCCATGCGAGGTCTGCTTTTCCTACCATCTTTAAGTTTGCTGAAGAAACATAAGAAGCAGAACCAAGAGAGATGGACAATTTCAAGAGAAATTTCTTTCAGGGCTTAGGGCCTGGTGCATTATCCTGGTCAAAAAAACATTCATTTCTTTGTAGTTCAAGGCCAAATTTTTCTCTTTCCAGGGTGGTGCTTGATAAAACTGTGCCAGCTTCTGTGGCTTTAGCTTTTTTTTAAGTTGGTATGGGAGGAACATCCCCTTTCTAGTCATATAGTGGTTTTCCCAGATGAACAAAACATATATCGTTAGGAATATATAATATTGCTCTTAATATACCCAATAACATCATGGTTTGCCTCATGATGTTAAATTTCTGTTTAACCTTAGTTTGGATATTTCAAAGTCTTGTGTGTATGTATTTATATCTATGTATATGTAAAATTTGTATAACTGTATCTCCCATAGCTGGCAGATCTCACTGATTGTTATGAATTTTACTAACTCTCAGAGGGCAAACTTCTTTCAAAATTGGGGTGTTGAGAAGTGTACATTAGTATTTTCTTCATTACTACCAAAAAGATTATGTAACTCATTTTATTTCTCGTTGCTTCCACTGCAAAAACAAAAACAAAAACCTACAAGGAATTAAGGTTAGATCATGGAAATATATAAGCCCTAGAGCTCCCATATTTGTGATATTTATCCAAGTTTGGCCCTAAATATCTATTCTTAGTTATATTTCCTTTCATCTTTTTTATTGTTTTTATTTTTGTAATTCTATTAAAATTGTCTGTGGACAGAGGTGAGGCAAAGAAACAGACAAACAAATGAACAAACCAGTTGTTTTCCCAGCCCCTCTGTTTAATATGTGGCAGTTTTCTATGTTCTGTTGGATAAAACCAGAAATCCTCACTTATATAGATTTTCCATTGTTGAAATGAAGAATACCATAAACTTTATAGTAAAATATAATTTAAATATAAAGAAAATTATTAGAAGTCAAATTCTGCTCTTTAGAATAGTCAGTAAATGGAGTAATCTGGTAACTATTTTGTTTACCTGAGAGTTATCTTTAATTTAGGCATAAATCATATGCAACTATCTATAAATACATAGAGGGTATATATAATATATGTATGTATGAGTAGGTATATAATAGAAGTAGATTTTATAGTAAGATCTGTTCAGATTTTTTGCAATTGCTCCAGGTAATCAAGTATCATTGGCGAGAGCTGGGAGGGAACTAATCCTCTGAACTTTTTACATTCTTGTTTCAATTCTAGATAATGAGAGGCTGAAAATGTTAAGCACAGAGGCATACCATGTGCTATGTTTTGCACAAAGTAAGCAAATAAAGAGTAACTATGTGTGTCTACAGGGATAGAAATCTTGTACCCCCTGTTTTGTTGCTAATTGGACATGAAAGAAGATGGCTTTCATATAAATGTCAAGTTCTTCTTGCTGCTTTCATCTTCCTCAGTCTCAAGTTTCTGACTGTTTCTAGGAGATTCTTGAAGGCATTAGGAGTAGATAATTCATCACATCCTTTTCCAAGTATGAATCTGTGAAACAGCAATGGGGCTGATGAGCTAATACAGTTAACAGAAACACCACCATGCATTTTATCTCATTTTTTCCCCTACCACAGGAAACCGGGAAGGGAATCCTATTCCAACAGTGAAGAGCAAAGGCAGTTTATGGGGGGAGGGGGGATTTCATATATCACCCTCCACAAAGTTTTTCTTTTTTTTTTCCTAGAAGACTGTAATCAAGACACAGAAATGCACAATGGGTGTAGTGAGTGAATAAGTTTGTGTCGTTAATTATATATTTCAATATAGTGTAATTTTAGAAATAGTTTTGTGAATGCTATAAATAAATTATAACTGGAAAAATTACATCAGGGATGAAAAGAACTTTGAAAATAAATATTGGTATGATCAGCTACATGAAAAAGGAATGGATCCAATTAAACCATGATAGCGGAAGGTCTCATCTTGATGTCCTATTCTTTTTTTTTAATTAAAGTTAGTTTATAACATGTTAATTTCAAGTGTACAGCAAAATGATTCAGTTATTCATATCTATATATACATATATTCTTTTTCAGATTCTTTTCTCTTATAGTTTATTATAAGATATATAATTCCCTATGCTATATAGTAGGTCCTTGTTGTTTACCTATATTGTGTATAGTAGTGTGTATATATTAATCCCAAACTCCTAATTTATCTCTCCTCCCTCCCCCTATCCAATCCCCTTTGGTAAACATAAGTTTGTTTTCTATGTCTTTGAGTCTATTTCTGTTTTTAAAATAAGTTCATTTGTATCATTTTTTTTTTTAGATACCACATATAATGACATCATATGATATTTGTCTTTCTCTGTCTGACTTCACCTAATATACTTCACTTCATATTATAATCCCTAGGTCCATCCCTGTTGCTGCAAATGGCATTATTTCATTCTTTTTTATGGCTAATATTTGGGGCCCATTCATGTCCTTTGTGCTTTCCCCACTGACAGAGTACATACTTTTACATTTGACCAACAAGGGAAGCCTTTTGGAGGAAAAGAGTGACAGAATGCTGAGGACATTGGTAGAAGAGGGTTATGTGTGGACAGCATGATCAAAGTTGACCATCTCTAAAATCAGATAGATGTAAGTTCATATCAAAGTTGACCATCTCTAAAATCAGATAGATGTAAGTTCATATTCAAGACAAGACATTTTTTAAGTGATATTTTTTTCCCTTAACTAAGCTTTAGACTTTTTAAACATCAGAAAGAAGTATCTCTTTCTTCTGTGTAATTGACCAACTACTCCCAACTGATTCAGCATGCAGAATGTGCTTGATGTTTACTTTATCTGTTGCAAGAAAGCTTCCCTGGAATGCTAGCCCCTTAACAGAAACTATTCAGGAAAATATCACTAATCAAAGGAACTCAAGAAATCATTACCCTACTGTCATCATCCATGCGTTAAGGAGTCTATTAGCATTTGCTAAGGCATCTGTCTTTTCAGATTTAACACAAGCCACTCTGGACTGGAAAAAATCGAAAACACCTGGATAACCAAGAGGGTATGGACAAGTATAAGTACCTATCTCCTTGGGACAGAGCCACTTGTATATTACTTTAGATACCCGTAATAACATAACTAATAATTAATATTAATTAAAAAGGTAAGAGGAATCTTTCTGAGGCAATCAGTGCCTGAAGAGGGATCTGTTGAGTTTCCCCAAACTGATAGTCTGTGGTCGTCACCACTTATGAGAAAGCAACACTTCACTAAGGACTCAGACTAACCCCTGTATTGACCCAGGGATCAGGCTATGACAAAAAGGATATTTTCTTCTAAAAACAAAAACATTGAAGGATAATTTTGTTTTTCTTTCAGATGATAAAATTGAATGTTTAATATGTTCACAGTACTATGTTAGACCATCAGGGTGTTGCAGAGTTCTGTGAAACTCAGTTCTTTTTCTCAAGCAACTTAACTGGTAGATGTGAGAGCCCTAAATAACTTTAATTCCAGGTAAAGTGAAAGTAAGCGCTACTGACCGGTTAGATGTTCGAAGAGGAGGAGGATCTCTTGGATTACTCTTGTGAGCATGGGGAACCTTGAAGAAGAAGAGGTATTTGAACCAGGCCTTGAAAGATAAAATTAGGAAGGAGGAGTGGAAGAGGGAGTTAAAAAGTGAGCTTGTTCTCAGATGGAAGGACCAGTGTAAACAAAGGCACAGGGAATGAGGAAATTTGGGGAGTGATTAAGAAATGATGAGGTGGGCTTCCCTGGTGGCGCAGTGGTTGAGAGTCCACCTGCCGATGCAGGGGACACGGGTTCGTGCCCCGGTCCGGGAAGATCCCACATGCTGCGGAGCGGCTGGGCGCGTGAGCCATGGCCGCTGAGCCTGCGTGTCCGGAGCCTGTGCTCCGCAACGGGAGAGGCCACAACAGTGAGAGGCCTGCGTACCAAAAAAAATAAAAAAGAAATGATGAGGTTAGTTTTCTTAAACAGGAGGGTTATAAGATGGGACTGAAAAAGAAAGCTAAAGAGGTAGATTGTTTCGAGAGCATAGGGAACATTGGATGTTAGACCGATGAGTTTGTTCTTTAATTTAATAAGGAATTATCTGTAATAGGGAAACATTGAGGGGTTTTTAATTGTGAAACGATGTGATAGCAACCGGTGTAGTATTTATAATTTGAGAGAAGCTTATGTCAGTGTTCATCAACGTTTTCTTCATTATTGCCCCTCTAAGGAGACTTTGTAGACATCTGCCTGATATTCCACAGGTTTAACGTACAGTCATGTTCATTGAGAGCTGATCTATTGCATCTTGTTTCCATCAATGGCCAGGATATTCTCTTTTCTTATCTTCTTTCATTTCCTTTAGTGTGTTTGAGCCTTGAGTAGCTGTTGAGATAAAGCAATCTAACATCATTAGGTACTTGGTGAGTATCATAGGAGTAAAATTGCAAAAATGTGACTTCCCTAGTTTTGAACCCAGTGAAGAGCTGTGTAATGTTTGAGTCAGACTTTGTTTTTTAAAGAAGTTACCATTGTTATAAAAACATCATAACAAACAGCAGGTTGCAAGCATATTTAGATCATTCTTACTGAAGAAAATAAACATTTATTGCCAACTGTGAAAGGGCAGATTTGATGACTGATGGAAAAATCACACTGCTTTGTCAGTTCACATAAATAATAATTCATCAAAGAAACATGTGTTGATGAGTGCAGTCTGGTTTGAATTTAAACCACAATGCATTCTTGGGAAACAGCTGAAGTACCTGAACCTCCCTTGAAAAGTCTCCAGCACATTATCTAAGGATATAAACAATCCTTCCTAAGTCATGTAATGAATCTTATCAAAAATGCTCAGGGATGACTAAGGTTGCCTATATTTACCTGAAGAAAAACATATCTGGGTGCCCATGAATGTCTGATGAGTACTTAAGAAATATGATCTGAGTTCACTTTTGCAGTAGATGCTCAACAAATTGGTTTGGGATCAGATGAGTGTTTACCAGACACTAAGAAAAATACAAAGGATTGGCTGCTCAACCTTCTCTGATAATCATTGTTCAGTGAGAAAGGATAGAATGTGATATTTTCTCTGGTAAGCAGTCTACTCTTGGGCCACCCCAATCCAGAGACCCTGTCTGCTCTTGATGAACTGATGGGATTCAGCAAGCTGCTGTGTGAATCTGGCGGCCAGGTGTCTCGGTGTGGTTGAGACAGGAGCTAACAGATTTGACATGTGGGAATATTACTCCCAGATGCTCCCCAAAGGGAAAGAACAACTTTCTTTCAGTGACCTGTCCTTTCAAGATGAGTCCTATGGCGTAGGTACTGTAATTAATTAGCTCGGTGAGAGGAAGCAATGCATCATGGGTGCCGTTCTGCCAGAAAATAATAAGCATTTCCAGTGGGTTCCGCCCGATTTCTTAGTAAAATCCAATGGTCTGTGTCTGGAGGTCATCTAAGGCAAATCAAAGAACGAAATCTTCAGATGTTGAGGAGATAAGGAAGACAGAACACACTAAGGATGTGTGGTGTTGATTTTAAACTGAAGAGACCAGTTAACCAGGCGAAGCCACGTCACAGATAGTTATGTCCCTTGCTGCCAAAGTCAGTGCAGAAAAATACAACCAGAAGTCGAGGTCCACAATGCCAGTGCTCTGATGTCCAGAGCCTCATAGCCTGTCAGGTCTCAAATACTACCGGATCACTTGGAAACGAATATCTGACAATATTTTTACGTTTATGTGTTTAAGAGACTTTGGTACTCACTATGAGTTGCATTAAGAAAGCTTTTTCAATCTGTCATTCAGCAGATTTCTCAGCTTTCTTCCCATCTTCCAAACTCTAGAATGCAATGCCTATCTTCATGACGGCATTCGTGATTCTAGATTATGTATCCTAAAAGTGAAACACTCTCTATGCAGAACTGCATTCACAATATCTGAATGCATGTTGGTAATGGAACAATGTAGGCAAAGTAGTACAGATATCGGGCAGGCACAGGTGTTGCTGCCCAGGTTTCAGGGGAATGAGCTCAAGTTGTGACTCTCTGGTCCTCTGTCTCTGTCCTGTACCCAGTGTCTAATAGGTAAGTTTGATTGCTCTCTTCTTATGACATAAATGTATTTTGTCCGTTCATTCTATTATATGAAATTATTGTTGTTTAGCTTACAAAAATTAAACAGATTTCTGTGTTTCTATTTCCCATGGTTGTTTTTTAGCCTTCTATATCATCTCTTACTACTCTGAAGAGCAGTAGAGGAAAGAAGTTACTCTGTTGTGTGAAAAATATTTTCTGTTGCGGGTTCTGGTTAAGGTTGTCTGGGACGATTCTGATAATATTTCAAACACTCCAAACTCTCCATGTCAGGTTACATAAACCTGCCTTTTATTAGAACTTAAAAGAGACAAAAGAAAAAGCAATGTGTTTAACTCCTGGGATTTAAAAATCCTGTAATCAACTGAACCCAAGCTGTATTGCCTTTGCAAGGTTCTATATTAAAATTTTTGTTGGTTTATAAAAAAAGAATAAAAAAGACATGTACAGTTTTCTTTTAGAAACGAAATATGATGGATTAACTGCCCTTAGCACTTCTGTGTTATATTAATTCTATATTATAAATTTCCCTTCTTTAATTTTGTTTTAAAGCTTGTTTCAGTGGTCAGTTTATTGCCTTTCAGCTTCAAATCCACCCTTCGCTGCCCTGCTTGGTGAAAATAAACTGGACCCTGTAAACATTTTTCCTTTGCCGCTGGCACGATGCTAGGCTTTGCCAATAGAGGGCACTAGAGGGATACTGCAAGGTGACAGTGTCAGGCTGATACTTCCCTCGTGGTTCCAGTCCTCCATTTGTTATCCAGTGTGGAAGTCCGGAAGTTCCAGCTACATTCCCAGGACACACTTTCATCAACTAGGGGCTGTTTCTGAGCACCTCTTGTGGGCCACATCTGTGGTAGCTTTAGTTGAACTCTCAGACCACGCCCTCTTTGAAGAGATCTGAATCTCCGCTTTGGGTCCCTTTATTATCCGCTTTCCCTCAGCCAGGAGGTAGTAGCTGCTTTTTTGCACATGGGAATTCTGGACTGCTTAGAGTTCTCTTTTAGTCCTTTTAGTGGTTAACCTGCTTTTATGAATTAATAATTACTTATATTACATTTTTTCTATTCAAAGTACTGATCTGATGTCTGTCTCCGGATAGGACCCTGACTGATATACAAGTTGTTTATAAGTATTCTTAACGTATGCATGCCTAACCCACCTAAATAGTTTTTAAATTCCCCAAGGGAGAGGGCACTTGCTTCTGCATTTGTAATTTTTTTTTACTCCCTTCAGAGCTTCATACAATTCTCTGTACATTGTATGTACATGTTTAATACATTTATTAAACACTTCTGACCAACGATGATGAATAAGACATGGGCATCAAGAATCTCATTGTCTAGTAGGAGAGAGAGACATGCAAACAAGTAACTTGTCTGGTTAGAATGTGATAGATACGTTATAGAATGTATGCGGTCCTGTGGCACCCCATGTGGGCCGAGGCTGGGGGCGGGGATGGAGGGGACTTCACAGAGCAGTCGTCACTGAACTGAGTTTTCAAGGTTGAAAAGAGGGATGATCCCCACAGATTAGGGAGGAAAGGGCAATGCAGACGGAGGGAAGAAGTGACATTTTAGGAATATGTGAAGCAAAACAAGACAAACTTGAGGAATGTCAAGTAGTTCACCGTGGTGACCCAAGCAATGTGTGTGTATCTGTGGGACTATAATGTGAATGGGGGAGGGAGCAGCACTGAGGATGGTGGAGAATGAGGCTGAAGGACTAGGTAGTTCCAGGACAGACTGGACTTTGTAGGTCACGCTAGAGAGTTTGGATATTATCACGGACAACTACAAACTCAAAGAACTGCAAGGATATAAAGAATATAGAGGGCTTCCCTGGTGGCGCAGTGGTTGAGAGTCCACCTGCCGATGCAGGGGATGCGAGTTTGTGCCCCGGTCCGGGAAGATCCCACGTGCCGCGGAGCGGCTGGGCCCGTGAGCCATGGCCGCTGAGCCTGCGCATCCGGAGCCTGTGCTCCGCAACGGGAGAGGCCACAACAGTGAGAGGCCCGCGGACCGCAAAAAAAAAAAAAAAAGAATATAGAGAAAAAGTTAACCATTAGTTTTATGCATCAAGTGTATTTAATCCTTCCTTCGCTATGTGGAATGCACTTTTGAAGGATTCAAAGAAATTCAGATCCTTAGCCTCACCTTGGAGTTAACAGAGGGAGATTTAAGTATTAGGAAGTAACAAGAAGCGCTAAATGGATAGCTAAAGCCCAAACTGTGCCCTGAGGTTTGAGGCAGGAGAGACTGGGGTAGTTAAAGAAGAAGTAGAACTCCGGTAGGGCCCTCGGGTACTTAAATTTCTTCCTCTGTCTGCATTGTCCTTTCCCCCCCATCTATGGGGACCATTCCTGTCATCTTTGAAAAAAAATCAGCTCAGTGACAACCACTCTGTGAAGTCTATTCGATTCCCATTCCAACCCCACCCGACATGGGGTGCCACCACTGTTTCATGTACATTCTTCTATAGTGGTATCTATCACACTCTAATAATAGAAGGTAACTTGTTTGTATGCAGAGTTACTTGTTTGTATGTATGTAGAGGGGCTGCATTTTAGGGAAAGAGCAACCTTTTAGAAAAGGGAAGCAAAACCACAGAATATGTTTGGCAGCCGGAGGGAAGCTCAGCTGAAGGGGAGTGATGAGAGAGAAGGTTGAAAATGTTGGTTAGTGCTTCTGGAATGACAAACTTGTGGCATTGTGCTTCTACTCACCACTTCCACACCATGCCACCTGTCGTGTTCCTGCTGGGCTCAGGGGCAGCTCCAGCTTCTTTCCTGTGTGCTGAGTGAGGTACTTTGAACTGAGAACTTAGTCTTTAGGGTACCGTGGCAAGGTTTTGACTGGTGGATTGCTGATTATAAAGATTTTTCTGACTATGTTGTTAGAGGTAATGAATGGAAGATCCCAAAGATGGAAACCAGAAGCTGTTGAAAAGTGCTTTTATATGTAAATTATATTTCAGGTGTTAGGAAGCTACATGTTTCAGCTATTAGTTGGAAAGATATAAGGAGTGTTTGTATGAAATTTACATTGATGCTATCTCCAAAAGAAACAAAGCTGTAACACACCAAATGCCATAAATCAGAATGTCATGCTGAAAAAAAAAAAAAAAAAAAAAAAAAACGTTGTTCCATTTCTCCCTTAGGATATGGTTGACCTCAGAATAGGAATTCAGAAATCTCTCTGCCTGCCTCTTTGCCACTAAGAAAACAGACACTGGTTCCCCAAACCCCTGATTGAGAAAGAAGCTGGAAGAACATGCAGAAGCTCTTTGAGACTGTGAGTACTCCTACCAAAACCCAGTGGGAGAGCCTCTGGAGAAATGGAGGTCATAGAAGTTTAAAAGTTTGATTATTTTAAAAAGTTTTTACTGCCTTCCCAGTAAACAGTACCTTAATTCTTCATTCTTACTAGCAAATTGTCATTTAGCACCCAATAATTCTCTTACTAAAGCCCAGAGGATTATTATTTTCAGGGATGGGTGAATTTAATCGTCTTGCTCTCTCCCACAACTTTGCAGAAGTATCTCGGGAGACACCCAAGCCCCCAGCAGCCCCCGAATATATTCCCTTTTCCTGTGAAGCATGAAACCTGGAATACTGAGACTCAGATGTATGAGAGGAGAAAAATGCATCAGGGCAAAGTGATCGCTTGGTTCTGTGCAGGACTCACTAATTCTCTGACCCTTGGAAAGTTATTTAACCTCTTTGTCTTGTCTTTTTAATTAGTAAATGTGGATACTAACAATTTTCTCTGACTCCTTATAAGACTTTTATCCAGACGAAGTGAAATAATAGATATTGAGGGTCATTTTGAAAAATTACAGTGTTGTAGAAACATAAGAAATCCTTCTGTTATCCTAATTACATGATAAATTTCTTGTGATTAAGAAATTTAGATGGTGGTGTTGGGAAAGATTTGCCTGGTGTAATGAGATGGGGCATCACAACATGTGCAGTGGCTTGTATGTTTTAGTTCTCTTTGTGCATATGTACAGTGACTTATCAGCCATTGA
This sequence comes from Phocoena sinus, assembly GCF_008692025.1. Classification (NCBI taxonomy): domain Eukaryota; kingdom Metazoa; phylum Chordata; class Mammalia; order Artiodactyla; family Phocoenidae; genus Phocoena; species Phocoena sinus. Next base: position 46,565,516 of record NC_045774.1, read on the forward strand.
TCTCCTGCATGGCTGCATCTTCATCTTCACTTATTCATTCATTCAACAATTATATATTGAGTGCTTATTATGCACAAGGACTTGTTCTAGGTGCTGGAGATACTGCCTAAAGAAAAGAGCCAACGTGCCTGCCCTCATGTAGCTTATATCCTAATTAGAGGAGACATAAAATAAACAAACAAATTCACAGTATGGCAGATGGTGTTAAGTGCTATGAAGAAAAATAAAGCAGGAAAGGAGCATGTGAGGGGTTGGGGGACTATGGCCAACTAGCCAGATCTTGTCCATGGCCTGGTTTTGTAAATACCACCACAACCATTCATTTGTATTTTGTCTACTGCAGCCTTGACTTAAGTAGTTGAGATGGAGACCATTTTTTACCACAAAGCATAAAATACTTACTACCCTTTGGCCTTGTGCAGAAAACGTTTGAAGCTCCAGTCATAGGCCTGGAGACACAGATAGAGGCAAACTTATTAAAAACTAAACCTACCTTAACCAAACCTATCGTAATAGGCTACAGAGGAACTACTCACCTGCCCAACACTTGGTTTTAGCCAATGCTGTGAACAACATTTTTTAAAATCAAATCTTCTGGACAAAGTTACTGATAAAGTTTGAAATATTGACTCTTTAGGGTCTTACCTTTTCTAATTTCCCAGGCCTAAATTTTGGTGCCAGCCAGTGGACGGCCAAAGAACAAAAAATTGCTAGAAAAAAGAGGGAGTGGGAAGTCGTTGAAAAACATCACATAGAATCATAAATTTCTATTTAGTTGTTAAATTTTAGTAACTATGTCTGTATTCCAATGATGGTATTTTTATTATTTAATTAAAGTTAATGCTATTTGTTGGTATTGGTTTGGGAGCTGGCAGTGTCAGGTGGTATATCTTTAAGGGGGAGTAGGGTTAAGTGGGTTGCAACTTGCTTCCAGGTAATTTGGCGATGGGGGGGGTGTGGATAACATCTAGTTGGTTATGTCCACTAGAGTGAAAACAAAACATAAAGGTAAATTGTCAACCGTAAAAGATATTTCCATTCTTTAAGCATGTTCCTGTGGCTAAGGCTAAAATGGATCCATCTGAGATCTTCTTTAAATAGAAATTCTTAGTAATATTTAAGTAGCAGGTACAGTAGATATTAGTGTATGTCATGACTTCATATTATTTTTAATGGCTGTATATATAGTAAGGCTTTTTTTAATGAGAAAGAAAAGGATCTAATATTGAATTAATAGTGATTTTATACACTTGCATAAATTTTCTTTATTTAGGAATATTTTGTATGTTAAATATCAACCTGTTGTCTTACGCTTGAAGTTAGTAAGAGTCAGAAATGGATTTATAAAAGGTGCTCTCAGTTTGAATCCTGGGTTCTCTTTTGACATGTTAGCATTTTCAAGATTCTTTTTTCTCGTACACACCTACAACCCATATACAACATTCCACTTGACCCAAATTCAAAACCCAGTCCTTTCAAAAGATTCAGGGAAGGTTGGTTTTTTATCTGCACTTGATAGAAGGTCTGCTTCATTTAAATAGTAATTCCTCCTGTGAAGCAACCAATTCTAGGTAATTCTAGTTACTGCTCTTGTATGAAGAATAAAGACACACAAAAACACACAAAGACACAATCTGGGTGAAGTTACCTGGTTCGAGGACTTTTCTTTATCACACCCAAAGCGGGTATTGTTGTTTGTTCCCTTGGTTAATTTATTTTTCCTCTAAACATTGTAAAGACTAAAAAGGTTTAGGGAGAAAAGGAAGAAGGTGGTACTAACCTTATTGAATTCATATGTTGTGTTAGGCATCGTGTCAAGTTCTTTACATGAATTATAAAAATTTTATGAGTTAGGTATTATATTTTCCCCCTAACCCTCAATTTAAAGATGAAGGAAATGTGGTTTGGAAAAGTTAAGACATTTGTCTAAAGTCCCAGGGCTAACACATCTTAGAGCTGGGATTCAGCTCATTTTCCCTGCTGTAGCAGGTGACCTCCAGCCATGGCAAGACTGAGTCTCCCAGAGTGGAGCATGCTACGTGCTGTTTACTAAGGGTTAACTTAAGCAAACTTAAGTAGACACATCCAGTGTGTGCTGCAGCTGGCTTGTACCAGCTCACAAGAGCTGATGGTTGAATTTTCAACTGCTGGCTGTTACACCTAGACGTTTATAAACATTAAATTCCATAAACTTAAAATCTAATAAATTATTTTTAAAAAGGTAAAAATAAGGTAATAAAAGGTATTAAAATGGTATATATAAAAAAAGGTAATAAAAACTCAAAACATCACCTTGAAATTATTTTTCTACAGTTTACCATTATCTGTGCACTTGAGGTGACTTGTGTCTATTGTGTCTATATGGCAGAAATACTATATGATGATGTGCTGCTGCACTGACTTCCCAACTCCACATTCAGTGACCTCACATCAGTAGCTTGACAGTGGCCATGGAAGGAACGTTTAGACCATGGAAATAAGTAAACACTACAAATCTGCACCCTCAACCCCAGGAAAGCCATTTGTTAATATTTATCAGCCTACGACTGTGTACAGCTCTTACAATTAATATACGAACTTCAATTCTTTTATGCTTTCTTTTTTTAAAAACTCGTGAGCATTCACTGTGTGTCAGATATTGCACTACACCCTTCTGCCATCCTTATTTCACTCTTATAGCTATTTCATTTATAGCTATAAGGTAGATATCATTACTCCCATTTTGCAGACAAAAAACTGAGGTTTAAAGTAAAGTAACATTCCCAAGGTCACACAGCTAGTTAAGTAGTGGAGCACAAACGTGATTGTATGTTTTGTGAATCTACGTTTCACAGCACTGCAGCTGCAGTGGCCTGTTGTGGGGATAATCCAGGACACAGTTGTGGTCAAGAAAAAGCATTTTGTTAAAGCCATACTTTTTCTTCCTGTTTTACTACTACTGTATTCATTTGAATGAATAATCAGCACATCCATTGGAATGCAACATGACAGTCTGTACTGTTGAATAGAAAAGTGAAGGCTAGAATAGAGGATAAGAGGAGCTGAAAGGAAAAAGCATAAAACATGTGGCAATCCAGACTAGCTGTCTCATACCAAAAAAAAAAGCTTGTAATGTCCTTGCCCTACAAACTGGGCAACACAACATAGTCACCCCATTCTGAAAATACAGTGTTCCAAACGATAACTTTATTAAGGACAAAAGAGCTGATAGTACCTATTCTTGAGTTGATTATGGTATGAGATGCCCACCTGATACTTTGTAGTATAGAGAGTCAAGATTTCTTTCAAAGAAGACATTTTAGAAGGGCTTAGTGGAGAACCTTAGGTTTCATCGTTTCAACAGGCAGTTTTATAGGTCAGTAGCACAAACCCCAGAATTTCAGTGCTTTAATACAACACTACTGAGTGAGCACAGTTTACTTCTTGCTCCCATTGTAATCTGCTGCAGATCAGGCGTTAGTGGTTCATTGGCCCTCCAACTATGTCTCAGGGATGCGACTGCTTCCATTTCAGAGTTCTTCACTTCCAGCCAAGGCGTTCGAGGAGAATTCACCTCTGTCTTAGCTGCCTGAGGCTGAGCTTCCATTCACATTCTTCTCAGTAAGCCCTCATTCACATGGCCACAACCAAACTACAAGAGAGATTGGAAATGTCAGAGGGCGCATGGATGGTTGGTGCTAGGGACCATCTTCTCCATGTTCCCTAGAGCCTACAAAAGCTTTCTTTCATTCCAAGCACTCTTTCTTTGCTCTCGAGTTGAAGTAGATTTCTGTCTGCCAAACACACCAGAAGAAGTAAAGCATGACTTATTAAGACTGTCTCTGTTCTTTTTCCTAATGGCGAGGTTTAGACAATACAGTTTGAAGTCGGGGTAGCTGTTGAGCTTTTTTGTTTGCAGAGCCTTCTCTAACACAAAGGCTATCAGAGTTCTCATTATATTTACTCCATGGCATTTAAATTCAGGAATTCTAGAAAAATATTAGAGAAATCTATCATGCCATTTTTATAGTTTAGCCAATAAACCATTCAGTTGCTAACACTTAACTTTCTTCTTTATGTGTTTTATATAAATCTCTTGTTCCTTTAATTGGGCATGTTAAATATTTTATTGGCATGTTTAACTTTTACCCATTTTAATGAGTTCTTGTACATTGTCTTTTTGGAACTCCCCGAGGCCCAGTGTAAAATTTGCCCTTATAGATTAATGTACAGTCATCAATGGCTACTACTTCAGAGTAGACAAATAATTGTGAAGTAGTAATGTGGGGTTTATGCAACCCATTTCTAACCTCTGCCTCAAATCTCACACAAAATACAGTCAAAAGATATAGAATGGTTTGCTAAGGGGGTTACTGGGACATAGGACTCTTAAAACTAAAACTGGGAAAGTTCCAGGCAAACCACAACCAGTCGGTCACCTTATGAGTGTTCCTCCTTGAGTTACAGATTTGGTTCCTTCTAACTGACTTTGTGTTTTTATCTTGGGCCCCAACCCCTGTCCTACATGTGGGAAAGAGACTCTATGAGGTAGTGTCCTAGGCATATACAGGAGAATAAAATAAAGAAATTTCATCCAAGTGGATTCATGATAAATGTGTTTGGGTCAATGGAGGTTTCATCTTGGGGGAGAAGATTCACCATAAATATCTCAGTGGAGGAAGTTTCCAGTTTTCACAATCAAGTCTTTATACCTGAATGGTTTCTCTCTTGATTTTAAAGTAAGATAATATATGGAATTATTCTCCACTAGTTATTCCAGTTTGGCTTTCAAACTGGTAATTTTTTTTTTTTTTTCACTGCAAAGAAGGAAAACAAATAGCAACACAGAGAGAGGAACTTTTGAGCTGACAACCAAAGCTTATGCCATTCAAGCATCTTTTCCCCTTTCCTTTTGATGGTAGCTGGCATATTTCAATTTTCTTTTTCAGTGGCCTCAACAAATGAGATGAAAGGGTGAGACTGCTGGTATGGCATTTAAAAGTTATGACGTCAGCAAATTTCCTTAAGAAAAATGGGCTTTGCTTTGAAAATGACCTCTTTCCCCCCTGTTTTAGTAAAAATGTGCATTACCCTAAAATATTCTGTTCCTTATATGGAACCTAACGTTTTGTTGTTATTTTATCAGCCCTCTCTGGCACTACTCTGCAGAAATTCACTGACATGTTATTTTCTCTCTGCAAACATGTGGCTCCAAGTTATAAAGATAAAATTAAATGTCATAGAAAGTCTTAAGAAAGTCTAATTCACCTCCAAACAGTGAACGGAGGAAAGCAAAGTTAGATTTTATAGAGTGGTTTGTGGTCCTTAAGTATAGTTAAGTCAGACTGAGAATAAAGTCAACCCAGGAAAAAGCAGAGTTGAGACAGATGGAAACAGAGAGAATGTGGACGAGCATATGGGGGACAGCAGGAGAGCTAGTTGTGATGACATCATTTGTGACCCTGGATCTAGCCATGTCTAATCCACCCCCTTGAACTTTTTAGATAACGTGAACTCATATTTCCCTTTTGTTCTCAGCCAGTTTGCTTCCAAACAAAAGGTTTCTGACTGACAAGCTCTCTCAGGAAAGGTTGCATTTTCATTGTTGACATTTCTACAGCTCCCCAGGACTGGGAACATGATTGAGTGACACCCTCTCAATTTTGTACCCTTGCAATGCAAATTCTTATTTATTCATTCATTTTCTTACACAACAAACACACGTGTTTTTTGAGCCCTTGGAAGAGACAAGGACAAAGGGTGATGGGGATGAAGGACACAGGCCCTGGGGTGGACTGACTGCCCAAATCCGCACAGTTTCTCTACTTCTGTGACTTCGTGATTGACTCGCCCCTCGGCCAACAGACTCATGAGAAGATTGTTGTCAGAATTAAAAAGAGCTACACTTGCAAAATGTAAAATATTAAAAATAGCAGGAACTTTATAACTTTGAGCTGTCACTGGTATTAGTAGTATTGATATTGTTATTTTTTGATGCATACAAAGTGTTCTGCTAGTGTCCCCATGATATAAGTAGAAAAGAGCAGGAGATAGTTAAGTTCACAACAAGAAGCTGCAAGTTGGGGTTATAAAATGAACACACATACTTAATGGCTCATAGTAATATTTAGGGTATTTAAAAAATATTTAAGGTACTTTTTTTTTTTTGGCTGTACTGGGTCTTCGTTGCTGTGTGCGGGCTTTCTCTAGTTGCAGTGAGTAGGGTCTACTCTTCATTGCGGTCCACGGGCTTCTCATTGCCGTGTCTTCTCTTGTTGTGAAGCACAGGCTTCGAGGTGTGCAGCCTTCAGTAGTTGCAGCACATGGGCTCAGTAGTTGTGGTGCACTGGCCTAGCTGCTCCACAGCATGTGGGATCTTCCCGGACCAGGGCTCAAACCCGTGTCCCCTGCATTGGTAGGCGGATACTTAACCACTGCGCCACCAGGGAAGTCCCATATTTAAGGTACTTTTAAAAAAATAAACTTTGCCAATATGTATTCATATGTGAGTTGCATAAGTAAAAAAGGAAAAACAGGACACATAATGCTTGCCATTTAAAAATAATCATATGCCCTTATTTTCCTCCTTACTTTATGTGAAAGGCAGCCATGTTACCCATTGTTCTGTAGCTTTCATTTTTCACCTCATATCCACAGCATGACAGAAGTGTGCTGCTATTTGTACTTTACAGCTGCATTGTATTTAGTTGATTAGAAGTAACTTAATTAGTATAACCTGTGTGCTTTGGGCAGCCATTTGGATGGTAGCTGAACTTAGGCTATTACAGACTCTGCAATAAGTCACTTTTGAGGCCTAGCATTTTCACTTACACAAATATAGCTCTTGAAGGTGATATTGCTAAGAGCACACACATTGTGTGACTAAGAGCACACACATTTGTAATACGGATAATGATTGCCCACTTGTCCTCAAAGGACATCTGACCAGCAATGTATGAGGTTAACTGTTCACTGATAGCATCTCCAAAAGTGCTAATCAAAACTTTAAATACTTTCCATTTTGATAGATAAGAAAAAATGGTAATATATTGTAGATTTAATCTTCAGTTCTCTTTTTGCAAGTGACATTGAGCATCTTTTGATGTTTAAGAGCCATTGTCTTTCCTTTACTATGAACTATACTCTGACCATTTTTCTGCTTGGTTATTGATCTTTTCCTTTATAAGTTTGGGAGATTAGCACTTAGTCTCTGATGGAATGGCATATAGCTTTTTGTTCATTTGTTTGTATTTTGCTGCTTTTTTTGCAAAGTAGTAGTTTTTAAAATTTTATATCAAATTTATAAAGATTTCCTGTTATGGCTTGTGGATAATTTCAAGTCAATTAGAAGGTCCTTTATCTTTTTTATGAAGGCATTTCCCCACGTTTTCTTCTAGGATTCTTGTGCTTTAATGTTTTTCACATTCCAATCCTGATGCATTAGGAATTGAACCCAATGTGCAGTGGGAAGGACAGATCCATCCCAATATCATTTACTGATTTGCTACATTGATTACATAATGAATTACCATTTGTATTTGAGTCTGTTTCAGGACTTCCTGTCTTGTCTCATTAGTCTTTCTTTGTCCACATGTCAGTATGAAACTTCTTAAAATATTAAATCTTTATAATCTATTTAAATATTTAGCTGGTTTGATCTCTACTGGTTGTTCTGTTTCAGAATTTTGCTGGCAACTCTTGTTTGTCTAATTTTCCAGGCAAACTTTAAAATCATCTCATCTGTTGATACCCTCCCTGCAAAAGTTGATATTTTTATTGGGATCACATTAAATTTAGAAATCAATTTTGGAGGAATCAGTATCTTTATTTTTGCAAAGGTGTTCTATCCAAGCACACAGTATGTCTTTCTATTTGCTTAAGTCTACTTTGAGGTCTTTCAAATTAAAAAAATTTTAAATTTTGCTTCATATAGGTGTTAAGCACTTCTTAAGTTTATTCCTAGGTTTTTTTTTTTTCCTTCTGTGTTGCTTTTGTAAATTAGAGTAACGTCTTCTTGGGTTTTCCAAGCATATAACCATATATCTACAAGTAGTTTGATTATTTGCATGTTGAAAAACAAATTAAAAAAAAAATTGCATACTTCTAAATTCTTTTGTTTTGTTTGTATTGGTCAGTGCCTCTAACACAATGCTAAATTATAGAGGGGTTAAGGGAATTTTTGTCTTGTTCTTAATCGTTAGGAGAGTATATGTAAATGAGCTGGTTAAACAGTCTCTGTAAGACAAATGCTTGAGTTTGAAGTCCACAAAGCAGCCAGTGAGGAAGGGAAGATGGATGTAAAGAAGGGAGAGTGAGGACAAGCTGGAACTCACAAGCACGATGTGGGACCCATTAGGATGGACCGAAACACATGTCAGTTTTAGGAGTTGTCGGTATTCTTCACCTCAGACCTAAATAGTTGTCTGGCCCTTGATCCACACTTAAAGAAAAACCCATGGGAAAGCAGACTATGTTACCTTAATATTAGTGATCTTACCTAGTAGCTGTTACCTACCTTTCACCACTGGGATGAGGAGGGAACACGTTCATCTAGGTTACTTTTACTTGTCATCCAAGATTCAGCTCAGGAATTATTATATTTGCTAATTTTTTCTTGCCATTGTATTCGCCATTCCCCTCAGTTATTCTTTCTCTCTGCTTCCATCATTTTGTGGACATCTACTTTTATTATACTGCTGAGCATTTGTTCTCCCTTCTGTTGATACTTGCACCCTGAATTTCATCTGGGTACCACCTCCTCTCCCTTTCTCGGTCCCTATACTTCAGGTAGACTTGATTGCTCACCTGAATCAGGGTGGGAACATGGCTCACATCTGGTCAGTCAGAGCATCACATTCCCCTGGCCATGACAATTTGTTCAAAGATGTGCAAATGACCTCATCAGAGCCAATGCGATATAGTAACGTTTGACAGGAATTCTTGAAGAATATACTTGCAGTTACATTGGAAATAAAATTGAGAGAAAATGGAAGCTATCTTGCCTTCTATGGAGGCTGAAAACAAAGCCAGCCGTTGGAAGAGAGCAGAGATGAAAACATCAGGATCTTTTGATATTATCTGAGCCCTAAGTCCAGTTATGCATGCAACTGGCTCCACCCATGAGCTTCTCAGTTATAGAAGTCAATAAATTCTCACTTTCCTCAATCTATTTTGAGTTAGGTTTTCTATCATTTGTAACCCAAACAATCCTAATACACATTACTGATAGATACTCAAGCACTTCCATTGATTATAACTGTGATTCCCTTTCCCATGTTCATAGCTACTCCATATATACTACCCTCTAGCCTTATTATTCTATGAGCACCTTTAGAGCAGGGAGAGTATTTTTAAATTTCATAACCCCAGAGATGATTATCAGTATATTTTGTAAATATCAGGACACAAATAATGTTTGTTGAATGAAAGAAAAAATAAGTGTGTTCTATTTGCACAGTGAATTTTTTTGAGCCTGGTAAATAACTAAGGCACCTGCCATTTTCATGTATTGTCAGTGTTCTTATCCTTCTTTGGGGTTTGTGCTTTTTAGTGTCTATTTTCATTCTCATTGGTAAGAAATTTTCTGATTATTTCTTTATTTTTACCTTTGGAAGCTTGCCCTTTTCTCTTTGATTTGTGTAACACAGCCACCTGTGTTACATTCAATTTTTTTAGTCTTTGATTACATTATGTATTTTGTTTTCTTTTTTTATGGCAATTCAGAGTCATTCAAGCTGTTTTCTATAAGCATTTCCACCCACTTACAGGATCTTCTACTGCATTTACTTCCTGACACCTGGGAGTATTATTTACCGTCTATCTTTTGATGTGCATCTAAGGCTGTTTCTCTGCCAAGCCCAGATGACAATTGAGTAAAACTATACCCTATGAATCGTTCTAAAGATGAAGGAAATAAACAGACAGCCTCTCATTCTGCAATTAGTTAATCATTGAAAATATGTCAAATGGGCATTGTGTGTCTGATTCTGAGCTAGGTGCTATAAGGGATAGAAAGATGAAAAACTCAGGCCCTGCCCATTGAGAACAAAGTAAATATGATACAAGGCAAAGAGAACAACATTGATACACAAGTGTATAAGAACTCAGTGAAGGAGTGAGAGAGAAGTGACTACATTTGACCTGGAAGTCAGAGGTGATCCAATCTGGGCTGTGAATAGTGGATGAGAATTTTAAACGGGGGAGCATGACACCCAATGGAGGGAACAGTAAGAATTAAAGGTATGGAAGTCTCTGTTCTCGATCCAATGCTTCATTTTTGGTACGGTGAGTAGACAGTATAGCTATTAGAATAGATACATGTATATGTATAACTGAATCACTTTGCTGTACACCTGAAATTAACACACTGTTAATCAACTATACTCCAATATAAAATAAAAGTGAGAATTAAAAAAAAAAACAACTATTTTCTGATTAAGTTTACTTAACTAATGCATTTGTCTCTTAGAAAATACCTTGACCTCATGGTTGAACCTAATGGTCCTCACAGTTAGTCATAGTGAAACACTTATTAGTCACCTTGCTCTTTACAAAACACCACAAAACTCTGATCTATTAACATAAATAAGTACATAATTTTGTGCTTAAAAAAAAAGAAAATGGGATGTGAGGCCAGAACAGCAGAACAGGTAGTGTATTAGTTTTTTATGGCTGCTGTAACAAATAATCACAAACTTAGTAGCTTAAAACAATGCAAATTTATTATCTTACAGTTCTGTAAATCAGAAGTCTGACATGGGTCTTACTGAGTTAAAATCAAGGTGCAAGCCAGGCTGTGGAAGAACTTGTTTCTTAGACTTTTCTAGCTTTTAGAGGCTCCCTTCCTCTACCTTCACATCTCTCACCACTCTTCCATTGTTGCGTTTCCCTCTGATCAAAGCCCTGTGATTAGATTGGGCCCACCTGGATAATTCAGGAAAATTGTCTCATCTCCAGGTCCTTAACTTAATCACATCTGCAAAGTTCCTTTGGCCATATAGGTAACGTTCCAGGGTTTCAAGGATTAGGATATGGACATTTTAGGGGACCACTATTCTGCCTACAGGCGTCTTAAACCAGATCATGAAGGACTTTGCCAGACATGCTCCAGCAACATATTTCAGGCATGGTATGTGAAGTATTATCCTGATGACAGCAGATATAGTGAAAATAGGGCAAAGTTGGAGAGTTTGAAATAACCAAACCTAAATATTGTTGGAAGCTGTGACCTCACAGACAAGTTGTTATCAAACAATTGGCTCAGCCCTTGCATCCACCTGTGTATCTACTACCACTTTTGGCAAACAAATCAATGAGTAATATTTACAATTTGTACATTAATCAGAATCTTCGTTTTCCTTCTCCTCTCTCTAATGCTATTAGTGTTACAAATGCCACTCTGAGTATCTTTGAACTAGGAAAAATAGTATGTTTCTGGGTTATTTTAAGATATGGGTACTAAAACCCTAGTAGACGTATTGTAACATTACTAAACAAACTATCAAAGAACTTTTCACAAATACGTAGACATTTTTGTTGAATTTTACTTGGTTTATTCATTCAAAAAAGTCACTTTCAAGTAGATGATTTGTAAGTGCTTGAGATATACCAATAATTTACGTGTCTCTGTTCTTTAATTAATTAATTAAGCAAATATATATTAAGGGTCTGCTATCTGCCAGACACTGCTTACCTGCTGGGAAGAAAGTAGTAAACAAAATGTCAGAACCCCCTGCCATCATGCCACTTATATTCTAACATGGTGATGGACAATAATGAAGATAACTAAGTGGGCTAAGGAGCATTTTAGACAGTGATAAATATTAAGGAACAAATAAAGTAGGAAGGGCAATCTGAAATGTGAGGGGTTTGAAATTTCTGATGATGCAAGTCACTGAGAAGATGACTTTCAAATAACGAGCTATAGGAAGTGAGGTCGATCTAATTAGCTACAATTTTCACAGCTGGAATCTGAGGCTTAGCTTAGCGGCCTGGAGTTGACTGGTACCCATTCTGGCTGCTGAGTGCTTCCTCTTCCTGAATGTGAACTGCCAGCCACAGTCAGGAAGAGCTGAGGGGGAGGCAAACATGGATTCAGTGCTGCCTCTGCCCTCCAGGACCTTACAGGGAGGGAAGACAGGGCTCAGATCATCTATGGTATAAAATGATTATGAAAGTGCCATGAAGGATGGGGAAACTTAAAAGTGCTTAAGTAGGAGTTCCATTTATCAGCCAGCCAAAATGGCAAAGAGCCAGAAAAGCATTCAATCCTATAGAATTCTTAAAAACAGTTCATCAGAGGAATAATAGCTGGTCACAGTGGCTTTTTGAGTTTTCTTTCGTTCTTTTATTGTGAATATGAAGCAGTAACCTAAAACAATTGAGGAAAAAGACAGGCTTGCATGTAGCATCTTGGAATACCTGCATTGTTTGGAGCATGTGAGTGAAGTGGGGTCCAGTTTTTGACTACCTTTAAATAGTGTCCCTCCAACATGCTGCAGGCTTCACATGGGCACTGGCACCCAGAAACTGCCATTTGGAAACACAGGGTCCTTGTCTGGCATCTTATTCCTGATGTCCTTGCCTGTCACTCAGCCTCCAGCCACCTGGGTTCTTTCCATTATGTTTTTGTTCCTGATAATAAAGTGGATTTTCTTTCTTTGAGAATAAGCATAAAGATACCCAGAAAATAAAACCAGGTGCCCGTTCGCAAGGCTCCAGCAAGCAAGCACGCAGATGAGGCTTCTCGGCCTGTCCTGCAGTTTTCCCAAGAGGAAAATGCTGCCGCTGACATGAATAGCAGAGGCCAGACAAAGATTCTTAGGGAAGATAAACAGGCTGTGATTCTCTCCTGACGGCTCCCACTCTTCTCCTCAATGACTGATCATGGCACAAAAGGTCACGGGGATAATTCTGCACCTGCAGCCTGGGAAGGCCAGGCTCAGTCCTTGCAAAGAACTCTCCCATAATTGATGCTAATTATTATTGAACCAAATGCACCCTTTCATAGAGGGGCATGTGGGAGGCTCTGTTACTGTCAGGGTGATTTTACCAAGAGCAAGTTTAGAATTCTTCGCACAGATGGACACACACTCAAGAAGACCCAAGTATTGCATACAGGCTCTTCAAAAAGAATATTATCATTAGAAATTTCTGCAGCTTTATAATGAGTTGCTCAGAACTCAGGTGAATGACAAATGCTACCCAGTACCCAGGGCCAGAGTACTGAGTGGAGGAGATGATTTATTCATAGGGGCTTGAACTCTACTGCTGGGCCTCTGGGTTGCTTGTGAGATTTTGCACCCTGCCATCTGGACTCTGAGACAGGTTAACAACAACTTTGGAGACCTTGGAACCCACTGGGGATTTGCTTTCATGGACATCCATCTGCTTTCTGGTGACTTTAATGGGAGGAGGGGCCCAGTGAAGAGGATTAAGAATAGAGAGGAAATGGAAGAGAATTCACCCAGCTGTACTTAAAGCAGGGCTGGATTTAGCAGAATGTCAGCGTGGAAGTGGGGACTTTCCCTTGACATTAACCACTCCCTGTTTTGGAGAAGAGTTTAAAAGAATGTTACATTTTCTTGTTTCAGTGCATCATTTCTACTTTTTTCCTCCTTTGATTATAAATTAATGGTTTTTGAAGGTTGTTCTTACATATAAAAATAGCATTGCAAAACTATATAAAGTGGTAGATTGTGCTTAAATTTACAATTTTATTCCCAATTCTGATTGTTTTATTTTTAAAAACACAATTATACCCCTTAAGCCAACTATTGATTGGAGAAAAAGAGTCACATAGTTGTTCATCCATCAGAGAATCATTGTACCCAGACTATGTTCTGGGCGCTTGTTCTGGGTTCTGACACAAAGATGAGGAAATCTTCATCCTTCTCATAATTTTTTATTTCAGTACTTTAAAGATGTTCCTCCACTGTCTTCTAGTTTACCTTGTTTCCAGTGAAACATCTACTGTCATTCTTATCTTTGCTCCTTGGTAGGTAGGTAATGTGTCTCTTTTTTTTTTTTTTCCTGGCTGCTCTTAAGATTTCCTCTTTATTAAGGTTATAAGCAATTTAATTATGTTAGGTCTTAGTGTAATTTTTTCAGGTTTCTTGTGCTTGGGTTCATTGAATTTCTGGATCTGTGGGTTTATTATTTTCATTAAATTTGGGAAATTTTTATCCATTAATTCTTCAAATATATTTTCACCCTCCACCCCACCCCCAACCCAGGGACTCCAATTACACATAAATGCTCAAAGTTGGTCCACAGTTTACTGATGCTCTATTCACTTTTTAAGTCTCCTTTCTCTCCATTTTTCATTTTTTGATAGTTTATATTTTTAGAGCTTTAAGTTCACTATTTTTTTCTACAATATTTAATCCATTGTTAATCCTACCTTTCAGACATTGTATTTTTCATCTCCAGAAGTTCTCTTTGTATCTTTTTTGTATCTTCCCTGTCTCTTTTAACTTTCTCATGCTTCCCTCTACCTTTCTGAATATGTAGAATATAGTTATAATAATATAATGGTTTTTATGTCCTTCCTAGTAATTTTGTCATCTGAGTAATTTTTGAGTCTGTTTCCATTAATTAGTTTTTCTCCTCACGAAATTCCTGATTCTTTGCAAGTCTGGTAATTTTTTATTTAATGAGTTTACTTTTTTGAGTAAGGAATATTTCTTTAAATATTCTTGAGTTTTTTTGGGGATTCAGCTAAGTTACTTGGAAACATTTTGATTCTTTCATGATTTTCTTTTTTGATTTGTTAGATGGGACAAGAATGCCATTTGAGCTAGGACTAATCTAGCTCCACTATTCAGGCAATACATAACGCCCTATGTATTGTGGGAATTCTCCACTCTAGCTGGTGGGAATGTAAACTATTCCTGTCTTGTGTAATCTCTAAAAATTGTTCCCCCTGCTTTGGTGGGTCTTTCCCCAGCCAGGATCAATTTCCTCACGGGCATGTGCTGATCAGTTCTTAGCTAAAGTCTTGAGGAGAATCTTCTATAGATCTCCAGGGCTCTCTCTCTATTCTGGTACTCTGCCCTGGGAATTCTACCTGTCTTGGTCTCTTTATATCTTCAACTCTGTCCTCTCAGTTTTTGAACCTGCTTCTGAATCACTTGGGGTGTGATTATACAATACTATTGACTTCTGAGAACCACAGCCCTGATGAAATCTTTCTCCAGGTTTATCAGTTGCCAAATCCAACAGGCTTCTCTGGGTTTTCAGTCTCCTAGACCTTGTCTGGGATACAGCCATACTCATCCTCTCCTCATGGATGTCCTCAGCATTATAATAGGTTAAAACAGGTGTTTCCCAGTTATCCCAGCTCAACAGTCACCCAATTTTGGGCCAAAGAGAGGAAAAACTTGACCCAAGTTCTGGGCTGGGGAGTGCTACTGACTTGCCTCCCTTGCCCTGTGTATGGATTTCTGATCCCCCATCTGCAAAACGAACGATAATAATTAAATCTACCATACCAGGTGGCTATAATAATCAAATAAAAATGGAAAGAATGCTAGACATAGTGTAAATATCTCTCAAAATTTTTTACATGTGTTCCATCCTTTTGTCCTTTCTCTCTACATTCCAAGAGTATCCCTTAGGGAGATATTCTAGCTTATATCTTCTTCTGTGTCCAGAATGCCACTCAGCATACTGATTGAGTTGGTTTTTTTTTTTTTTTTTGCGGTACGCGGGCCTCTCACTGCTGTGGCCTCTCCCGTTGCGGAGCACAGGCTCCGGACGCGCAGGCTCAGCGGCCATGGCTCACGGGCCCAGCCGCTCCACGGCATGTGGGATCTTCCCGGACGGGGGCATGAACCCGTGTCCCCTGCATCGGCAGGTGGACTCTCATCCACTGCGCCACCTGGGAAGCCCGAGTTGTTTTTATTTTTTACATTTTGTGATCATGTTTTTCTAAGATCTCTAATTGTTTCTTTTTCATAGAATCCTGTTACTGTTTTATGGATGCAATATCAACTAAAACCTCTCTGAGGATGTAAATTGTACCTATATATTGTATATAAGCTGTCTTCTGTTTGTTATTTTAACTCAATTGCTTCGAGTGTTCTTTTATTTGGTGAATATGGTGCCTCTGTTTTGTGGTGCTGGTTTTCCTCTAATCTTAGTGAATCTTGATAGTTCATATTTGCACATGATAATCAATGTTTAATTGTGAACATATGTTCTGATTAGAGTAGATTTCTCTGGAACTTGTGTGGGAGGATAAGTAAGTAGTCTGCCACAGTGTGGGGGGCTCCTTATTCATTCCACAGTCTTAGTTAGTTGGGGTACTGCTCTACTTCTCTAGGTACAATATTTATTCTGGGAGTCTTTTATGCCAAAAATACACACTTTCAAAAAGTCCTGTATTTATGCTTTAGCACAGGAAGCTGAAGTCCACTGTTCTCCGTGTTTCTTTCTCTGGTTTCCTTATGGAAGGTGACGTTTCATTAGGCTTTACTCTGTTTTTCTCTGTACTCCCATCACAGTGCTAAAAGCCATATCCTGGAAGATCACTCACATTTAAGGACCTAGATTTTCTTTGGAGGGAGTGAAAGGAAGGATATTTGGAGGAATCATGGCTACTACCTGTTGCCTAGCATAAGTGGGCAAAAGAGGGGTCAAAGCGGCCTAGTTATTCAAAATCTGGTGCTTCAGTTTCTCTGATTATTTTCTAAGGTCCTCTTGTTTGTTGACTCTGAGCTTCGTTTATATGTGAAATTGCTTTCAACAGTAATTTTCTCAACTGTGTATTTTGGACTGTTGATTTCTCCAATTTTGTTTCTCTGACAATCTGACTCCATCTGCTTCCTGTCTTTCAGGAATTCCTCAAAATTTCCCAGGAGCTGGTAGCATTCTTTCTGTTTGTAACTGTTGTTGTGGATCTGCTTCTTTAAAAACATTTAAAGATGTATGTGCTCAGCCCCCATCCTGAAATAATCTTTACCATAGTACCTCTAGTTTTAATAACCTAGGGGAAAAAAGTTCAGTTTTTTTTTTTTTTTTTTTTTGTTTGCGGTACGCGGGCCTCTCACTGCCGTGGCCTCTCCCGTTGCAGAGCACAGGCTCCGGACGCGCAGGCTCAGCGGCTATAGCTCACGTGCCCAGCCGCTCCGCGGTATGTGGGATCTTCCCGGACCGGGGCACGAACCCGCGACCCCTGCATCGGCAGGTGGACTCTCTACCACTGTGCCACCTGGGAAGCCCTTTTTTAATTTTTTTTTCAACTCTTTGTACTCTTATTTCATTTATTTATGTAACATTTAAATTATATAGTTGCAGTAATAAGTATAGTAGGCATAAACAGTTTTGGAACTAAAATAACTAATTCTTATTAACATACACTTTAACTGGTGGGTACAGAAATGCTAGGGCCTTTTTAATAATGAAAAATCTCTGCTGTGAGTGTTCAGAGACTGTGAGCATCCGGCTGTGTTTGAAATGGGAAGAGAACTCTGGTTGATCTGACAATTATGTTAAACGGACACTGGTTAAAAGGCTTTGTTATGAATATGTTATCATCATTTATTCCCCCCAAAATTTTAGGCATTCTGCTAGGCTTTGAGGATATAGAAGTCAATATGATGAATAAGAATAGGTAAAAAAGAAAAGAAATATACCCAAAAGCCTCAGAGACAGGCTAGTGTATACATATATGATAAAGAGGGCATCATAGGGATTTCCCTGGTGGTCCAGTGGTTAAGAATCCACCTTCCAACGCAGGGGACATGGGTTAGATCCCTGGTCAGGGAACTAAGATCCCACATGCCGCGGGGCAACTGAGCCTGCGCGCCACAACCAGAGAGCCTGTGCACCACAACTACTGAGCCCGTGTGCCGTAACGAAAGATCCCCCGTGCTGTGGCTAATAA
Source organism: Phocoena sinus (assembly GCF_008692025.1). NCBI lineage: Eukaryota > Metazoa > Chordata > Mammalia > Artiodactyla > Phocoenidae > Phocoena > Phocoena sinus. Next base: position 46,583,382 of record NC_045774.1, read on the forward strand.
CCGATGCAGCCAAAAATAAATAAATGTTTTTTGAAAAGAGGGCATCATAAATAATGGGGAAGGGACCAACTGTTTAGTAGATGATGTTGAGAAAATTATTCACTATATGGAGAAAAATAAAACAGGATCCCTATTATTGCCACATACAATGGTAGACTCCAGATGGATTAAAATATTTTAAGTGTGAAAGACAAAATTGGAAAGTTAATAAAACAAAATATAGGAGAATATCTTTGTGATTAAGAGATGGGGTGGGGAAAAACTTCTTAAATAAAACAAATTACAAACCATGAGATAAAATATTAGTTTTACATCAAAATTAAGCATTTCTGTTCTGTGAGGAATTTAAGGGACTATGTAATGAACAGATAGCAAAATGGAAGAATATATTTCAAATGCCTAAATCTGGGAATGGATTAATATGTACAATACACAAAAAACTCCTGAAAATAATCGACAGCACCAAAAATGCAACAATCCTAATAGAAATATGGACAGTGATGTAGAGAAGAGAAACCACCAAAAGACTAAGTATATAAAATGATTCTCAAACACATTACTAATCCAAGAAATGCAAAGTAAAAACAGAAATATGATTTTACATTGCTAGAAAGGCAAAATTTGGGAAGTAAGTAATGCCAAACGTTGGGGAGGATGTGAATGTATTGATATTCTCATGTGCTGCGGGTAGGAGTGTTGACAGATTAAGCCATTTTGGAAAGAGTATTTTTGCACTACCTAGTCAAATAAGAATGTGAGTTTCCTGTGAGCCAGGAATTCAGCTCTTAAGAGATGTATATATTTAACATATGCATATATACACACATACATTATACACACGTGTATATACATACAAAATATATGTGTGTATATATATATGTTCATTGTATATGTACACATATTATCCACACATGCTAAAGAAATTCCCACAAGGTCTAAAGGGGACTTGTAAATGAATGCTTATTGCTGCATTACTGTGGTGATGAAGATTTGGAAGCAACCAGTAAATGTCCTGGGAGCACAAATAGGTAAATTGTGGCAGCTGTATACCAGAGAACATTATGTACCAGTTAGAAGCAATCGATTTTGAGTGTACTTGTGGCACCATGGATTGATCTTAAAAATATATTGTTGAGCAAACAAATCAAAACACAGGATAAGTTTAATTAATGAATAGAACCTGGAATATAACACAGTACCACTTACAAAAATTAAAAAAAATGCACATAAGATAGGAAACAACGAACAAGAACGCAAACAAATACGAGTGTGCATTATCACATTACACTGTTGCCTATCGATGGCAGAGAGGAACTGGAGTGTTATGCAGAAATTAAGGAATTAAGTAAATGAGTAAATAGGTACAGCTAGGTGGTGGGTAGTCTTAAGATGACCATGTGTGACAATTGGCAATGAATTCAGAACTGGGATTAACTCAGCCTTCCTCACTTGAGATCCAAATTATTTAGAAGAAAAGAAACCGTCATAAAACTTAAATCCAGTCCTCAGAGGATTCATGGATTGTCGGAGTAATCAGTATGATAGAGTATAGCAAGGGAAGTATTATATTACAGAGGGAAGTATAGCATGCTAAAGAGAACTTGGGAGAGACACCCAACCCTTAGAAGATTCTCTGGAAGGGTTGACACATAAACTGAATTCTGAACGATGAATCTGAATTAGCCAGGTGAAGTGGATGGAAAGGAAATAAAAGAAAGAAAAATGGGACAAAATTTTCAACGAGAAAGTATATTTATATATTTTAATATGGTTACATTTATAGTGTATTATCATATAAATTAGTTTACAAAGGATTTTATGTCCTGATTTTAGATTATCAACATTAGAACATATTTGCTGAGAGTTTATCATGTGAAAATCATGTTTGAATGTATAAAATACTTGTGAGAAATCCAGATATTCAAATGTGACTATAGTCATTATATCAGTTAGAAATTGCATTTGGCTGTTAAGAGATATGACGAAGTGAGAGAGTGGCATGGACATATGTACACTACCAAATGTAAAATAGATAGCTAGTGGGAAGCAGCCACATAGCGCAAGGAGATCAGCTCGGTGCTTTGTGACCACCTAGAGGGGTGGCATAGGGAGGGTGGGATGGAGACACAAGAGGGAGGAGGTATGGGGATATATGTATATGTATAGCTGATTCACTTTGTTACAAAGCAGAAACTAACACACCATTGTAAAGCAATTATACTCCAATAAAGATGTTAAGAAATAATAATAATATAAAAAATGGTAGGTTAAATAAAGTAGAGATTTATTCTTTCACATGAAAGAAGTTTGGAGGCTCACTCTGCAAAGCAGGTATGTGATGGCCAAATGTCACTGCCATGGTTAATTTTATGTGTCAACTTGACTGAACCACGGGGTACCTAGATATTTAATCAAACATTTTTCTGAGTGTGCCTGTGAGGGTGTTTCTGGATGAGGCTAACGTTTGAATCAGCAGAGTGAGTAGAGCAGATTGCTCTCCCTATTATGGGTACCAAATCCAGTCAGCTGAAGGCCTGAATAGAACCAAAAAGCTGAGTAAGAGGGAACACCTTTTGCCTGACTGCCTTCAAACTGGGTCGTTGTTTTTTTCCCAGTCTTCAGACTCAAACTGAAACACTTTCAGTGTGTTTCCAACTTGCTGACTGCAGACCTTGGGACTTCATAATCACATAGGCTGATTCCTTATAATAAATCTCTTTATATATATATTTACATCCTGTTGGTTCTGTTTCTCTGGAGAAACCTCACTAGCATTGTCACCACTGTCCCAAGGTCCTTCTCTTGTTCACCTCTGACCTTATGAATGCTGGCTTTTCTATCCTGGAGCTCCAGCCCTCACATTTCTTTTTCAGACAGTAAGCCAAAGAAAGATGGAAGGGCCAACCTCTAGCCAAGTCAGATTCACCCTACAGCTTCTGCTACTTGCTACTGGCCAGTCACGTGGGCATCTTTATCTGAAAAGGAAGCTGGGAAATGTAGTTTCTCAGCTTGACACAGTGCCACGCCCACACCCAAGAGAAAGCGGGTTCTGCTATTCAGAAGAAGTGGAGCTTGAATAGCAGATAGGTACTTACTGGTCTGTGTCTCAGCAACCAATGCCTTTTGCACACAGTAGGCAGTCCATAAATATTAATTGAATCAAAAATTTAAATTTTCATAAAAGTATCTTTGTATCATAGAATTGTAGAGAAACAAAATATTGATATCTTAGCCTTATTACTCTGCTCCATTTTTTATTCTTACACGAATTAGTATAAAACATAAATTCTAAAAAAGTGCTCTTGAATGACTTTTTTGTACCATGAGTTTTTCAATTAAGTTAATGAATTATTGTAGAAGAATCTTTAGCAAACAACAGGTAAAATTTTATCAGGCAGATAAAAAGGATATAAGCATATAAATTATGTAAGTGTAAACCAATGCTTCTAAATTGTTCTAGCATGTTTGAAAATATGTACATTTTAAGAAGTTTAAACATTACCTCATTGATCTTATGATAGTAATTTGCTAAGAAAAGTTTTCCTTATTGAAAGTGAAAGCTAAATTTCATCCTGAGCTCTGAGTAATTATGAAATATAAACAGAGAAACACTATCTGATGGAAGTTTTACCTGAATAAATATATTTACTCCCAATCTTCACATATAAGATACATATATTTCATGCATTTTAAATATAATATTTTCAGTGTTAATTGGTGGTACATTTTGTTGAATATTTTATGCTTTTGTTTTTGTTGTTTAGGTTTTTCAGAGCAGGACAGAATGGCAGAGCCCTTGACTTAAACATGTAAATCTTAACATTGTATGCTTAGAAAAGAGGTGGGTCAATACAGTAATTCATTTGTCGTATTGATGCATTAGAAGTCAGTTATACTTAAAATATGCGTGTGTGCGCATGAGTGCGCGCGCGCGCACACACACACACACACACACACACACACACACACACACACACAGCACTTAATGACATTAGGTTAAAAGCAAAAATGACCAAACTAAATAGCTTACTCATGGAAAAGAGAAAACTCACTTAACCACTGCAGGAATGACACTTCCTGATTTTGCAAAGAGGTCATGAGTGGCCCACCTGGGAGAGCTCCTGCCCTGGGAGAGCTCCCAGTGTGAGTGATACTATTGTCAGAGCTGCAGACTCTGGTAGAAGTGTCTCCAGGACAATAGAATCCTATGGCAACAGGCTGATAAAAATGACTCAGCCCTCTGCTGCCAAAGCTCTTTACCAGGCTGAGAAGAGTGAGAAGGATGTATGAACTATGATTAGTCCTTGGTATTAATAGTTGGAAAACGTGTTGCTCATCTGTAAATGCCACCCGTCCACTCTGCATATTCACTGGTCTGCTTTTTTGTCCGTATTAGTGAACCATTGCCGCCCTCTTCCCACCATGTCACAGAGAGTGTGAGAATCTGCGATGTAAGAAATGGTCACTGCAATTAGATTATTCCTAAAATCAAATAACACAGCATGTCGTATGCAGAAAGAAGTGATGTAGGTATCTAAAAGATTCCTAATTTCTCATATTTGGGGGATCAATTTTCTGACTTTAACATTAAATAATAGAAAATAAATATTAGCTTTTGATAACACGAGACCATTTATTTTTCTATTCTGTAATGTATTTCACATTGGGAATAATATTTGACTCTAAGTAAAATTCTAGTGTTTTGTCCGAGTTAGTTTGATTCAACTCTTCGAATTTATTTATAAAACAACATATATTAATAATATTCTCTTTGTCTCTCTTAACCTTTTAAAAATAATTAGAATGACAAAAGCTACATTTGAATGGCAACAGTTAAAGAAAACTCACAGTTCCTTACTGTTCTATAATTCAGTCAATATGATTACACTATTTTTGAGATCCGCTCTTTACAAAATTTCTCATAGAAACTATTATTTGAGGTAATAAAAAGTATTGTAAGGTAACTACTATTTGGTATTTTTTTCAACATTTAGTCCACAATTCTGGAAGTAAAATAACTAAAATCCAACCTCATGAATGAGTTTGGTTAAAATTTGGAGCAAAGATTCAAGCAAGGATTTTCCATTATTTTTCATGAGAAAGTGATATATTTCAAAACACAACTCTCATAGTATTACCCTAGCAAAGCAGGGTAATGTTTAGTGCTACCTTCCTTAGGGTTAAGTTCCACAAGAATGAATCCAAATGGGTAGTGAAAAGACCACACAGAGAAGCTAAAACGCATTTTTGCAGAATAATATCCCTGGCATCCGGGCTTTTAAGCTGTAAGGTTTTTTTAATGCCTCTTTTGGGGTCCTCAGTAACCCATATGTGACTTGGCCATCTGAGCATTCCAGACCTAAGGATTGACCTTCCAATATTTATCTTGCAGCCAATTGCTGAAAACAACTGTGTTAAAGAATCATTACTTAACTTTACATGAAAAGTGAATTATTTTGACTACTTGTCATCCAGTTAAGTCAGGTCTAATTAGGACAGCAGCTCTGTCCAAATTGAGGTGCCTAGGATCTCTAGCACTGCCCTCTGGTGGAAAGCTTTGCTCACCCAGTCTCACAGGTGTGATTGGTTGCTGCTTTGTCAAGGTCAGTTGAGCTAAGCTGTTAGAGTGTCTTAAATTTGTGTCCTCATTCAATAGCTCTTCCTCTTGGGCAGTGAATTTCAGATCATCATCTCTAGACCAGAAGCATCAGCGTCCCTTGGAGCTTGTTAATAATGCACATATGGAGGACCCACCCCATACCCTCTGAATCAGAAATTCTAGAGGTAGAGATCAGTGATCTGGATCTTGTTTTAACAAGCCATTTAGGTGATTCTGATGCCCGCTGAAGTTTCGGAACCACTGTCCCCCTCTTCTGGCTCGTGATTAGAACTCTTCAGAAACACCCATACCTGTAACAATACTGTGCTGGAGCCCCCACTTCTTTCTCTTAGTCTCTTAGCCTCCACCAACACCAGAATCATATACAGTTGCTAATAGTAAATGTAAGCAATTGCTGGCAGTGCTGTATCGAGCATTTGTTTTTACACATGTCTGCTTGTGTGTGTATTTCTACAGCATAAATTTCTAGATGGTAAACTGCTGAGTCAAAGAATATACATATAGGTATTAATGTATTTTCTTATTTCCTGTAATCTTGATGCTCTGACATCTGGGGTCTTACTGATCCTGGAGAAATTACCCCTCCCAGAGTTATCTAATTTCAAGAGATAGCAACAACTTGCCTGCAAACACACCTTTAATATATAAATCAATTGATCCAAAGCCCGTACTCTGAACTCCCTCTGATTCTTACACTCCAGGAGGCAACATTCCTCTGCCCTGGTTATCCTATAGCCCAGAGCCTGCCGAAATCCTTCAAACGATCCAGTCCTAAGTCTGCTCAGCTTGCTTACCCTGCCTTGCCCATTCCTTCCTGCAAAAACCACGATCAAGGCTCTTGTTCATGCTTTCCCCTCGCTCCTTCTGTCTCTCGACTGATCCTGGTGCTTCCATCCCCTCTCCACTTGAGAACTGTGAGTAAAAAACGATCTTTTCAGCAGCAGTTTTCTCCTGATCTGTTAGCCTCACCATCTCTGAATAAAAACAAAATCCCAGGTACATTTTCAAACAATATATGAAACACCATGAGGTGATGGTTAAGGCCATGAACTCTGATACCTGGGTTTAAATTTCAGCATCTCTGCTTCCTAGGTATGTGAACTTCTTACTTGGTAAGTTATCTGCTTGCTCCACGACACAATTTTCTCATCTGTAAAATGGGGAGATAATAACAGTATCTACCCTCACAGAGTCATTGTAAAGACTAAATGTTAATAAACATAGAGTGCTTTTAACAATGTGTAGCATGTAATAACTTCTTGCTATCATTTTTGGTAAACTTGCTTAATCAACTTCAAAAAAGTTGAAACAATTTAGTCTTCATTAAGAACATTTGTAAAAGCCTATCTATTATATTCTTAACAAAACTGGATCATTGAATAATATCAATTTATTGAAATCAAATTGTATTGAAATTGAATAATATTTTAAATCTTTTCCTATTGAATAGATTTTAAAAAATGATCTCTATTAGCATTGTTTTTCAGTTCAAGAATGACTGAAAATTTTTAGGCTGTATCAAGGCTTTGATTGTCTTCTGCTATGAATTATCTTTTTTCTCCTTTTGTTGTTTATTATTAGACTACTGAATATTACTCCAATGTTTAAAATTGAAAATCTTTTTGTGACTGTGCCTTAACATTTTTATGCCAGTTTTAGCCAAACATTTAAAATTTTATAGGGCCAACTGATCTTACTTTCCCTTTATGGTTCCTGGGCTTTATTTGTATAAAAATTCTCATGTGTTTCCTTCTAGGACTTTTTGTGTAAATGAACATTCCTTCATTTACAATTCAGTCCTTCTAAGCTGGATTTTGAGCATCTTAAGAAAGAAAGTTTCTTATATTCAGACAAGCCAATGTCAGTACAGTCATAAAAATTCCCAGAAACTTTTCTTGTTTACTTGTTCCTAGTCTTACCTTCATCCCGTTTTTAGCACTTTCCCATATGTGAAATATAGGATAGAATCTCTTACCATGGGAGTATCAAAATAGAAATTTCCTATTTAAGTAATATAGCCATCTTGACCATTGACAAAGTAAGCTTGTTTGGAAATTAAATTTTCCATGGTGACAATGGTCAAATCTGTGTGTGTCCTAGAGTTCACCCACCTGACTAAACAGATGAAGAGATCTTAGGTTCTTTTCCAAGAGTCCCAATTATGCTAATCATTTCCACAAATGTTATGGACAAACCCATTCACCAGTGGGGCCCCCCTGCTTGGCTCTGCCTCATCCCTCCATTTTTCTATCTTTGCTGCTAACACTGTTGATTTACTGAAAAGCTATTTCTAAACTCACTGGGGATTCTTTCTGATCACTTTGCAAATCCTCTTTATTGCATGTTTCCAATAATTTATTCATTAATTTAAAAATTACAGTACTAATTAATTATAAAGGGCCTGTCAGTGGCGGGCACTTGGGATACCTCAATGACACAAATCCCAATGGCAGAGACTCCTGTCCTCATGAAGCTTTTATCTCAGAATTTTTATGGTGTCTGGAACACAATGTATACTTGTATGTGTATAGAATAATGAAATGTGCATGTAGATAATTGGTTCGAAGAGTTAATTGATTTAGATGCAGCTGTGTTCTCTCAGTGTATGTGTGTGTGAGTGTGTGTGTGTATGTATGCTTTTCAATTAAATTAATAGACTTAATATTTTAGAACAGTTTTTTAGGTTTGCATATAAATTGAGCAGATAGTACGGAGTTCCCATATACCTCTTGTTATACCTCCCCCCTCAATTTCCCCTATTATTAACATCTCGCATTAGTGTGGTATATTTTGTTATACCTGATTAACCCATATTGATATATTATCATTAACTAAAGCCCATGGCTTATATCAGGGTTCACTCTTTGTTGTACAGTTCTGTAGGTCTTAACAAATATATATTGTATTGTTATCTACGATTACAATATCATACAGATAATTTCACTGCTCTAAAAATCCCTTGTGCTTCACCTATTCATCCCTTCTGCTTCACCTATTCATCCCTTCTTTTTCTCCCCACTCCCAAACCCTTAACCCCTGGCTACTACTGATCTTTTTACTCTTTGGCTTTGTCTTCTCCAGAATATCATGTAGTTGGAATCAGACAGTATGTAGGCTTTTCAGATTGATTTCTTTCATTTAGCAATATGCATTTAAGCTTCCTTCATGTCTTGTGGCCTGCTAGCTCATTTCTTTTTATGATTAAGTTATGTTCCATTCTATGGATATACGACAGTTACATCCACCTACTGTAGGACATCTTGGTTACTTCCAGTTTTTGATTATTACAAGTAAACATGCTATAAACACATTCATATGCAGATTTTTGTGTATATATTAGCTTTTATCTCATTTGGGAAAATACCTAGGAATGTGACCGCTGTACCACATAATAAGATTGTGTTTAAATTTGTAAGAAACTTCCAAACTGTCTTCCAAAGTGGCTGTACCGTTCTTTACTCCTAGCAGCAAAGAATGAGAGTGCCTGTTGCTCACGTCC